>NC_141137.1:127130942-127441358 GCF_053477565.2 Lygodium microphyllum | reverse complement strand
TAAAAGAATTTTGCTTTTGAACATCGTTACTAGATGTTCCATGAACATATGGTTGTTGCTATCTATGAGTATGTACAAACCCATTTGGCTTATTAAATTTTCCTTGTGGTGGAAAGAAAGAGTTGCCAACAACATGAGGTTGTCCATAGACTTGATGTCCATACATTGGAGAGTGTATATTTGAAGTGGCATTCATTGGTGGTTGTTGTCCACTTATTTGATGAGGCCAAAACTGATTTGAATAAGGGCCTTATTTAGAGGGCTGATTATTTACATGATTATTGTTGACTTGATGTTGCTGTCCAAAAGATTTTTGAGTTGAATTCACATGACCATGTCCATTGTAATGGTGCCTCCCATGAGAATTATTACCTCCACTTTCTTAACCATGATAAGACCTTTGTTCTTCAACTTTCTCTTCATGTGTCAGTTTTGGAATAGTAGGTGCATGTCCATAAAAAGACTTGTAAAAAGGATGGCATCCATGTGTATCATCATCAAGCCTTAAGTTAGCATGAGTCTTATCTTCCAAATCTTGTCCATGAGGGCTAGTGTAGGTCTTGGGTTGATTTAGGGGCTGAAATTGAGGTTGAAAATGAGTGGCCTGAGCTCTTGATGCCTCTCCAACTTCATAATGTCCAACAACCTTGGGAGTTGTGGTCTTTGGCTGCTCTTCAACAATGGGAGGACTTTGAGCATTTGGAATTGCTATAGGTAATATCCTCTCACTGAAAATAGCAATGAGCTTGTCAATGCCTGACTTCATGTCCTTTATGTAATTGGAGAGTTGTTGAAAACTGTTAGAATCAATAGAGACATGAGTAGTGCCAACCCCATTCACTTGATTGTTTATTGTAGCATGTGTTGAATTAATCTCTAGCCCTTCATTATCATGGTTCTCATGGTAAATACCCTCTTGTGAAGCTTCACTCTCTTTATCCAATTGATAGTCCCTTAATCCTTCACTAATGGTGTCCATAATGGGGTCCTCTCTTTTATTTTTAGCCATAGGTGACATCCTGCCCTAGATGTACAACAGAAGAAAAACTCAAATATATTGAGCTCAAATGATCCAAAAGACTAACCTTTTTGTCTTAGGATGTCCCCTTTCAGATGAGCTATCAAGTATTGAAAATGGTTGAGTACAAAAAATTCTATAAGCAATTTATTGTAGCTATCTGGAATTTCTTGCAACCTAGAAATGCTCTGTTTTTGTCATTTAATGACTTGTACCATCAATTTCATGCATGTACCAACTATGTAGACCTGCAAAGGACCATACAACTGCAAAACTGAGAATAACCTCTACAAGAAATAAAATGATTGAATAATCCCATTGTCGATTGCAAGATAAGAATCCAATCAATGAGACCTTGTTTGCATACCCTATTCCAACTCTTTAATGCTAACCCAAATACTAGAAGTAACATTCATCTTGCTCAGCATAGCTCTGTCCCAATTTGCCAATTGCATTGCATTATGTTGTCATACATTTACCTTATTCAATGGATACCATGCATTAGTCATTACACCATGTAACCAGTGCCAATTACATCATACTATAGGCTGAATTATTGTGCCTTTGAAGTGGTACCTACACCCAAACTTTAAATGCGTTGGGATCCGAGAAACTTGAGGGGTGTGCAAATTTCTCTCTCAAGCCAGGTTGTGCTTCCCTTTAGGGTCTTCATCCCAATAGGGGAGGGTCACCTCTCTTTTGTCCTACTAACTCACCCGGCATTCACTTTTCCTTATGGGTATAGACATGGTAGATTGATGCTAGGCTAAGAAGATAGCATGAAATGCATGTATTGAAAGGAATTTGATTGCCATTTCATGATATGCAAGAACTTGGATGGAATTGGGTTGAAAATTGAAATGGGGATAGGTAAGAAATACTTGCAGTAGTGACTCACTAGTTTACAATTTTTATTTCACTTACCATTGGGCAAAATTTTCATTCATGGAAATTATACAAGAGGCAAATAATTCAATGTTAGGGTTAGGGAAAAATGGATGAGAATTAGAGGTATCAACAGTGATTATTTCAGTGAATGAAAGTGATCAAATAGTGATTAATCACTAAGGTAGCTCAATGGATTATTCATGAAATGCATTTGAGAAAATGATTGGAATTCTTAATCACTTTAATCCCTCTTCCATCAATTGGATTAGGTCAGTAATTGGATTAAAAAGGGAGAGATTAAAGATGATTGAAAGTACCTCTTATGCTTGTATGTGAAGAGTGTAGTTGAAGAAGATATCTCTCACAAAAATGACTTGTCTTCAGCTTCAAATGATCCAAGAAATTCCCAATTTAAGCTTGCTTCAATATGGAATAAGCTCTCAGCTTCATACTCTTCTCCTATGAGCTCCATTGTTGCTCCAATGCTTCAAGTATGGTTGATGAAGGTAAATTATATAAACATTTAAATCAAGAAATATTGAGGGTTCACATAGATACTAAACAAATTCCAACACTGAAAGTTGAGGTTGATGGGGTCAACGGCAAGAAATTCAGCATGCAAGGACTGCTTTTGAGTTTGAAAAGAAAGAGAATACTAAATTGTTGGAGCAGAGGGGTGCTATGGAGAAGAATCTTGTCTCTATGGCTCAAGAGGTGGAGAAGCTATGATCAGAGCCCACAAATGCTAAGAAGAAGGCTAAGTTAGCCAAATTACCACTCTACATGAAGCTCAAGGGGTAAAGAGCAAATATATGGAATCCATTCGCATTATAGAGAGAATGGGAAGGAGATTAATCCAATCTTTGGCCACGGATTCTGAGGCCAGCTTGAAGGGAAAATAAAGAAACCCCTATTCTTGAAAAGTAACTCAAGTTTAACCCAAACTAAGCCATCATTTTGTCCAACTTACCCCAATTTTTGGTTAAAATTTTGGTCACGACCTACTAGAATAGTTGGAGCCCGCCATTATCCACTAGTTCATGCCAAGAACCTCCATCTTAGTCACAATTTGTGATAGATCTCCATGTCAGACCATGGTTATGGAAGAACTAACTCCTGTGACTAATTTTTAACTGTGGTTTTCACTCCCTAGTTTATGAAACTGGATCAAGTACAAGAAAATGACATCTTGACAAGGATCTAAACTAATGCTCTGATACCAATGTAAAGAAAGACTAATCTAACAATGGAAATGAACAAGAAATTAAAATATTCTAAACTACACATAACAAGAAATATACCAAACTGAGAAACTAGCATGGCTATGCCATGGAACATCTTCTATTACCATAGCACAATGTAGCCATGAGCTACAAACCAAGTACAAGAAGTTGAAAAGATAAGAAGAGAAAAATTTTGATAGTGCTAAAGAATGATGCTAAATTAGCACTTCTTGCCTTTTTATACTAAACCCTAAAGCTCTAATCTCTCTTGGTTGAGTATTTACAAGGTTTATAATTGGAATAGGATTCAACTCTCATGTTAATAATTTGCTTCATTACATACTCTCACATCGAGTTGTACAGTTTCTATCTTCTCTATTCCACATTCATTCTTTGTAATGCTTAGCATCTGTGTGTGTGTGTGTGTGTGTGTGTGTGTGTGTGTGTGTGTGTGTGTGTGTGTGTGTGTGTGTGTGTGTGTGTGTGTGTGTGTGTGTGTGTGTGTGTGTGTGTGTGTGTGTGTGTGTGTGTGTGTGTGTGTGTGTGTGTGTGTGTGTGTGTGTGTGTGTGTGTGTGTGTGTGTGTGTGTTGAATCTCTTTCTTTTAGGTTCGGTCGTACCCTTCCACATCACTACATTCTAACATGGTATCATAGTAATATATAAGGGGATCATTGATCATGGGTAGACCTAAAGAGGATATTTTAGTGCAAGATCGAGGCTGCATTTTTAATGTATGAATGTGAGCAAGAGGGCTACACATCAACACAAGGCTAGAGGGAGTGAAGATGCATGGGAAAGGATTTTTATTTTTTTAATAAGAATAGGTGTCAAAGGAGGATAAATACTATGTTTTTAGCCTTGTGTAGCAAAGTTGAGTTCTTGTTCAACACAAGGTTGGAGTGAAGATGCATGGGAAAGGATATTAGTTTTTTGTTTTTTATAGGAATAGGTGTCAAAGGAGGATAAAGGCTATGTTTTTAGTATTGTGTAGCAAAGTCAAGTTCTTGTTCACTATGTTTAGGATGAGTGAAGGAATCCCTAGCCTACTACCTTTTTGGAATCAAAGAGGGGGCTACCCATACTATGATAGGAGGTCTACTTTTGATCCAAGCATTTATGTCCTCAATGCAACTGAAGGGTACACAATGCTTGTACTCTATATCAAGGATCTTATTTATAGATGGCCATGTCTAGATGCCCACACTAACTAAGAAGGCACTTCATAAGATGTCTGAGATGACAAATGTGGGACTTTTCCACTTCTTTCTAGGCCATGGGATAGGTAGACTGAGAGGGGAATATTTATCTCCCATCAATAGTGGCATGCGTAGAAACTCTTGGCTACTTTTGAGATGAGAGAGTGTTGAACCATCTCTATTCCTATGCATTCAAATTGGAAGGCTTTGTGTTGATTCTCTTATACTTGGTGCTTACCCCTATCATAGTTGATTGGGTTGTTGATTTAGCTTTTTAATACTAGGATTAACTTGTGTTTTCCAATATTCATGGGTGAGCTCAAGAAGGTTCATTACTAGGCTATATTAAGGATTCTACACTTCTTGTGGGGATCCCTATTCTATCCAATAGCTAAAGGTAGCTTAGCTTTGGTGTCACAATGGATTTGAATTGGAATGCTTCGGCCAATGTTGATTCTACAAAAGTGGATGCTTCCCACTATTGCAATTGATTGGATCATTGATTTGGCTTCTTACTACTAGAATTGACTTGTGCTTTCTAGGTGACTTGCTTGCAAGGTTCATGAGTGAGCCCAAGAAGGTTCATCGGCAGGCTACACTAAGGATTTTGTTATTACTTAAGGGGACCCCTAGCCTTGGCCTACTCTATCTAGAAATTGCAAGAGGTTCACCTTTAGTGTTACATGGCTGGGCACAATCACATTAGACTAGTGATGTTGATCACATGTGATCAATGCAATGGGCTATTGTTTTCTTCTAAGTACATGTGTGATTTTTTAGAGTAGCAAGGAGTAACCTATAATTACCCTTTCTTTGACAGAGGCTAAGTACTAAGCGACTTGTTCTACCACTTATGGAACCATTTATCTTCAAAGGTTTTTTTGGAGAAGCACAATTATCATAGGGGCTACTGAAGACAATGAGAGTCACATATCCTTGCATAAAATATCATATTTCATACAAGGACAAACCACATCAAGAAATAGTATCACTTCATTCATGAGACGATCTTGGACGGCGAGACCATTGATACGGAGTATTGCACAATACTAAGACAAAGGACAATTTGGTAGATTTTTTCATTAATGCACTTCCTCATGCCCTTCATTAGAATTCCAGATCCCTTGGCCTTATGTTATGTCTAGGATTTGAGAGGGTGTATTAGAGATTTGGTCACCTCTAAGAGGCTTGGTTAGGGCAATTTTGGGAAGTTTAGATAATAGCTAGGTGTAGATCTAGTTGGGCTAGAGGTAGGGTGGTGTGTAGAGTAGTTGAGGGTTGTTAAAGGGTAACTAATAAAGGAACTCTATATCAAAGAATATGGTAGTGTATCTTAGGATAGGACAGGTAGTCAATTCGAGGCAAGTGAATGAGGTCACTCAAGGTAGGGCTATATGTGAACTTGAGGTGATATAACATTGATGGGGGAAGACTTCTCAAGACAACTAGTAAAAGATATATCAAGGTAGTGAATGCACCAACTCAAGGTGGACAAGGTTAAGCTCACTCATGATAGGTAGAGAGTTCATAGAAGTAGATGTCACTTCAGTGTAGTCAACTTAAAGGTGGTACTACCTAAGGTAGTGACCTCAAAACAAACTCCAACTTGAGATGGGTGAGGATAAAGTCCAACTTGATACCTCAAAACGAACTCCAACTTGAGATGGGTGAGGATAAAGTCCAACTCGAGGTGGATAAGCATATGGATTCAAGGTATATGGGAGTGACTGAGGTGCAACTCGCTGTGATTTCACTTGAGGTAGTTGGTGTAGGGACTCTCACTCAAGTGGTTGGCGATTCAAGGTAGGTGCATGTGATCATCTCAACACATGTGATGCTACTCAAGGTAGGTGGTAGTGGAGTTCAATGTAAGTACTGTCAAACCAACTTGAGGTGAGTGGGTAAGGCCTACTCAAGATAGTGTATCAAGGTCAATTGGAGGTAATTCTTCAATCTATCTTGAGGTGAGTGAATGTAGAGGTGGTCTTAGGTTAAGGACCACTTGAGGTAAGTCTTAAGTCTTGAGGTGAGTGCATACCCTTTGCTATGTTTCATTCTCAACAAGTTTTAGCCATTTTTTAAACTTACCAAAAGCTTGAGCCTTATCATGAAGGGGGTTTTATCCCCCTTTCGGAGCCAATGAAACCATTAGATTTGCAATTTGAGCATCAAATTGCATTATGAAAGCTTCATATGGCTAATTTTGCCAAGATCCCCTCCATAAAGAGCTCTTCTTCTTAGCCACAACCCTTCTTCTCTAATTTAGCTATAAATAAGAGGCATGGGGTGCAATTGAGGGAGGTTCAAGCAAGAGGGGAGAGGCCCTTCTCAGGAGTATAGAGCAAAAGGGCAGTGCTCTTTGGTTAAGGACCTTTTTGAGGTGAACGTACAAGGGTAATATCATCTCAAGGTGTGTCAATGGGTCAATTCAAGCATGTGGTGACTTGAAGCATGTGTTGGGTATGCATTCAAGATAAGTGGTATAAGCCACTCGAGATAAGTTGAGGCCAAACCTGATTTGATGCAAGATTGCAAGTGGGAGCATAGAGGTAGTGAATGTCTCACTAGTAGATGTAATGGCAAGTAGGGAAATAAAGGTAGTGGATATCCTATTAGAAGGGGGAATGGCACAGGCCTTAGCTATTGCAAGTGAATGGAGATGAGAATCAAAAAGACTGAAAAGAACATAACAAAATTTAGTAAAAATATATCATAACTCTGATTTTTGGCCATTTACAACCCCCAAGTATTAAAAGATCCAATCGATGACCCAAATAGATCCTATGGGGCACTATTAGACTAGTAAAGCAATGTCCCATCAAGGATATCTAAGGAAAAGGTCAATTCTGGTCATAATATTGATAATCAACCTTAAAATTGTTATTTTTTAATTCATAGCCTTCCATACACGATGAAAGTCCCAAATACCACCAAATTATGCACTTGTAGTTCCAAACTAGCCCCTTGAGAACCTTGTAGAGTCCCTAAAAGAGTATTTGCTCCTATCAATTAAAAATCCAAATGGATCGGTAAACATTTAGTCTAAAGAATGACACAGCATGGTCACACGTCCCCAATGAATGTAACACTTTGAAGTGCAAATTATGTTGATAGACCAAATGAGAGCTAATCAAGCTATATTAGTATGCCATATTGCCCAACACAAAACCAAGTTCTTTCCATGAAAAAACCCTGGCTCTAAAACTCTACATATAGTATTTTCTAGCCCTACTACGGGTGAACCAACAATTGAAACCCAAAAATTGCCCAATATGCACAAATGCAATCCCAAAGTGACTAGCTAGTCTGACATAGAATCTATCCAACATATATGCTTGTTCCTAGAGGCCACTAAATCAAAAAAAAAAACAAGAAAAAACTAGTAGATATCATTAACCCTTCAGCCCAATTTCACTTGCACAAGGTTCAATAATGCATCCAATCATTGTAGTTTTTAGCTCCTTATGGGATGATGTTTTGGCCATTACAATCCATGATTAGATATTAAGAAAAATAATAATTTGCAACTAATTATTAGAAAAAAATAAAAGAGTTACCAATTTTGATATTGTCAAGAATTTTGTGATGGGGAGATTTGCTTGAGTTGCTATGCCAACACACACCATACACACAAGAGGGAGCTCATTCAAGAACACAATAAGAGATATGGAGGCCTACTAAGTCAAATAGTGCATAACTGGCTATACTAATCGACTGGCACTATAACTATGCCGATTGTAGGTAGGTGCAACAAACTAAATATAATAAGTGAATCAGTGGTGGCCATTGGAGGATCATAACAACCATTTATGCTCTCTTGGACTTATTTGAGCTACCATAGCTCAATGGTCTAATAGTCATTTCACTACCACAATACTTTTGGACAACAAGCTACTTGTCTTGGAAGTTATGCCCACTATCATTTAGTGATATATGGGAATATCACTTGGATGTCTCGATGATTAGCATGATATTATGTCTATTGAATGCTTTGGTCATCAATTTTGAGCCACATTTGATGTATTGGCACTTTGGCTATATGCTTCAGTTGATATAGTGGATAACTTACATACATGCTTGAAGATTTATTGAGGTTTTATGCTCCCTAATATAAGCTTGATGTATCTTGGATTCCAACGGTCATGTACTTGATGTCTTGAGCTTGCACTACTCATTTGGCATTCAAATTTGCTTCAGTGCAACCTACTTGCTATTGGCATTAGAGTTTTGGATTCTTTATGCAATTAAGCTTGATCTCTTAAGACAATGGGACACTGGACTTATGTGCATACTCTTTTGATCTCTTAAGACTATGGGACATTGGACTTGTGTACATACTCTCTTGATGCTCGTTGAATGTAGTTACCCTACTAGTGGGTTGATTTGATTGCATGCTTTGGACCCAACACTTTTCTGTCAGCATGATATCAATGATGTATACAATCTTGGTTATGTACTGACCTTTATTACTATCTACTCAATCCATTATGCATTTGGAAACTCTCTTTTGTTACCTCTAAGATCTACTACATGCATGGCATCTATTCCTATTGGATGTATGGTTTACACATTGAATTTGCGATCAATCTTGGTACTGATTGTATGCCTATTCACTACTGGTTGCTTTTACCCGACTTGTTCCTAGATATTCTTGGTATGGGAGCTTGGATTTTTTTAATCAATTACCCATAGTTGGTTCTTGTCATATTGCTACATTTACTACATCAGTGATATAATTACAGTTTTCAACATTCTTTATGAGAGTAGATTCTTGGATTTGACAATCTGCTACTTGCAATTAGTGGATAGTTCTTTATTTTGATTATCCCTCCTATTTTGCCCTTGTTTTAGCTAAATTTGGGGTCATTTTGTAATAATTTTTATTGGCCTACACTCTAATTTTTTCATTTTTTGTATTGTCATTATGGCTTGTGGTTCAAATGGTAGTGCTATTTTAAACATTGACAAACTTGATGGCACCAATTACATCTACTAGAAGATGCAAATATGGCAAGTCTTGGTACAAAAATTGTAAGTTAGGCCATTGAAATGCAAGGGTATATAGCAAAAAGGTATTGATCTGGACACTTAACATAGATTAGCTTTGTAAATTCACTTTCATATTGTCACTCTCTAAGTAGTTCTATTTTAATATTGTCTCTTATGGTGATATTGCTTGGTAGTTATGGGAGAAGATAACTAATCTTTATGGCAAACAAAATCATGCATCACAAATGTATTGAAGCAACTTATAGACCTTCGCATGAAGAAAGGGACTAGAGTGTCTGCACAACTAAATGAATTCCATTTGATTTTTAGTTAGTTGACTTTGCAAGGCATTGAGTTCGAGGAGAACCTACCCCTTTGTTCTTTCATGTTACAATATCAAAGCCATGGGACAGTTTGTACTGCTATGTGTGCTAATACACCTAACGATGGCTTGAGATTGTAGCATGTAGAGGGTGCTTTATTTATAGAAGAGATTGATGGAAAGAATGTCAATACTTCTCATAGTTCTCATGCTTTGACCATCAAGGGAATATTAGATGGTAAGAGTTGTAATGATTGCCATGGTAGAGACTCTTAGAAATCTCAAACTCGATCACGTGAGAAATCTTGCAGTAAGTTACGTGGTCTTCAATCCTCTTTGACTTGCTATTATTGTAGGGAGCACAGTCATATTAGGCCACAATGCTATAAGATGCATGATGATAAGCACAAGGAGAAAGGAAAGGGAAAAGTGCATGATAAGTCTAATGATCGCATCTTTGTTCCTAGTAAATGTAGTGTAAAAATTAAGGAGATAAATGCCTTGGAGCATGAGTCCAATGATGATTACATCTTGGTAGCTACTTGTCTTTATGCTAATTAGTTGGTTGATGCCTCATCCACATTTTCTCAATGTTGGTTACTTGATTTGGGGGACTTTTTTCCATGTTATCCCGCATAGGGATTGGTTTCATTCCTATCACAGCACGATAGGTTCTATGAGACTAGGAAATGACTTGGCATTGGATATTTTTGGCATTTGTAATGTTAGACTACAATTTTCTTCAAGTAGCACTTTTGTTTTACATGATGTACGCCATGTTCCAACTTTGATCAAAAGCCTACTCTCTATTGAGTAGTTGGATGATGTAAAATTTTGTGTATCTTTTGGTGATTCTGCATGGAAGGTTACTTGTGGAAATCTTGTCTTTGCTCAAAGTGCCAAGGCTGGAAACCTCTATCCCTTGTTGTATCTGGGCTATTGACCAAGTTTTGATAGTTGCTAGAGTTTTAAGTAGGAGTGTAGTGTTAACTTTGATTATGTCTTTTCTTATGTAGTCAAGATGACTACCCTACACTTGGTATTGGCCTTCATTGCTTAGTTAGATTTGGTTCTCTATTAGATGGATGTTAAGATGGCTTTCTTACATGGGACTTGCATGATGATATTTATATGTAGCAACCTAAGGGCTTTCGAAAAAAAGAGCACGAAACACCTAGTGTGCAAGCACCTAGGAAATGGTATCATAATTTTGATGCATTTATGCGGTTACAATCCTACTCTCGTAGTGATATGGATCTGTATCTCTACACAAAAAATGCTCTTATAAGTGGATGATATGTTGATTACTAGGAGAGCTCATGATAAGCTGAATGCTTTGAAAACTCAGCTCAAGAAGAGCTTTGAGATGAAGAACATGGGACATATACCTCACATATTCTTGAAATGAGCACCACATGTGATTGTTCTAAGGGGCTCCTTTACTTGTTACTGGGGTACATATAGAATGTCCTTGAGCACTTCCATATGCAAGATATTAAGCATATTGGCTATCCTTTACCTTTCTATGTAAAGGTTAGTCAAGAAAATTGTCCTTAGTCAAATGAGCACAAGATTGAGATGGCCAAGATCCCTTATACATTGACAATGGACAATTTAATGTGTTAACCCCAAGTCAAGATGGCGAAAAATGGAGGAAAAGCAAAGGAAGATGGAGAAAGAGCAAAGACACGCAAGTGGCCTCTAAAGATGAACCGGGGCAAAAAGTGCAACCTTAAAAGAAAAGGCGCCTCAAAAAACTCGAAAAATCCTTGTAAAAGAGCGCCAGGCTCCCTCTTGTGCCCATTGTAAAATATTAGACGGGTGTAGGCTAGAGGCACGGGGCTAAAAGAGGAAAATGGAAAAATGACCTTGCCACAATGGCCGGTCATGTAAAAAAGGGATGGGCGCCCATGGGATTTTAGGGTTTGTATATATAAAGTTCAAAAAGTGAATAAGAGATCATTCCTTGGTGTGTGGCAAAAGGAGTCTTCTTCTTCTTCTCTCCTTCTCATCTTCTTGCTTGTGTGTGCTCTTGAGAGAGGGAGTGTGAGAGTGTGAGGGAGTGAGTGTGTGTGAGAGTGAGGGATCAAGAGGGTGAAGCTCTTCACCATCTCCTCTTCTTCTTCTTCTCTTCCCTTCTCTCTTCTTGTGCGCGCGGCTATGGAGGATGGAGCTTGGAGGTGGAGGAGGCTTGAGGATGCTTGAGCTAGCATCTAGGATCGTGGAGCTACCGGTGTGTGGAAGAGAGGAGGCAACTCATATCGGCACTAAGGTAAACTCATTACACTCGTAGGATCGACGGCACGTCGGCTAGGTAAGAGATAGCCATTAGAGCTCACTTGTAATGCTTGAAACAATAAGCACTCCGTGGGTCTTGGCGGTTGAGCGAAAGCTCCCACATTTTGGTTCCGTTCCGGGACCAACGGATTCAAGCTTGAGCACTTGCGCGCCTCATATTGAGCATCAAAGTAAGGGATTCATCCCCAAACCGGAGCTTGAGATAGGTAGGAAGTTGGGTGTTTTTGATCTTCAAAACAAGTAAGTATTTTGGGTTATTTTGTTTGTTTGATGATTAGGAAACATGGAGAAATCAGTTCAGTATTTTGCTTTTGATTCGTGTTGTATTTAGAGTAGGATAGGATTAGGAAATTGCATCGAAGAAGGGTAGGGTTTAGGTTGCAAAACAAGGTAAAACAAGGCAAAAAATCATGCAAAAATGGTAAAAAGCTCGCTTGCAATGCTTAAGATTGGTAAGTGAGTGATTGGGGGCGTCAACACCATACCCGAGAAGGGGTAGAAGAGCCAAAAGGCCAAGGAAGCACTCATTTGCAACAATTCGGTATGAAAGAGAGAGAGAGAGAGAGAGAGAGAGAGAGAGAGAGAGCTACTGGCCGATTTGATTCGATCGCACCAATGACGAGCCCGTCACTCCATCCAGGTATATGAATCCCTTCTCTTACTCCCTTAGGTAGGATCTGGAGGTTTATGCCTGGTATGATTGAGTGAAGCACGAGAAATGATCGAAATCAGATTTGCATTGTTTACGTGTGCCGCGCTCGGCCCGTCTGAGTGCCCACTCCTGGGCCGAGTCCCAGAATCGGCCCTCGGCCCCGCTCATTCAACCCATCACACCAAAACCCTAATCGACCCGTCTGAGTCTATATTTCGGACCATGGACAAATTCGGCCCTCGGCCCACTTGCCTCGGCCCATCCGAGCAACCTTTTCCGAGTCAACCACTCGGCTCGTCTGAACGAATCCATCTGAGTGACTCCGTCCAAGTCTCGGATTCGGCCCTCGGCCCATGCGCCTCGACCCGTCCGAGTAACCCACTCGGACCCTACAATTTGGACCAGTTGGGCCGAGTGTAGATTTTTACCAGATTTTCAGAAATTTGACCTGACCCGGCTAGGACTCAACAGCTCAAACTGTCGAAAGCCCGTAGGGTGCTCAGAACTTGATTCTGGCACGCGGAATAGGCAAAATCGTAGGGCACCGCTACTTAGCAACTAGAAGTGGGCAGTTGCGAGACCCGGATGCTTAGACGCGACCCGTTGAGCTATAAGGCCTGATTGGACCAAAAACGAATGAGGCAACATCTTAGGGAAACCCTAAACCCTGACAAGACGGCCCTTGACCAACAAGCCTATTCGGCCCAAAACAACGCGAGAGTGTGCAAAACGACTAGGAAGTGGTTGCTGTACTCACCCTGAATTTTCGCACTTGAAGTACACTTAAGGAAATTGAAAGCCTGATTGAGCACAAGTGCATGAGGAAAGACACATTGAGTGGCCATAAATTGAGGATTGTATTAAATAATTAAAGGAACTCACCCAGATAAACTGCTCAAGGAACCCACCAATAGGAGAGAACCCAATACATAGACAAACCATCAATGCGCAGGAGTAGGACCAAGCAAGGGACGCCGAGAAGTGGATCTGAAGAGCCTACTAAACCTAATCAATAGCTTGGTGGAGCACGACAACTCGACAATGGCATAAGAAAGTCCAGACCGCAGATATAGTGAGGAATTCGACTTAGGAGCCTTTCCAGATTCAGTTTAGCAATTGGTCAGTAGTTACGACACTCATGCTCGGTACGAGCACCGCAGTAGGACAGCGGATGCTATCATCGCAGATCTAGAAGAGAAGACAAAGCTGGCCTGCAAAGCATGGTTGAGTATAATAGGGATCAGCAGGCTAGGAACCAAAGGCAAGGCATGGAGTTGCGAGAGGTGCAGCAAGTACTGAACTTGGCTGGCAGGAATCGAATGGACCATGAGAGGGCAGTAGAAGGAGACTTAACGCTGAGTGAGCTTCTTATGAAGCGACTACTCGATAACATGGCTGCTGCAAAGAAAAGTGTCACGACTCTAGCGACATCGCTGCTCGTAGGATTAGGAGTAAACCAGGGCTCAAAGAGCCAGGATAAAATCCCTATTGTTGCCAAGCAACTCAATAAGTACCAACCCCATGGCGATCCCTACAGCTTTGTTGAGCAGTTCGAGCAAGTCTGCGAAGCCAACGGCCTCAACGACCTGACTCAACGCTCTCAAGTATTCGGGCTTTGCTTGGGCGACAAGGGTAGGATGTGGTATACGAGCTTAGATAACGCAGAGCGAGCCAACTTCGATGGCCTCAAGGATCTCTTCATTAAGAGATTTGCCGAGCCCGGGTACTCCGATAATCTACTAGTACGCTTAATGAATGTCAAGCAGAAAGAGAAGGAGGACATTCGCGATTACATGACCCATATACGGAGTCTCTTCAAGAGAATCCCTACTAGAAAGCGATCGACTGAAAGAGCAGTCTCAATTGTATTCATCAGCGGGATTCAGAATGAGAAACTATACAAGGCTTTGGCAGGTAACTCGAGCTTGCAGCGAAACATGCTAGCCAGGGTCTTTGAGGAGGCCATCCAAGTTGACGATCAGCTGAAAGAGCGGAACTCCAGAAGCGCGAGCCTAGAGGAGACCAACTCACGAAGCTCAGAGAGAGCGTCAGCCTCGAGTGAGCAATCAGTCCCATCATCCCAGGATAAGGGGAAGACCACCGAAACGAATCAAGACTTGGCTGACGTTAGAATGGAACTAGCCAAGTTGCAAGATATGTTGAGACGACCAATGCGCCCACACATCCAATGCGTGTACTGTGGCGAAAACCACTTGCCAGCTGAGTGTCAAGACCCTAGGTCACGACCTTGTGCTAACTGTGGTAGGTTCGGTCATGACGTCGCGCATTGTAAACTGCCAAGGAGACTTCCATACTCACAACCATACGGCCAGCCTTACCTAGCGAACAGGCCGCAACCATTTTTTAGAAGGGGAGCCCCATAGGCCCTCCCTGCGCCTAACGACATTAAGCCAACCGTTCCTAGGATGGAAATAAATCCTACAAGCATTCCTAGGCTACCTGGTCCTTACGTAACCCACCCACCGAGTGACGCTCCTGTCCACTATGTGGAAGAACCAAACGAGGAGGAAGCTTACATATGCCCTTACGTTTTGCATGACGACGAGGGCAACACCATCCTCATGGACTATCGCCCCGTCCCGGTGATGGCGTTAGGAAGAGGACGAGGTAAAGGCCTAGGAGGGCAGACGCAAGATCCAATCACCTGTTGGACCTGTGGCCACCCAGGTCATGTCTCATCACGCTGCCCTAAGAGGGAGCAGCAAAATAGAGATAAGGCTGACCAAAGGTGTGCTGAGTACGGAATCACCCATCTTTTCGTCGATTGCCCAAGGTGAAAACCGTCATCTAGCTCAGCCAACGAACCATCGATCCCATTGGGGCTATTCGGTGTCGAGAACCACGACGGGGAGGCCACGCCTATCCCCTTGTGGGTCATGATTGTGCCCAAACAAAGCAGGCTGGCATCTCTCTGCCAGGACCTAGCAATCTCGATGCAGCCTCGATAGGGAAGAAGAGCCGTAGACGGTAGAAGAGGAAGTCGGAAGCTAAAATCACACTAAAAATAGAGTGTTACAACTCTACCTGCTGGAAAGAAGGTCTCCGATGCAAAAGCAGAGACGTCAGCCCCTAAGATGGCCGAAAAGGGGAGCACTAAGGTGGGGGAATACCCGCACTCGAAGCGACAATTAGAGGCCATAGAAAAGGTGAGAGAATGGGTGAGAGAAGCCCAAGAACACCTAAAGGACGTTGAGCCCATCATAGAGGATGGGATCGATGATCTTTCCAGCATAAGTATGCCAACCTCACTCCCACAACCAAAGTCAAGAGAAGCAACTGCACCATAAGCGGTATCGCTAAGGCCAAGCCTCGATGCTACTATAGGGCCGCGGTTCAATCACGGCCACTGTCCAGGACAATCCAGGTTGGGAGAGAGATGAACACCCAACGATCTCCTAGCCACACTAGTGACTACCCTTGTAACACAACCTAGGAGATCTGCTTAGGTAGCACCCCACCCTATGGTAGGATCTTAAGTAGTGGGTTGAAGGGTCACAAGAGCAGGTCACGACAGACCCTCATGACCATGAGGCAGAAATGCAAATATCGAGTTTGACGCTGCACTCTACGCCTAAGTCTTTGCACGTCAATGCCTTTTGGGAAGGCTCCGAGATGCATGCAGTCTTACCGGTCTTAGACCTAGGCAATACAACGAGGAAGGGAATCGTAGACACAGGGGCCGGGGTTAGTGTGCTTAGCCACACAGTGCTTCAAACTTGGGGAAACCCACCTATTGAGACTGCTAGGTTTAATGTCACACTAGCGAATGGTATGAGAGTTAAGCCATTCGGGGTGCTTAAGAATTGGCCAGTAAAGATCGCAGGTGTCCAATTCTCCGTTGACTTTATAGTCATGAAGGGAGTGGACTACGACATCCTATTAGGCTGCCCCTGGATGCGCAACGCTAGGGTCATCGAAGATTGGGGTAACGGCTTAATCTTTCTTGGCAATAGGACGGACGCCATGAGAGTAGAGATGGACACCTAGAAGACCTCATCCGTCGACTTAGATGCTATCTCTGCTATGCTCAAGGATAATACTCAAGCCAAGAAGTCCTAGGGGCTCTTGACCAGGTATATCCCATGCCTAGAGGATGAGCGGGATTGGATGCATGTCCTTGCTACAATCGACCTGCCGTTCTCTGATCACGAAGCATATGAGCAAGCTATCAAAACAATCGGCAAGGCTGACGACACACCCTCCGTGCCAGTCTGCATGATGGTAGGAAGCCTTCAAGGGAAGCCGAAGCCCATCAACTCCCACGTCCCAACCAACAAAAGGGAACTCCGAGAGATACTGAAATATCTATCGGACAAGCTAGCTGGCAATCTAGCTGCAAATCTCAAACCACTCCAGGATCTCTTAGATGAATCCAAGTGGCAATGGACCAAAGTGCATGACTTAAACCTCATGTATAACTGGGCCCTGGTGCCTGACCAACGACCACGGATAGACCGAGTCTTAGGAGATGACGAATAGTCTGATAAAGGGAATTCGAACGACGAATACGAAGACCGCCAATCCTTCAGTGATGAAAGTGAGGGTGAGGTAGATACCATGGAATACGACACTGAAGGACAAGAAATAGAGCAAATACGAGCAGACTCCAAGCTGCAGAGAAAGAGTATCTCCCAGATGGAGCGAGGAGTCATGAGCGTGGAATATGACCGCACCTGGTTGGAACACGTAGGAGCCATAGACCTCGAGCAAGCACGACTAGCCCAACCAAAAATGACATCAGTGTTTAGAACTAAATCACCATCTGAACTGCGCCCACCAGGGGAGACCACCTCTTCTAGCGAAGGAGGGGGATTCGACTCTGAATCAAAGGTTAGCTCGGATAGTGATCCAAAGATCCCTAGGCCACCCACAACCAGACGCACCAAGGGGGACCTACCGGTCCACCTGAGGCACAGACGATTGAGATAGGAAAATGCAAAACAACTAGGGATACTCAAATGGAAGAACAACGAAAACTGTAGGACCTCCCTAAACAATTCACAAAATTCAAAAAGGGGGATAGGGTGGTAGTTCTGTTAGGTGCCAAACGTCAAGCACAGACAAGTGAACCAATCGAGGGACCCGCCAAGGTCAAGGAGGTGGACCTAGCCCAAGAAGGGAAACCACCCCGACCAGTCTCCATTGCTGATGACTTGACTAATGAAGAAGATATGAGTCTTGTCGCTCTCTTGTGAGAGTACATAGATGTGTTCGCCTGGTCCTTAGGAGAGCTTAAGGGGGTAGATCCGAGTGTTGTGACCCACAACATACACATGACGCTAGACGCAATATCGGTCAAGTAGCGACCTTACCCTATGAATCCAAAACATGCTCATGCTGTCAAGGAGGAGATTGATAAGCTAATGAGAGCAGGATTCATTTATGAAATTGAGCACACAGACTGGGTATCGCCCGTAGTCATCGTGATGAAGAAGAATGGAAAAATCCGAGTGTGCATCAATTACAAGAAGGTAAACGCTGCCACCAAGAGGGACAACTATTCGTTGCCGTACACCGAGCACATGGTTGAGAGAGTGGCAGGCAAGGAAGCCTACAGTTTCATGGACGCCTTCTCAGGGTACAACCAGGTGCAAGTGCATCTTGTGGACAGACATAAGACTGCCTTTGCCACTGAGTGGGGTGTCTTTGCTTACATAGTCATGCCCTTTGGGTTGACTAATGCCCCTTCCACTTTCCAGTGCCTCATGTGCACCATCTTTAAGGACATGCTTCGCAAGGAGTTAGAAGTCTTTGTCGACGACCTCTATGTCCACTTGACCTAGATCGAACACTTAGACAAACTTCGAGCAGTCTTTAAGCAATGTCGTTTATACCGCCTCTCCTTGAACCCCTTAAAGTGCCAGTTTTGGGTGAAGCATGGATGCATTCTATGGCACGTGGTGTCGAAGAACGGCATTGCCACTGACTTCTCGAAGGTCAGGGTCATTGTTGACCTTCCACCCTCGAGCAACTACAAAGGAGTTCAATGCTTCCTAGGCCATACCAGGTACTATCGGCGGTTTATACTCAATTATGCGTTGATTGCCAGACCATTATACAAGCTACTTATAGTCTTCGAATGGATTGAAGCATGCCAATGGGCATATGAAGAATTGAAGAAGGCGCTAACCACAGCACCAATCCTACAAGCCCCAAATTGGTCCATCACCTTCCACGTGCATATTGATGCTTCTAAGTTTGCCATGGGGGCAGTGTTGTGCCAGCCTGGCGAACACAACTTAGACTATCTAGTGAGCTTTGCTATAGCAGACAACTCACTGAGACGGAAATGAATTGCTCGACGACAGAAAGAGAGAGATTAGCCATGGTATTCGCAGTGAAGAAATTTCGGCATTACCTTTTGGCCACGCCCTTCACCTTCTTTGTGGACCATCAAGCCTTGCTGTATCTAGTAAACAAACCTTATGCTACAGGACGCATAGCTCAATGGCTCCTTCTGCTTTTAGAGTTCGACTTCTCTGTAGTAGTACGGAAGGGAAAACAGCATTACATGGCTGATCACATGTCGCGCATTCCCACCGAAGAAGCTGTTGGACAAGGTGTTATTGATGAACTGCCCGACGCCCATCTGCTTAACCTCTCCAGTGAGAGAGACCTATTTAAGGTTGATCTAATGCCGTATTGGGCAGATGACATAGTCCAAGTGCTTGAGCACGGATTGCCTGACCGACCAATAGAAAAAGCCTGGCTTAGGCGATTAATCCTTAAGATCCAGCCCTATCAGTTGATTGCAGGCCAACTCTATAGGCTAGGGCAAGACGGATTGTTGCATAGATGCATGTACGAATATGAGATGCACGATGTGCTCTCAGAAGCATAGGTCGGCATTGCCAAAGGGCACTTTGGCGGAGACACGGCAGCACGAAAAGTGTTGCAATCTCAACTGTGTTGGCCCATGCTTTTCCGCGACGTCGCATGATTCGTCAAGCACTGTGATGAGTGCCAGTGGATGAAGGTCCTAATTCGCAAAGATCAAATGGAATTAACCCCGCTTATTGCTCGATAACCCTTTGAAAAATGAGGAATTGATTTCATTGGGCCCATTAGTCTTGCGACACAGTATTCGCAGGCTAAGTACATCATTGTGGCCATGGACTATCTCACTAAGTGGGCAGAAGCGCGAGCCACACGAAAAAACGACACTAGAACGACGGCTAAGTTCTTATGGGAGCAAGTAATCTCACGATTCGGTTGCCCCATCGAATTGGTCAGTAACCAAGGCACGCACTTCATCAATGAAGTGATCGCACATCTCCTCCTGTCCACTTTCCTCATCATCCATCGCAAATCCTCGCCATACTACCCTCAGGCAAACGGCCAGGCCGAATCAATGAATAAGTTTCTTGTCAATGTCCTAACCAAGGTTGCCTCTACTTCACGCAGCGACTGGGACAACATGTTGATGGCAGCTCTGTGGGCTTACCGAACCGCTTATAAAATGGCTGTTGGTCAAACCACCTTTAGGCTGACGTATGGGATAGAAGTGATTCTACCATTAGAGTTCTTTGTTCCTAGCCTGAGAATAGCGCTTCAAGAGCGATGGGAAGGGAAGGAGGCATGGACGCAACGACTAGTTGAGCTCAAACGTCTCTCGAAGGCTCATCTTCTTGTCACCCATGCACTGATTTGTGAGAAAGCCCAACGCAAGAGCTGGTTTGACAATCACGTTAAGTAGTGCGAGTTCGAACAAGGTGACTTAGTGCTCCTCTACTCTGTTAAAGAGCATAAGCAAAATATGAAATTTAGAGGTCTTGGACCCTTCAAAGTTCATGCAATCAGCCAAATAGGCAACGTTGAACTCGAGACCTTAAACAGTGAAGGAATAGGCTTCTTCAATGGCAGTCGTGTCAAGAAGTACTACCCTCCTACGCATCCTTTGCACGAACCACCGATGTTAGAACCACCTGTCAAGGTACGAGTAGCCACAATCACTGAATTCGACGACAAGGACGAGGAAGCCGTGGAACCCACATACCTTCATATCACGGTCACGGCACAACAAACATGTGCCTTCAATGCATTGAGCGATGAGGGAGTAGACTTCAACGTCCTGACCTACGATCATTGGACTCAACTTGGCCAGCCACAACTTCAACCCACCACTGCAAAATTAAGCCCATATGGGGCTCATTCCTATGCACTACTCGACAAGTGCAAGGCAACCATTTTTATCAAGTCTGAGACTGTTCCAATGATTTTTTATGTGCTGCCAAATGCTAAAAACTTAGGCACAGAGTCACTGCTGGGGTGTACCTTCAAAAAGCAGACCCACTGCAATGTCGACTACGCGTCACAGCTCATCCACCTAGCAATAGGCAACGTTCGCATTGTTACAACTTTTAGCAAGGGCTGCGCAACCTCATCACGGGCCATCCAGCCCCACCGATAGAAACACCTGTAGGCAATTCTAAGGAGGGGGGTAGTGTGCGGCCGCCACTCCCCGAGTCTCATCGATCGCAACCCATACCAGCCAAAGCTAAGGCCCCATAACCTTGCCTCCAATGGGTGCCTAAACAACCTCAACAGTTGCCTAGGAGTCGACACTCCTACCCTCATAAGACCAGAAACTCTAAACCTAGGAGGCCCAAACGCAGTTACAGGAATAGACAACCGCCAGCTCAAGCATCATCACAAGCAGGAAACTATCTGACTTTCCAAATCCATCTTGAAAGCAACAGGCCGTCACTCGAGGCCGCTGCTAACCTAGCCTCCGTCCTAGCGACCCAATTGCAAGCTCAAGCACACTCACCACCGCAACTTTCCATCGCCAAAGGCTCAAGTCCTACCAAACCCCAACCACCCGCAAGCCTTAGGCCCTCTTACGAGAGGAAATCCTTTCTCTCACTAGCAGCTAATTTAGCTGAGGAAACAGGGGATGACGTGGTGGATTGCATTAAGCGACTGGACGCTACTTTTGTATCGCTAGCTCTAAGCTACGATCGCCTCGACTTAGGCCTATTGGATGAATCCTTCATAGTAGCCGAAGTTCAAATGATGCCTTGTTCTTGGGAAACGTTTGAATTTGCATTTGCAAAAGCCCCTACCTCCGCTGCTAAGTTACTCAGTGGTGAGATCTCAAAAGAGCAAGCAATCAAACAACACCTCATCACGTCGTATGATCAGCGAACCACCTCTGCCATCACTGACCAAGAAGTGGCAGAGCTATCAAAACGAAATCCCAGTTCTTAAGGCATTGGTACGCTCTTAGACTGTAATGGGAAGTTGAAGGATGTCGAGTAATGGCGAACACTGAGCAATGACATGCTATCAAAACAGCAGAGTACAACCCCACATATGTCACGCCAATATCATATCAAGTGTTAACCATGCTGCGGGGCCGTCCTATAGAAGAACACATCAAGGGACACCCCTACCTCGACCGCTTGTTGACCGAAGAGGAGTTACACATTGCTAGCCGAGTCAACTTGGGCGACTTCCTAACTGACGTTCTCACATACATCACCCAAGTGGGGATTAAACCCTCCGACTTGGACCGCGAAGCGCATTTGGAATACAACCCCAATTTCTGTACTTGGCTCCTTCACAAGTAGCCCTACACCTCCATGCCGAAAGCCCTACACCTTCTAACCCTCATCCTAGGAAGGATTCTTCTCAAACTGGAAGGGGAGGGGGTAAGGTGAATCAGATCAGAAGCAGTAAATCAAATCAAAGTCAGTGAAGTACATAGACATACATTGTGAAAAACGGATGGGGTAGGAAAAGGGCATGAAACTTTGAATTAAAAGGCAAAAAGTCAAAGTCTGAAAAGGAAATCTGCACTAGACCTTAATGAATTCATTCAAAGGCATAGAGTTTTTTTTTTCTTTTCCAGCAATTATTATGTCGCAAGCACTAATGAAAATTATGGTTTATGACAAGAACAAAAAATGTCGCAGCAGGACCGAGCCCACCGACTCCCCTTCACGGAGGAGGAGAGAATGCGGTACAACATCAACCTGGAGAGCCGCGCCTATAATCAATTGAAATTTCAAACTATTCACAATTTGGAAGAATTAGTGGCCAAGGAAGAGGCGGTCAAGGGAGGTCGTGGAAAGCTGCAACCTCAAGAAGTACCTGAAAAGTTTTGCACGAGAACTTGAGCAAACGAGCTATGTGGAATTTCTCTAGTCCTACAACCCCGACAGCAAATGCAGCACTATCACAGTGGGAAGAGGACAAAATGCTAAGCAGATATTGGTTCGTCTAACCCCGGCCTTGGTGGAGAAGGCACTGGGACTGGAACCAAAGGTGGAAAAGAAGCAAAAGAGGGACGTATATGCCATGCTGGGGATGAGAAAGGAGGACGTGCTGACAAACGATGGCTTCAGTATCCAGGACATCCCCAATGCAGAGACCAGGCTACAGGCGAAGCTCATACATGTGCTCTTTTCCAACCAGCGCTACAACGCATTGATGCATTGGATCAGCATACCAATACTAGAAAATGTAGCGGCCCATACCCTGCACAAAGTCGACTGGAACGGCTATGTGCGCAAGACTATCAACCAGGCAGCTCGAGTGCTAGCCTTAGGAAGCATACCAACAGGTGGAGAATCCTCGATATCGAAGGCCGCAAAAAGAAAAAGGGCCTCCTCCAAAGCCTCGTTCATCGCATACGGGGGCATCTTAACGGTGCTTATCCAGGAGACCATGAAGGAAGTAGAAGAGAGGGAGGGAGAAACACCCGACCAATCACCTCCCCATCAACACCAGGAGAGGTCTAGCAATGGGACAGAGACCGAGGAAGAAGGGGAAGTGCAGAAGAGCAAAAAGCAGGTTAAGGAGACTAAGAAAAAAGCAGCACATAAGAAAAAGAAACATGATGAAGGTCGTAGAAAGGAGAGGGAGGACTTGGAGAAAGCGAAACAACAATCCCTCAGGGAGGTAGAGGAGAGAGAAAGAAAGAGGAAAAGGCAAAGCACCCCTGCATCCCATCCCCACCCTCATGGCACCCCCTACTGAACCTACTACGCCCACCCCTAGCATCCCCACCAGCTTGGAAGTGTCAAACCTGGTGGCCTGGATGCAATACTTCATCAGCAAGGAAATGGCCCAAGGAAAAAGCACAGAAACTATGACCACGAGACCAAAAAGGCCAACTGCATAAGCTGAATCAAGGCAGGACCAAAAGCGTCCACGCATGGAGGCCTCGACCACCCCCACCCACACAAAAATGACTCCACCAGCCAGTTACGACGAATACGTCGCTGAGCTGCTCTCCCAACTGGAGAGAGCGAAGGAGGAAAAAAGGATGGTTGTGGCTGAGTTGATGGCAGAAAAAGAGTCAGTGGCAACTTTCCAATTGGAAAAACCCGCATCATCGCCATGCAGCAGCGCCAAATATTCAAACTCAAGCAAGAGTTGAAAGCCAAAGAGGACAGGGAAGAAAGCTACAAGCAGGCTGGAGGACAAGAATCAGGAACTCGTGCAGATGCAACGAGAGTACAAGCTCCTCCTAATGCAATATAAGGAACTAGAGTCAAAGTATAAGAAACTGGAGTCAAAGACCGCCACCATTGAGCAGGTGATGGAGGAGCTGAGCACCAAGGAAGAGGAGAGGAGCCAAGAGAGGGAGCAACAACGAAAGGAGATCGAGTCTATGACCGATCAGCTATGCCTTGGGAAGAAAGAACGAGACCACATGAGCAAAGAGCTCAGGGCCCAGGATCAGAAGCTCATAACCCTAGCTCAAAAGTAGGGGGAAAGCATGGAAGGAATGAGCAAAAGGGCCGAGGAATGGGCTACGCAAAACGAGGCACGGGTGAAGGCACTGGCGCGGCACCTGGCCTTGGTGGAGAAGGAAAAAATCTTGGCACAAAGCAAAGCGGACACCGCCCAGACAGCCTTCACTGCCCAACAATAAGCCTTCCTCAATACACTATTGGATACAACTCAACCAGAGGGAATGGAGCTGTTGGAGGTGGTGAAGAAGAAATTAAGCATCACACGGTAGAGCCCTGCATGCGGGGCTGTAGATGCCACCCCAACCTGCGAAGGTAAGGCTGGGCCTAGGGAGCAGCGAAAGTATCTACTACTGGCCGACCTAACCCCCCAGGAGGCAGATGCCCTTGGCTTTGAAGAAAGAGCACTACAAGAAAACCGACAAGGGGAGGAAGTCAAACTCGAAATCAACATGAACAGATTCAGAGAAGATGTAATCCCGCAGCCCCCTCTCGCCGCACGAACAAGATCACTGACCTGCCCCTGGATAGACAAGCCATCCTCAAGGAGCGGCAGAAAAAGCTGGTGGAAGAGGCCAAAAAAAGGCTGCAAGCCAAGCCAGTCGTGCAGCCATCCACACCCCTCCCACCATGCCCCAAAGACCTCCCAATGCAATTCCACGCAGAACTAGTGGTCTAGGAATGGCAAGAAATGGAAAAGGACCCTTTCTCCTTCAGTTTCCTTATGCTTGATAGCCTGAGAAGGGTCCTTCCGATCAAAGTGATGGAGGAGGTGTTCACGGCTGGAAGCTGACTAGGCCAAAGATGGCTGGAGGATAGGGCAAGGACCCCCACTTTGTGGGGCATGGAAGAGGCCGAATTTTGGCAAGACAAAATATACAAAGTGCCACACACGGTAAGGGGCTACAGCTACCAACCCCTCTGGAGGAGCCGAATATGTAATACCAACATGCTCGCCTGGATGGCATTTTGTTACACCCTACCCTATGAGCGGAATGACCCCATGTTTATGGCGTATCCCCGTAGGGTAGGCGTGGATTTTGTCGCCACCCTCCATGGGAGGCATGACTTCCCTGTCATCTACAATGCCAACGCCACTTCCTTTGAGGACGCTCTGCTTTTTGATCTAGGAAGCATACCCGCCTCCATGACATGCTTCCTCACTAAGTTCTCCTCTTGCCCAGTCCCACATTCATAGCCACCTGTAATTACCTAAGGCTCCTTAAACTCCTACTTAAGCAAGATCCGGCACCGCAAGAAAATGTCTTGCCTCCCCTCTTTTTTGATCCTAATGTTATTGATAGTTGCGCTATGACCTGCTTAATGATGAGGGCTACCCTACTACCTTCATTTTTCCTAGGGCTCTTAGAGGATATGAGCGACAGCCAATTCACTAGGTGCAATCACCCCTTCCTATCCACCACCTCTCTCCATGTTCACATGAACCTGAAAGGGTACATGCAGAGCCACCAATTTTTACACAAATCCATCCGCCCGCCCTCCCCCCTCATTCCAACGACGAGAACTAGACTTGGCTGTCCTGCTCCTCATGTAATACTATCCCGAAATGTATCCAAAAATAAAAAAAAGGACACGATCACTACACCTAAGGATCCTTAAGTTACGCATGTCCAGTGACCTTGGTCAGTTGGCTCTGCTCCTAACCCCCTAGCCCTTTTTGATCCCCCACGTCACGCTTAGGGCACATCAACGGAAGGACACACCTAGGGAGGTAACACTTACCTATGGTTCGACCTGTCACCCTAAGCCACTGGCACCACACCCCCTTGGCACAAATGGGGTCCTCAAGTGTGGGACATCACCCGGGTTCGCCTTCCCCATTTCACTAGCACGAGCACATTGCACCAACACGCTGAGGACAGTACTCCCCCTAGGTAGAGCACTGCACCTTCTTCTTCAGGTACACCACAAAAGCCCAACCACCAACTTCGGAGGCCCTAATCCACCCATGCAATCCACTGAGCTACTTCGACGAACCTGGTTCTTGAGCTCCCACAAGCACCTGAGTCTACATGTGGCCCTCAACCTTACACCCACGCTAAAGTGCCATGGGACTGGCACCCGTCTAGGAGGGGGTAATGTTAACCCCAAGTCAAGATGGCGAAAAATGGAGGAAAAGCAAAGGAAGATAGAGAAAGAGCAAAGACACGCAAGCGGCCTCTAAAGATGAACCGGGGCAAAAAGCGCAACCTTAAAAGAAAAGGCCCCTCAAAAAACTCGAAAAATCCTTGTAAAAGAGCGTCAACCTCCCTCCTGTGCCCATTGTAAAATATTAGATGGGTGTAGGCTAGAGGCACGGGGCTAAAAGAGGAAAATGGAAAAAGGACCTTGCCACAATGGCCAGTCATGTAAAAAAGGGATGGGTGCCCATGGGATTTTAGGGTTTGTATATATAAAGTTCAAAAAGTGAATAAGAGATCATTCCTTGGTGTGTGGCAAAAGGAGTATTCTTCTTCTTCTCTCCTTCTCATCTTCTTGCTTGTGTGTGCTCTTGAGAGAGGGAGTGTGAGAGTGTGAGGGAGTGAGTGTGTGTGAGAGTGAGGGATCAAGAGGGTGAAGCTCTTCACCATCTCCTCTTCTTCTTCTTCTCTTCCCTTCTCTCTTCTTGGGTGCGTGGCTATGGAGGATGGAGCTTGGAGGTGGAGGAGGCTTGAGGATGCTTGAGCTAGCATCTAGGATCGTGGAGCTACCGGTGTGTGGAAGAGAGGAGGCAACTCATATTGGCACTAAGGTAAGCTCACTGCACTCGTAGGATTGACAGTGCGTCGACTAGGTGAGAGATAGTCATTAGAGCTCACTTGGAACGATTGAAACAATAAGCAGTCTGTGGGTCTTGGTGGTTGAGTGAAAGCTTCCACATAATGTATGTCATGATTATCACTCACCCTAACATAGCATTTGTAGTGGGAGTTATGGCACACAATATAGCTACACTAGATTGGTGACATTGGGATGTTATGAAGGATATCTATTGGGTGTATAGGCATCTATGCCTAGCCACCGGTGTATTAGTTACATTGACAATACCCACACACATGTACACCTCAAGTGGGGGCATCCATCATTGTCACTTCATTCTTTATTCTTTTAGTGGCATTTGAATAAAGGAAAGGCAAGTCACACATTGTGACTATTAGAGTTCCCACATTGTGTGTGTCTCTCTCTTGCTCTTACTCCTTTCACCATTGTGACTATTATTAGAGTTCCCACATTGTGTATGTCTCTCTCTCTTGCTCTTACTCCTTTCACCATATCTCTTGCTTCTGCTCTATGCTTCCACTTCAAGGATCACTCCCTTCAACTGACGTTAGAGCCACCTTCTTGTGAGCTCAAGCTTGGCCTTAGCTTACATTTGAAGGTTTCTTCATTGGTAGCCATGGCTTCTCATTCAAATGTACGCTTTTGACACTCTTTCATGTCTTCCATGCTACTTCCAGTTGCATTAGAGCTCTTCCAAACCTTCCTTGGAAACCCTTGGAGCTTGCCTTGCCCCCATTTGCCTCAACACATCCTACAGCATCCCTAGGACAGGCAGCATGATCAACTCAACTACTCCTCCAGCCTTTAAAAGGCTCCTAGCACACTTGGCAACCTTGGTATTCACAATTTTGGGACAACCTGTCATGAGTTCTACAATGCCTCTACATGCTTATGTGATGCTTCTACTAATGCCCATTGATATCAGATCACTTGTGGATGTTATGTCAATGCATTGGAGATAATTTTGAGTTTATTAGAGCACTTCATTTACTCAATCTGGACAAAGATGTGTTGTTGTTTATAATAGGGTTGAAGCTTATTTTATCAGTGAAAGCATGTGCTTATTGCTTTCAGGTGCTTACTGACTATTCAAGGGATGTATCAATGCTTATGGATGATGTGACATGCTTTGTCATGGTTTCGGAATGCATTTGAGCTGTGATTGAAGCTCTCTTTTTTATTGACATTGTCTGTCATTTGCTATAACAAGCATCCACTTGAGACAGTTTATTCCTATTATCCTTGAATGATACTCAGGCTATCCGCTTGGATGTTAGATGTCTGATATGGATGCTATATGTCTTGGATGTGTATGACATATATTTAGTCTTCATCATGACTTACATTGAGTTATTCTGGAGCTTTGGATAGTGGCATTAGTCTGTTAAGCATTGTTTTGAATACTACAATAGTGGATGCTTTACCAACCATCTTGACTTGGATGCTCCTAGATATATGCTACTTGAATCTTAGACGTATGGATGCCTTCCACATGATTTTTTGAGCTTTGTTTGCTTGTCAAGCATTTGACTTTTGTTGTTGCTACTACTTGACGCTTAGATATTGCATTGAGCATTTGATTACATAGTTGAGCTTGAGGGTCTTCCAGTGAGACCACGGGACTTGGTGACATGTACATGCTCTTGTCATGATTTATGTATGTAGCTAATGTTTAGTGGGCTAATTTGACATTACTTTTGGGCCAGCACCTATCTCTATCATGATATTGTCAGTGATATATGCATCTTGGTTGGTTATGTATTGAGCTTCCGTTACATTACTTAGTCCATTGTGCCTTTGGTTAGTCTCTTATGTTACCCATGAGACCCACTCTATGCATAATGGTTATGCTATGGGATGTGTCTCAGTCTGACACATTGATTCTTTTGACAGTTCTCAGTGCCACTTGCATATTCACCCCACTGCTAGTTGGAGCTATTCCTTCGCAATTGCAATTTGTCTTATATTAGTGATTGCCCCTCTTTTGCATTGATTTCTTATGATATACTTTATCTTCATCATGTTGTAATCGTAGTTTACTACACTGTTTATGCGAGCAATCACCTTTATTTGACAATTCTTAGCATTGCGTTTGTGGAAAGTTCATCACTTGGTCAATGCCCCTTGCTTTCAGCTTGATCTAGCAATGGTTTTAAGGCTATTTGCAGTAATTACAGTAGCCTACTTTGATAGTTTGTGCTTTTTTTTAAACCTTCATTATGACTAGTGGCTCAAGTGAAAGTGCCATCTTTAATATTGACAAGTTGGATGGCACCAACTACAACTACTAGAAGGCCCAAATCTAGCAAATTTTAGTGCAGAAAATGCAAGTTAGGCCTTTGAAACATAAGGATGTCAAGCCCAAACTTAGTGATCTAGAGGACTAGGCTGAATCAAATGAGCTGTATAAGTCCACCATCATATTATCCCTCTCTAAGTAGGTGTTCTATAATGTTGTCTCTAATGGACAATTTACATGGGAATTATGAGAAAAGATTCGCAATGTCTATGACAAGTAGAGCCCCGCTTCTCAAATATATTGGTTGAAGCAACTCATGGACCTTTGCATGAAGGAGGACACTTCTATGTTAGCCCACTTAAATGAGTTCCATTCCATTATCAATCATTTTTCTTCACATGGGATTGAAATCAAGGGCACTCTTCTTCCCTTATTTCTCTTAGCTACATTGCGGTGCCTAAATCATGGGATAGCTTTTGTATTGCAATGTGTGCCAACATACCTACTAATGGGTTACAGTTCCAAGATGTAGAGGGTGCACTCTTGACTAAAGAGGTTAACGAAAAGAATATCAATGCTTCCCGCACCTCTCATACTTTGACAGTTAGAGGCAATAATGCTAAGAGCGGTAATAACTGTCGTGGGAGAGACTCTCCATAGTCTTTCTCTCAACCAATTGGACACGCAATAGGTCCCCTGGTTATAAGTCCTCATTGACTTGTCATTACTATGGGAAAGAATGACATATTTGACCACAGTGCCATAAAATGCATGAAGACAAGCGCAAGGAAAAGGGCAAGAGTAAAGTACATGACAAAAATGATAATCACAGCATTGTCCCTACCAAGTCATTTATTAAGATTGAAGAGATTAATGTTGTGCAGGATGCTAATGTTGATGATGATTTATACTTCCATCTTCTTCTCTTGATACTTTACAACTAACTAATACTTTGTTAGGATATACTCGGTGTTGGCTGATAAATTCAGGGGCTTTCTTTCATGTGACCCCTCACAGAGAGTGGTTTCACTCCTATCACAGTATGATTGGATATGTCTATTTGGGTAATGACCTGGCATTGATGATAGGTGGTATTGGTGATGTCCTATTGTACTTTGGTTTAGGTTGCATGTTTATTCTTCATGTGATGTATACCATGTACCGGCTCTCACAAAGAGCCTTATCTCTACTTGCACTTTAGATGATATAGGTTATGTAGTTTCTTTTTGTGATTCATCATGGAAGATTATCCATGGGAATCTTGTCATTGCACATGGTGCTAAGTCCAATACTCTCTACCCCTTACCTGTATCTAGATTAGTTGACCATATTTTGGCAATGGATGGAGTTCCACATGCATCTCTATCGCATTGTCATCTTGGGCACATGTCCTCCAAAGGAATAAAATGCTTATTCCTTTGAAATATCTTCCATCCCTTGATCATAAGTGCTTTGAGTCTTGTGATCATTGTTTATATGGCTAGCAGACACATAATATGCATAAAAAGTTTGGTATGACATGCATGGGTGAGCCTTCAACTCTACTCATTTGAAAGTATGTGGTTCCATATCCTACAAGCTGTTAGGTGGCGTGAAGCATTTTGTTACTTTCATTGATGACTATATGCATAAGTTCTAGGCATATCTTATTAAGAAAAAATTGGAAGCCTTGGCTACAATTCAACATTGGCTTGCTTTGGTTCTAGGTATAGGCTGAAATGCCTAAGGTCCAATAATGGAAGTCATTATGTCTCTAAAGCCTTTGAGCAATTTTAGGGTGAGAGGGGTGTTAAGTGTCAGTTGACCACCCACTATACCCCACCCTAGAATGGTATGGATGAGCGCATGAAGAGGACAAATTCAAGAGTGAGTTCATAGTATGCTTAGCCAAGTAGGCTTACCACAACATTTTTAGGCTGAGGTAATTACTATTGCCAAACACTTAATAAATCGGTCCCTATGTATTGCTCTTGACTATCAAGTTGCATAGGAGATATGGTCTAGAAAACCTCTCTCATATGCTCATTTGCATGTATGGGCTATCATCTATGGGATCCATGTTGAGGTATCGAGCTCCACTCGTGATACGCCAGGGTGACCGTTGTGTATTTATGTCACCAACTTCTCAGTTGCAGACGCGGTTGGTACACCGCCCATGAATAATAGCTACATGACAGCTATCCTTATCTACTCTAGTTCGTGGCTCAGTTAGTATGCCACCTTAGTTAGTTGAGTTTGGTTTGAGACCCATATATAGGGTTCTTCTATTTCTTTGTACAAGAGTTCTTTTGGCTTACACAACTAAGAAGAGAAAAACTGTTTTCAGCCTCCACCCTTGTGTGTATTCCCCCATTGTGCAAGCAAGAAAGCTACAAGTGAGACTCCTTCCTTCTCTCCCACAATCTTGACATGGTATCAGAGCCTTGTTCGTGGTAAGGAGCTCAAGAAAGCAAGCCAAGCTCGCGGTGTTCTGGTAAGAGGAGCAGTGTTGCTTTCATTTTCTGTTTTGGGAGCAGATCTCTACAGGTAGCACAGCCGGAAATTGCAAGAGTGCATTGTCTCAGGTTGAGACGCCCTTCGCGGTGAAGCAAGAGGGCAATATATGCTACGGGAAAAGGCCTTTAGCCCTTGGTGACCTTGTTTTTTTGATTTGAGGCCATTTCGGGGCCTGTTTTGGAGGCGGAAGTTTTCTGCACGCACCTAGGAAAAGGCCCAGTTTTATGCTGTGCAGCCACTGTTCTACAGGTCGGTGAAAAGTTACTGTAGAAATTGCATCGTATGCTTGTGCGCAGAGACATTGGGAGTTACAGAATCATCCCTGTTGCCTATTGATGCAAAATCGTCACTAGGAAGTGACTGTGTGGTCAAATACCACTTTCGTCAGTTTTGCAGATTTGCCCTTGTGAGGTTGAAGCTGTGTTCTTTGCAGTGACAGAATTTTTTGCAGTGTTCTGTAATGGCATCTGATTCTCTCTCACAGATTGTCACTGAAAAGCTTGACAAGAACAACTTCCAAGCATGGAAGTTTAGAATGACGAATTTCTTTATGGGAAAAGGATATTGGGAATTTGTTGCAGGAAATGAAGAAGAACCAGTTCTTCCTGATGTTCCCAATCAACAGTAAATGCAGGCATTTAAAGCATGGCATGAGAGAGCCAGGAAAGTTATGTACTGGCTGTCTATCAGCATTTCAGACTCTATGATTGTGCATATTCAAGATGCAAGTACGCCAAAGGAGGCATGGGATACTTTGTCAAAAATGTATAGCACAAATACGCAAGCCAAGAAAATGCAGCTCAAGCAAGAGTTGCACAATGTACAAAGAGAAAGCATGAGCATCAATGACTACCACATGAAGGTGAAGAAGATTGCAGATGCACTTGCTTCCATTGGGTCACCAATGGAAGATGATGATTTAGTCTCAATGACCTTGAATGGTCTAGGAAAGGATTATGCATAGTTCCGAACATCCATTTCCGTCCGTGAAAGATTTCCTGATTTTGAGGAGTTGATTGCTCTTCTAATTTCTGAGGAGCAGAGAAATGGTGGTGCATCTTCTTCAAGAGGAACTTCAAAAGAAGCTGTCTTCTACTCAAATGCTGGAAGAGGTAGAGGCAGAGGTAGAGGAGGCCGATTTGGAGGCCGTGGCAGAAATCAGAATATGCAGCAAACTCAAGAAAACCAGTCCTATGGAGGAGGACGTGGTAACTCTAGAGGCAGGGGGAGCCAAAGAGGTCGTGGTGGATGGCAAAGATGCCAAAATGCAAACAGTAATGTTGAATGCTACTACTGTGGTAAAATGGGTCGTATGGCTAAAGACTGCTATAAAAAGCAGAATGACATCATGAATGGAAAACTGCAACAAGGGAATTATGCATCTTCTAGTAGACAGGGTGATGACAGAAATGAGCACTTGTTTATGATGCAGCACATGAACAATTCTGTGACAAGTGCAGAAGAAAGCAATGATGTATGGTATGTTGACTCAGGTGCATCAAACCACATGACAGGTCATGCAGAATGGATGGAGGATGCAAGAAAAATGAAAAAACCAGGATTTGTAGAGACTGGTGATGATACTGCACATCCTATTGTGCAGATTGGAAAAATTCCCTTGTCTATGCAGTATGGGAAAAAGAAATACCTGTCCGATGTATTTCATGTCCCGAGTATCACCAAGAATCTGGTTTCTGTTGGTCAAATGGTTGAGCAGGGCTTGCAGGTCAGATTTAATCCTCATGGATGCTTTGTTGAGGATATGAAAAATAAAGGTCGCTTGATAGCAAAAGGAAAGAAGAAGGGCAGAATGTTTACATTGGATGCAGACATGTCTGAATTGAGTGCAGCAATCTTTGCACATGGGACCGATGTAGTTACAGATATTGATATCTAGCATAAACGCATTGGTCATGTTAATGTACAGCGACTTAAATCAATGCAGGCCCAAAATATTGTTGCAGGTTTGCTGAAATTCAAGGTTGCAGAAATGCATAAGGTATGTGAAGCCTGTCAGTTTGGAAAATAGGCAAGGAAACCATTTCCTAGACATGTTCAAGAGAGTAAGAAGCCATTGGAATTAATCCACTCTGATGTGTGGACAACTAAAGCTGCATCTCTTGGAGGCTGTCACTATTTTGTCAGTTTTATTGATGACTATAGCAGAAAAGTTTGGGTGTATTTTATGAAAAAGAAAAATGAAGTTTTTGGGCATTTCAAAACTCTTAAAGCGATGGTTGAAAAAGAAACAGGCTTGCAGATAAAATGCCTAAGGTCAAATGGAGGGGGAGAGTACCTCTCAAATGAGTTTGCAAGGTTCCTACAGGAGCATGGCATAAAGCAGCAATATTCATGCAGTCATACCCCACAACAAAATGGAATTGCAGAAAGAAAAAACAGACATATTGGAGAGGTATCTCGTGCCATGCTCAATGAAAAAGACTTGCCAGATTTTTATTGGGCTGAAGTAGTTGCTACAGCAGTCTACATAATGAACAGGACTCCCACTGCAGCAATACATGGAATGACTCCAGAGGAGAGGTATACTGGTAGGAAACCAAATATTTCTCATTTGAAAATTTTTGGTTGCATTGCCTATGTACATGTGCCAGATGAGTTGAGATCCAAGTTGGATCCAAAAGCTGAGAAGTGCATCTTTATTGGTTACTCTTTGCAGCAAAAAGGGTATAGATGCTATAACCCTTCTACTCGTAAGTTTACAGTGAGCAGAGATGTTGTTTTTGATGAGATGAGTAGCTGGTATAAACCAGTAAATGTGATTGATGATGTAGATGCACAAAATGGTAATGCTGCACAGAATTCACAGCAGGAGTCACAAAATATTAGTGGACCTGGAGCGTCCTCTAGCAGTGGTTCACATTCTTCGCCATGGACAGGCAGATTGAGATCAGGAGAATCTTCTCAAAGTAATGCAGATAGTGGTATGCAAGTATCACGAAAAGGAAAAGAGAAGGTTGATCAGCCCATGTTTGATGTGAATGCAGGTCACTCTTATGTGGATGGTGAATCCAGTGGCTCAGAACACAGCATTGATGATGAGTTGGGTATTCCTTCTATTGTTACACCTGGAGTAAGGAAGACCAGGGATGTTTTGAGAGCACTTGGGAGTGAACCTACTTTGCACAGGTCTACGAGAGCTAGGTATCCTGTGAATAGGCTGAAATATGATGGATTTACAGCCATTCACTATGCATATATGGTCAAAGTGATACAGGAACTAGAACCCACTTCTTTTGAGCAAGCCATGGGAAAAGAAAAATGGGAAAAAGCCATGGATGAAAAAATGGATGCCTTGGAAGCAAATGCTACATGGGAATTGGTACCTTTGCCTAAAGGTAAAAATGCAATTGGCTGTAAGTGGGTTTATAAGGTGAAGCACAATGCAGATGGTTCTGTGAACAGATACAAGGCAAGATTAGTAGTCAAGGGGTATGCACAAACATATGGCATTGACTATAAAGAAACATTCAGTCCGATTGCAAGGATGGCAACCGTAAGAGCAGTCATTGCTATGGCTGCATCAAAGGGATGGTCTTTACATCAGATGGATGTAAAGAATGCCTTCTTGCATGGTGATTTGCAAGAAGAGGTCTATATGGAGCAGCCACCAGGTTATGTGCATGCTGTTCATCCTCAGTTTGTTTGCAGGTTGAAGAAAGCCTTGTATGGCTTGAAGCAAGCACCTAGAGCATGGTCTAACAAGATAGGACAGTATCTTGTCACTATTGGCTTTCAAATTTCCAAGGCAGATTTCTCACTTTATGTGAGAAAAACAGAGAAAGGTATTATGCTACTTGTCATTTATGTTGATGATTTGATTATGACAGGTGACAGTGATGAAGATATCCTTCATGTGAAAATGCTATTGAAGCAGAAGTTTGAGATGAAGGATTTGGGAGAGCTGCGTTATTTCTTGGACATTGAGGTGATTAGATCACCAAGTGGGATACAGCTCTTGCAGAGGCAGTATGGATTGGACATGCTGTCCAAATATGGGATGACAGGCTGTAAGCCTATTTCAGTTCCTTTGGAGCAGAATGTGAAGCTGAGCACAGATGCAGGTGAGCTTCTAGAAGACCTACTATGTACAGACGCATAGTAGGAAGTTTGATTTATATGACTATTACCAGGCCAGACTTGAGCTATGCTGTTGGATTGGTAAGTCAGTTTATGCAGGCTCCAAGGAAATCACATTTGGATGCGGCTAGACGCATACTCAGGTATGTGAAGTCCACATTGCAGTATGGACTATTTTATGAGACTGGGGTTCAGATACAGTTGCATGGATACACTGATGCTGATTGGGCCGGTAGTATTTCTGATAGACGATCTACCAGTGGATATGTGTTCTCTTTTGGGAGTGTTGCAGTCACTTGGAGGAGCAAGAAACAGCCTACAGTTACCTTGTCGAGCACAGAGGCTGAGTACAGGGGTGCAGCAATGGCTGTATGTGAGGTAGCTTGGTTGCATAAGCTACTTTATGATATGCATCAGTCTACAGATGGGCCAGTTGTCATTTATTGTGACAACATGAGTAGTATACACTTGGCAAATAACCCAGTCTATCATGCTAGAACAAAGCACATTGAGGTGCATTATCACTATGTGCGAGAGAGGGTTTTACTAGGTCTTATTGATCTAGTTTATGTCAGCACAGAGGATCAGGTAGCTGACATATTCACGAAGGCATTGGGCACAGAGAAGCTACGTAAGTTCAGAGACCTTCTTGGTATGCAGGAATTGGGATTGAGCTTGAGGGGGAGTGTTGAGATATCGAGCTCCACTCGTGATACGCCAAGGTGACCGTTGTGTATTTATGTCACCGACTTGTCAGTTGCAGACGCGGTTGGTACACCGCCCATGAATAATAGCTACATGACAGCTATCCTTATCTACTCTAGTTCGTGGCTCAGTTAGTATGCCACCTTAGTTAGTTGAGTTTGGTTTGAGACCCATATATAGGGTTCTTCTATTTCTTTGTACAAGAGTTCTTTTGGCTTACACAACTAAGAAGAGGAAAACTATTTTCAGCCTCCACCCTTGTGTGTATTCCCCCATTGTGCAAGCAAGAAAGCTACAAGTGAGACTCCTTCCTTCTCTCCCACAATCTTGACAATCCATGGGCTCAAAAGGTTATCCACCTCAGCCATGATGTTATTTTCTATGAGGAGAAAATGCATGAGCAACCTGAGCCTATCATTGAGGTACGTAGGGTGATATTTCAAGAGGAGCCTCCTACTACTATATAGCCAGCTAGACAACCTAATGCAGAGCCAGCAGCAGCAGCTGATGCCCCCATAGCCCAAGTCCCTAATACTCCATAGGATGTACATGCCCCACAACCACAATCTACTAGAGATAGATGATAGCCTATGTGGTTTGAACCCTCTATGGATTATGTTATAGTGAGAGATGTTGGTGAGTCTCTTACTTATGATGAGGCCATGCACAGAGGTGATAGTCACTCTTAGGAGAGATAATCAAAATATGACTCACTAGAAAAATCATACGTGGGATTTGCTTCCTTTGCCTAGTGGTAGGCATGCTTTGCCATACAAGTGGATGTACAAATTGGAAAGTACCCCTCGACATCCCAAGCCCAGGTATAAGGCCAGATTGGTTGATAAGGGCTTCAAGGAGGAACATGATGTGGACTTTAATGAAGTCTTTTCTCTTGTTGTGAAGATGACTACCTTACGCTTAGTATTGGCTTTGGTTGCTAAGCTTAACTTAGATCTTTATCAAATGGATATCAAGATAGATGCTCTCATGGGAACTTACATGATGAGATTTTCATGGAGCAGCTAAGGGCTTTTTGCAAAACTTGGTAGGAACCACCTAGTGTGCAGATTGAGAAAGAGCCTTTATGGCCTTAAGTAGGCACCTAAGAAATGATACCACAAGTTTGATGCCTTTCTGCATTCACAAGGATATTCTATAGTGATATGGATCTATGTTTATACAGAAGAAGGCTTTAGTAAATATTCTCCATGAAGTTCTTGTGTAAGATGTATATATTAATTGATGTGGAAAATTCTCATTTTGTGATTTATACCTTTTATCTTTTGATATTGACATTTCTAGTCACTCTACCTTTCGTGCAAGGAATGTCCTTTAAGGAAAGCTAATTGTGGGCATTTGTGTGGTGATAGGAATCCAAAGGGCGAGGCAACATGATAAAGCCAACAGGCTCCCCTTCTCAAAAGATGAACAAAGAAGATATGGTTTAGCCATGGAGATATGCGTATTCAATCAACTGAAATACCATAGCATCCACAACCTGGGGGGTTGGTGACATTTGAAGAGTCTGTTAGGCGGATGATAGAACGATGCAATCTTGCCAACAAGTACCTAGAGAAGGTGGGGCACGACATCAACCATAATAAGTGCACTAGAGTTCCTAAGGACCTTTGATGCATAGAAGAATAGTGGCATGATAACAATTAGGTAGGGAGATGCCACTAGAAGGGTGGAAGTTGAACTTAGCCCAAAAATGGTGGAGAAGGCCTTGGGACTAGTGGACAAGCTAGAGAAAAGGCCCAAGAGGGATGTCTACAAGATGCAGGGAATGGACAAAAAAAATTCTACACAAATGATGGAAATAGCTTGGCTGACATCCCCGATATCTCACCATCAGATTGCAACTAAAGATGGTCCATACTCTCTTCTCAAGCCAAAGATAGAACACCCTCATGAATAGAATAAGAGTGCCATTGCTTGAGAGCCTTACAAAAATTGCATTGGATAAGGTAAATTGGAATATCTACATTTGAAAAAAAATCTAGGCATTAGCAAAAGTGCTAGCAACAGTGCCAAAGGAAGTAGGGGGAGAGTCTTTGGCTACCACAATAGAGTCAGAAAGGAAAAAACTAGCTTCCAAGGCATCAACTGTAGGGTTTGGAGTGGTTTTAATAGCTATAATACAAGAAGTCTTGGGAAAGGTGGAAAGAGAAGAAGTAGTAGAGGAAACCTCGGAATCATCACTGATCCAAGAGGAGCATTGCTCCCCCACTCCTATGGGTAAGCACTTCCGTTTCATTCTCAACAGATGAGTAGGGGAGAAAAAATTCAACAAGGATCAACATGACAAAATAGAACAAGAAACCAAGGAGAAAGAAACTGACCGATCCAATCAACACAGTAAGGAACCTTGAGTGAAAGGATAGCTAGCATGAGTAGTAAGGCTCAGAGCTGTCAAGCCAAGGAGGAAGAAGAAAGATCACACTGAAAATCCCCATAAGGAGAACTTGGTGCACCGCAAAAGAAAATAGAGAATTGTAGAGGGTGGAAGAAGTATCTAAGAGGATTGAAGAGGAGTGTAGGAAGAAACAAGAGGAAGAGGAAGAATGGCAGAGACAAGAGGAGAAGGAACAGATAGCGTTGGCTATTAGGAGATCAATGGAGCAACCCTCCTAATCTCAAGAATTAGAAATGATGAGCCCCATGCAAGAGAATGTGCCAAGCATGAGTCCTATTGTAGAAGAAGCAAGACAAAGATTAGTGTGGTAGAAGGCAAGAGAAAGGCCCCTCTACATGCAATCCCATATGTCATCTTACCCCGACAATAACCCCAACATAAGGAACCATAAAAGGGATAGTCAATGGAAGTAATGTCATGGCTTGGGTGCAGTATTTAGTGAGCAAAGTGCAAGTGCTTGCACATGGACTAAATGAAGGATCCCCCCTTGGCAAGAACTAGAAGACTAGCAGCACCCGATGTCGAATTGCACAAAGGTACCCCACTTGGAAGTGTCAACTACTTTAGTGCCCTCAGCCATGCGCAACATAAAAGAATACAGTGAGTTGGTAAAAGAATTTTAGAGCCAACTTGACAAGATGACTAAAGAGAAAAAGGCAGTGGTTTTGCATAGCTGGAAGAAGAAAAGAATGCCTCTGCAACCTACAGAGAGTAGAAAAAATGAGGGTAATGACCATCATACACAGGGAGATGATTGCATTAAAAGAGGCCTTAAAGGCAAAGCATAGTAAGGCAAAGAAAGCCTTAGATATTTGTACGATGAAGAAAGAGACAACCATATGGCTCTAGAGGAAACATGCACCTTCAACACTAGGGAAAATAGACACCTAGAGCTAGAAAATGAGGAGTTGAAGAAGCAAAGAGAGGAGACAAGAAAAGAGCTGCATGCAACAAAAATACAAAAAGATGAAGAGGCCACAAAGAAGTTGGTACAGCTACATAACCAACTTCAAGAAGCTCTCCATGAACATGAAATCCTAAAGGAGAAAGTAAAGTGCAGAAACCAAGAAAAATAACAAATGCATGTATTTTGGCGAGAGCAGGTAATTGCCACTCTAACCTAGAACCAGAATCAACAATTGGAGCAAAGAATGAGAAAGAAGAAGAATGGGTAGCCAAGAACGAGGAAAGAATCAAAGACTTAGCTTACCACAACTGGCCCATTCAAAGAGTGAATGCCTCACGGCAGAGAGCAAAGCTACAGCCATCCGTAGAGATGAGGATGTTAGAGTAATAAAGAGCCTTTCTACATACTATGCTAAATGTAACATAGACAAGAGAAGAAGAGACCCTTGAGAAAGTTAAGACAAAGTTAGAGCTGGTAAGGAGAGCGCTTCAACATGGCCTCCATGCCAAGGTACCTAAAACTAGCACCGGCGTAGGAGTGGAGAAGCAAAGAGCCCATTTGATCTCAGATAGCTTAATTATGCAAGAACTAAAATTGCAAGGGTATGGGAAGGCGAAGCAACAAGCATAGCCTCTTCCACAAGAATTGACAAAGCCAATCCATGGCTTGACTAGGTGGAGGAAGAACAATTGCATAAATCAGGCTTGTGCAACCACAAGCACAACTAGAAGAGAAAGGGGAGAAAGCCATACCACCCGAAAGAATAGCGGAGATAAGGCATAGGCAGAGAGAGCAAATATGACTAGCATGCAGAAAGCTCCAAGCCAAGCTATTGCAAGTTCCACATGTGGCCATCCCTCAAGGAGAGGAGTATGACACTGTAAACTAGGGCCGAAAACTTGCAGTGTGGGAGTAGTGGGAGAACCACAACCACCCATTCAAATTTGCCTTCACCTTCCCTCGAATGCTGGAATAAGGTACTATCACCAAGGGTGGTGGAGGATGTAATAAAGCTCTTAGTGATACTAGGAAGTAGATGCCTAGAGGAAAGAATGAAACACTCCATGAGGTGGCAATAGGAGCATGTAGATTATTGGGAAGACAAGGTGGTGGAGGTGCCCCAGAAAGTGAAAGGGTATGAGGCTCAACCTAAGCAATGCAGAAACATCTAGGACTCTAACTTAGAGGCATGGATGGCTTTCTGCAACATCCTGCTACACAAGAGGGATGATTCTACCTACATGCCCTACCCATAGAGGATTGGAGTCGGGAGGTGTATGGTAGGTATGACTTTCCTATGATCTACAATGTGAATGGCTCATCTCCAGAAGAATGCCTGATCTTCATTGAAAGGGACCTCCGCCCACCATCAAAAGAGGGGGTTTCCTCAAAGAATTCTCCTTGTGCTCGGATTCCATTTTCATTACCACCTATAACTATCTCCATCTTTTGCGAATACTACTAAAACAAAAGCCTTCTCTACAGAGAGGAGGAGCAATTACCTCCCCTCTATTTTGATATTAATGTAGAAATATATAGGTGTGCAATGGTTCACCTCATGATGAGAGCCACCCTCTTGCCAATATTTTGTATGAGCCTATTAAAGGATATGAGTAACAATAGGTTCACTAGGTGCCACCCATTTTTTCCATTTACATCTCTCAATATACAAGTTAACTTGAAGGGGTGTATGCAAAGTAGGGTCTTCCTAAGCAAATTCCTTAAGCCTTCACATAGCTTTTGGCCCCTATCCACCATGAACAAGATGCCACTTAATGTGCTCCCTTTGTAATTCAAAAGGAAAAAAAACTAAATTAAAAAAAACAAGAGAAAAAGAAAAGAAAAGAAAATAAGAGAAAGAAGTGGAAAAGAAAAGGGATACAAACATGACATTTGTCCATTTGTACTCTATGACCATCACAATCATTGCACCTAGGGACCACCCTAGCCCTCCCCCACCTCACAACATAGGGCACATCAAGGGAGGACATGTTGATAGACCTGTCTCCCTAAGACACTTAGAGCGCTTTCATTTACACAAGCTAGGTCCTCAAGTGTGGCGGACAACACCTTAGGCTTGTGACCCATCTCCGAGTTCCATCATCACTTGCACCATGTACTGTACGATAAGATAGACAAAACCCCCTAGGAACTGTACTCTTTTTCTTTTTAGGAACATTGTACAGTGGTGTGGGAAGCCAACAACTATGAAGGTCTTCTTCAACCAACAACTATGAAGGTCTTCTTCAACCAACCATCTATCTTTGCCATTGACAACCTTCCAAATCTACTTCACAGAGCATTTCCAACGTGACACACCTCTCCAAAGGCCCCAATAACTAGTCCACACCAACCCTCAACAATTTCAACCTATATCATTAAGTGTCATGGGACTAGCACTCGGCTAGGAGGGGGATAATGTCAACTCTCAAAAGACAAAGACAAAAAAATTCAAAAAATCAGAAGTGGAAGATAGTTCCAAGGTAAGAGAGAGGAAGATGGAGGACAAAGGCACACTCACAAGAATATGAAGACACGAAGTGAGGGAAAGTTCTCAAATGTAAAAGAAAGCACACAAGAATAAGTGTACCTTAATATGTTAGCAAGAAAAGTGCCATGCACATTGTAATTCATTTTGTAAAAGAATGTAGTGCTCTCTCCCATGGAAGTTTTAAAGAATGAGAGGCGCGGGTCAAGGCCTATTCTAATAGGAAGGAGGAGGAAAGAGAGTAAATAAATGGACAAAGATCAGATAAAAAAGGAGATGGCTGCCCAAGGAGGGGATATGCAATGTATAAAAGTCAAATAGTGAATAAAGAACCTCATTCTTGTGTGTGGCCAAACTTGTTCTCTTCTTACTTCTTACTCTTGCTTCCTTCTTGTGCATGAGAGAGGGAGTGTGAGAGAGGGAGAGAGAGTGTGTGTGAGAGTGAGAGATTGTGGAGAAGCTCTTCTTCTCCTCTCTTCATCTTCATCTCTTCTCCTTTCTTACACACATGGCTATGGAGGTCAAAACTTGGAGCTTGGAGATGGAGCTTGTTTGAGAGCGCATCTTGAATCATGGAGCTACCAATGGATTTGTGGGAGGAGACACTCGATTAGATTCAAATGTAAGCTCACTATATTTACATGTGGGAGAGTGCACACGACTATGTAAGAGGTAAACATAGCTCTTAGCTTGAAACACTTAAAGCAATAAGCAGTCCGTGGGTCTTGACAATTTGCTTGCAAGAATGGCAATACCCATTGTGGATGTATAAGGAATCTTGGCCATCTCAGTCTTCTACTCATCAAAATCTAAACAATCGGTGTGACTAACCTTCACGTGAGAAGGTAAAGGACATCCAATAGGCTTAAGATCCTATAAATGAAATCGCTAAGGGACCTTTTGTATGTACTCCTTCTATGATAAGTAGAGAAGCCTCTTAGAGCGATCGTGCATAATGTGCATCCTAAGAGTATGTGAGACATGTCCCATGTTTTTCATCTCAAAGCTCTTCTTAAGTTGACCTTTCAAGGCATCTAGCTCATCATGAGCACTCCCAGCAACATATCATCCATATAGAGGATTGAAATCATAATTCATTCTTCTTTTTTTGAAGTTCAACTTCTATTTTGATTTTCCATTCATCTTATTTTTCATTCATCCTCCACATTGATCCCCTCCCCCTTAGAAATGATGAAAATCCTTCCTAGGATTGTGGAAGTAAAGGTTTAAGGGTCTTCAGTGCACTCTGAGTGTGCCATATTGGTTCAAGAGCCAATCATAAAACTTCAATTTATACTCTAGTGTCGCATGACAATCCATATCTTGTGAACGAATGCCCACTTGTGTGATGTAAGTCAATACGTCGGTCAAGAGGTCACTTAAGTTGATTCGGCTTGCAATGTGGAGTTCTTCCTTGGCTAGGATTGTATCCAAGTATGGATGTATCATGATATTGTCATCTAATGGCCAATTTCTTGTCATGGCTAATACCCTAAATGAGGCTGGGACCACATACGTCAGGTCATACTTAGAAGTCTTGATGGTGTGTCATTGCTCTACATTGGTCATGATTTGATAATCATCTTAAGCCCATTAAACGCAAGAGTATACTTGCGTAAGAAATTGGAGTCGGACTTAGCTAATCGTTGAAGTTTAGTACGTTGGCATGGGAATTTTGCTCTTCTTATAGAAGGTGATTAAGCATTGGCTTAAGGCCTTTTCTCTTGAGATTCCATTGGCAATCATCTATTTTGCAATGGTGGAGGCCTTAATAAAGATGAATTTGTATTCTTCTCAAGAACAGGTCAAGGAACATGCCTCATTTACTATGGCTTCGTCAAGTAGATCTAGGTCCAAACATCTGTAACTTCTAGTAAACAATGTGAAAGTTGAGTCCAATCATCAAATGCATGTTAGTAAGTCATCCCCTATGTCTATGGCCATATTGGAAGCCACTTTAAGAATGGATAATTGTTGATTTGATGGCTTAAGGCCTATTGGTGGCTTTGGTTTGGTTGGACTGGACAAGTTGGGGTGTGGTAGTTCCACCTTGGGATTCTCATTGGATAATGTGAGCTTGGTTTGAGAAGTTTGGAGGGTGATTGATGCTTTGTCATCGGTTTTTGGAGTGGTGATCACATCATCAGAGTCATTAGGTGGGAGCTCATTCATGAGTGGTTTCTCATTGACTCTTGGTTGAGCTTTGGGTCAATAGACCATTGGAGCACTCATGGATTGAGCTTCCTTTCTTTTGGTTTTTCTCTTCCCCTATTTTGATTTACATTTTTGGGCCTTAGTTTTTGAAGCATGAAATTGATGATCGTACATGCCACTTGTGAGTTTAAGTAGCCACACCCAAATGATACCTTCATAGTAACCTTGGGTACATAATAGGGCTTTTGGGATTTAGCATGACCTAGTCACCTGTGAATTATATGAGCACCAACTCCTCTGTTTAGGTCTAGAGAATGAGGCATGGAAACTATGAGTTCCAATTGATTGGCATTTGTGAGAGTGTGGTCTTTGCTTGGGGACCCACTTGAGTGTTTGGATCGTAGATTTGATTGTGGTTTATAGATGCTAGTGGGGCTTTACCATGGGTGCACATTGTGGTGCACTACCCCCCCCCCCCTTAGGGTTGACTTTGTGTTTAACTACCAGTGGCACTACAAGTTCTTGGATGATTGTGATCCCCTTATTGAAAGCCATTACTATTCTAACATTGCCGATGGCAAGGTGGATGCCTGCGAATCATAGTCAACATTACAGTGAACTTGTTTTTTGAATATGCGACCTAACAGTGATTCCTTACCAATACTTTGCTTGTTAGGTAGCACATAAAAGACAATGGGTAGACTTGCGTCTCGATAGAAACCACTAATTTGCATTTCCCCAAGAGTGGATAGGGCTGCCCCCCAAATGGACTAAGTTTTGCATGGATTGGTTGCAATTGGGATTGACCCATGGCAGTCCAGTGATCATACCTTAAGACATTAGAGTTAACTCCCTCATCAATCAGTGCATCAAAGGTGTATGCCTTTTGAGCAATCATGGTTATTCATAGATAGATTGGTGCCACCTCCTCCTCCTCTAGTTCAATGATGGTTGCAACTTGTTGAGATATTTGCAATCACACCTACTTTAGTCCCTTTGTGAGAAGCAGTGAGGGCTCAGGACCAGAATCCCATATGCACAGTAGGAGAAAGTACCACCACTCAATTCCTATAAAGCATTGTACTTGCACTCATTTTCTAATGCAATGATAGTACTCTTTTCTTTCCACTAAAGTGTCATGTCACTATCAATACACAAGATTCTGTTTATGAGTCCAAGTCTCAATCTTGGAACCTAATTCACTTGTGTAACAAGTTGTCCTAGTCAGGCTCAATGTATTCATGAGTTTCTTTTTCCTCTTTCAACCTCCATAGCTTCCGCATCTGCCATGCTCTAGATCCCGCGTATTTCACATGGTATCAGAGCCCAATTGAGCATGGCCCAACTCTTCTTTCACTCCTCTCAGCTCCTTTCCATCTCTAATCAGCTCAGTTTGAGTAATGGACCCTATCTCCAACTTCATTTGCATTCCTACCTTCAATGAAGCTTCCATGGCAGCCATAGACAGCAGTATCTTGTCAGCTTGAAGCTTTCATATCTCTCTCCACAGGCCAAATCTCTTTGAACTTCCTTCTAGAGAAGTGTTTCTCTCTTCCAAAGCTCCTCTTTGGCACCTCAAATATTGCCTCTTTTCAGAGTTGCTGCCATAACTATGTCTATGGACAACACCTACCTACCTCTGTTGGAGCAGCCATATCTCATCAACCAGGCCATATCTCTTCAAGCTTTCTTCTCGAGAATTATTCTTCAGGTCAAGATGCAACTTTTTGGCACAAAAATCAAGGAGATTGATGCACACCATACCCGACATTTGCATTTTCCCAAATCTAGGTGCAGTTTTGACAGCGACCACTTTGAATGCTTAGATCTCTCAACTCGGGAAAAAAGAGTATAAACCCTCTTAGGAGGAGTTAGATCCATTAGTGAGGGTCCTCCATCTCAAAGGGTTTGAGGAGATTCAACTTGTGGAGCATGTGGGAGCCCATTTACCAGTCGTTGGTCCTTGTTTTGATAGGACAATCATAGCCACTTACCTTCAAGCTCATTTTTCCTTCATTTTCTCTCTCCTGCCACTTAAACCAAGCCAAGGCTACTCTAATTTGAAGTTTTTAGCAAGTATTCAACCATCAAATCATCAAGGAGGGAAAGCTATGAAGATTTTTTGAAGATCATCAAGTCAAACTCAAGCAACAAACATCAAATTTCAAACTAGTATCTTTTGATACTTCACTGCCATTGCTTGTGTCTTTTGACACATACAAAGATCAAATCATTGTTGGTTATTCTCAGTCATTTGAAGCTGATTTACTGCTGTCTCTCAAGTCAAACATGGGCAAAAATTCTCCAACTTCCGATTTCAAAGGAGTCGGGTTTCATACCTCGCAGACCCGCATCATACTGACCCTGATGAAGAAGGGCCTCTGGGCCATTACCACTGGAAAAGAAAAGAAGTGTCGTGATGCGGATCTTGCTGTCACTTGGAAAAAGAACAATGATAAGGCTCAGGACATTATCAAACTGGAGCTAGACGATAGCTATATCCACCATGTGGATAACTGTGAGACTTCACAAGATACATGGAAGAGACATGACACCTTGTTCGGTGCACAGTCTAAAACATCAAAGTATGGTCTCCTGATTGAGTTTTTCAGGCTTGAAATGAAGTCTAGCACATCACTTGCCACACATCTAAATTAAATGGAAGGACTTCTAACCCAACATGCAGGAATCAACATTAAAATGGAAGAAGATGTTTGCATCGGTGTTCTACTTAAGAGTTTTCCTCTTGAATATAATAATGTATCAACAACTTTAATCAACATGCCAGATCCTGAACTTTTTGATATCCAGGCATCATTGTTAGAGGAGGAAAAGAAGCTAAAAACTAAGGAAGAACCAAGTACCTCTAGAGATGAGCATGCATTATATGTTGGCAACAGGTACACAGGCAAGAAGGACCAGCTCTTCTGTGACTTCTGCAAAAGGACCGGACACACCCAGAAGTTTTGCCATGCTAGAAAGAGGTCCAAAAGGCCTATCTAGTTGCAGTCAAAGAAGAAGAAGAAAATGGAGCAAAGGAAGAACAAGAAGAAGAAGAAGAAGACCACCAGGAGAAGGACAAACCTCATCCCTCCTTCTATTCAGATAGACTTTTTTAGTTTTGTATTTCCTAGCTCTAATGCCTCAAACATAAACTTGTAAACTCCTCAGTTATCCTTGTACTATAGCCTCTGTACACTTTGTGAGGTCCCTGCTACAGCCTCTAGATGTCCATCATATTTGTGGTACCCACACTTAGCCTTTTCTGCAACAGCCTCTGGTGTTTTTGCCATGTTTATGGTGTGCCCACACTTTGCAGGTGTTGCTTTCACTAAATCCTCTACACACTTTATACTTTTGGTTGTGATTGAGGAGGGGTGTTGAGATATTTGCAATCACACCTACTTTAGTCCCTTTGTGAGAAGCAGTGAGGGCTCAGGACCAGAATCCCATATGCACCGTAAGTACCACCATTCAATTCCTATAAAGAATTGTACTTGCACTCTTTTTCTAATGGAATGATAGTACTCTTTTCTTTCCAATAAAGTGTCATGTCACTGTCAATACACAAGATTGTGTTTATGAGTCCAAGTCTCAATCTTGGAACCTAATTCACTTGTGTAACAATTTGTCCTAGTCAATGTCAATGTCTTCATGAGTTTCTTTTTCCTCTTTCAACCTCCATAGCTTCTACATCTGCCATGCTCTAGATCCCGTGTATTTCACACAACTCTCACATTCATTAGGGGTTCTATTGTCGGATATTCATGAGGTGGATATGATCAAGGGTAATACTTTTGAATGTGACTTCCATTGCAAAATCCTATGCCCTCCCCCTTTAGGATTCCGAGTTCCACATTGCCCATTCTATTGATATTGCAAACCTTGAAAGGTCCCAATCCCTTGAATTTCATCTTATGCTTGTGTCCCTTGACAGAGTACAACAAGACTAGGTCTCCTTGCTTGAAGTCTCTTTGTTTGATGTGTTTGTCAAACCAACTCTTGTGTCACACCTTCTCGCTGATTAGGGCATAGGTTGCAATGAGACGAGTCTCAAATAGGTGCTCTAGCTCTAGCAACTGATTTGTCTATGCTTGCTTGCCCTCCCATCTCTCCTAAGTTACTATTCTCAAGCTTGGAAGAGAGAACTCTATAGGTAGAATTACTTCAGTTCCATAGGTCAATTTGAATGGGGTCTGTCCTATGAATATTTTTAGGCAGTCCCATATATTCATAAAGTTACCATGAGCTTATTATCCCAATCACTACGTGAAGCAAAGATTACCTTTGTTAGGACATTCACCAAGATCTTGTTTGTGGATTTTACTTGATCGTTGGCTTCATGGTAATATGGTGATGAAGACTTTATGTGGATTATCAAGAAGGTGGATAGCAAGCGAGCAATCACTTCATTGATGAAGTGTGTACCTTGGTCTCACTAACCAACTCTATAGGACAACCAAACCATGAGATTATTTACTCCTAAAGGAACTTGGATGTGGTCCTAGAGTCATTTTTGCGAGTTGCACAAGCTTCTACATACTTGGTGAGATAGTTTGTGGCAACAATGATGTACTTGACTTGTGAATATTGTGTCGTAGGGCTAATTGGACCAATGAAGTCAAATTTCCATTTCTCAAATGGTTGGCATGTGATTACTGTGATCGACTGCATTTTGTCCTTATTACAAATAGGGACTTCAGTCTATTGGCACTCATCACAGTGCTTCACAAACTTAGATGTATCACAAAATAGCATTGGCCACCACAATTGAGACTCCAGCACCTTGTGTGTTATGGTGTCTCCACTGAAATGTCCTACAGCAATCCCACAATGTGCTTCCATGAGCACATTGTGTAGTTCATATTTGTAGAAACATATCCTTAAGATTTCATCATGTCCTAATCAATACAATTGACCAGCAATCAACTGATAGGATTGGATCTTTAAGATCAATCTCCCTAACCTGAATTTTTCTATGGGTCATTCAAGCAATCCATTCTTTAGGATGATGTAGACTATGTCATCTATCCAATAAGGTGTAAGGTCTACTCTAAACAAATTTCATTCATTGGACATTCTAAAAAGATATGCATTTGGTAGATCATCCCTAATGCCCTATCTAGCCACTTCACATGTGGGTATACGAGATATATGATTTGTCATATAGTGTTATTTGCCTATGGATACTACCACAAAGAAGTTGAGTTCCAAAAGTAAAAGTGACCATCAAGCAATGTGTCTTGTTGTGCATGGTTTGTTCACAAGATAAAGGAATGCTTGATGATCCACAAAGAAGGTAAAAGGTGTCACCAAAAGATAGTGTCCAAACTTCTTAACGATGAACACCATGGCTAACCCTTCCCTCTCTATTGTGGAATAGTTCATTTCTATATCAATGAGTTGTCTGCTAGCAAAGCTCACTGGATAGTCAAGGTTATGCTCACCAAGTTGGCACAACACTGCCCTCACGATAAATTTTGTTGCATCAATGTGCACGTGGAAGGTAATGGAACAATCTGGGGCTCTGAAGATAGGGGCTAAAGTTAGAGCTTGTCTAAGCCTTTCATAGGCTTGTTGACATTCTTTAATACACTCAAATACTATCAATAGCTTGTACAAAGGTCTTGCAATAAATGCATAGTTCCGCATGAACTGTCAGTAATATCATGTATGGCCTAAGAAGCATTGAACTCCCTTGAAGTTGGTCGGAAGGGGAAGATCTACAATTACCCTGACTGTCGAGGAGAATGCGGTTATTGTCAAGATTGTGGGAGAGAAGGAAGGAGTCTCACTTGTAGCTTTCTTGCTTGCACAATGGGGGAATACACACAAGGGTGGAGGCTGAAAACAGTTTTCCTCTTCTTAGTTGTGTAAGCCAAAAGAACTCTCGTACAAAGAAATAGAAGAACCCTATATATGGGTCTCAAACCAAACTCAACTAACTAAGGTGGCATACTAACTGAGCCACAAACTAGAGTAGATAAGGATAGCTATCATGTAGCTATTATTCATGGGCGGTGTATCAACCGCGTCTGCAACTGACAAGTCGGTGACATAAATACACAACGGTCACCCTGGCGTATCACGAGTGGAGCTCGATATCTCAACACTCCCCCTCGAGCTCAATCCCAATTCCTGCACACCAAGCAGGTCTTTGAACTTGCGCAGCTTCTCTGCGCCCAATGCCTTCGTGAATATGTCAGCTACCTAATCCTCTGTGCTGACATAAACTAGATCAATAAGACCTAGTAAAACCCTCTCTCGCACATAGTGATAATGCACCTCAATGTGCTTTGTTCTAGCATGATAGACTGGGTTATTTGCCAAGTGTATACTACTCATGTTGTCACAATAAATGACAACTGGCCCATCTGTAGACTGATGCATATCATAAAGTAGCTTATGCAACCAAACTACCTCAGATGCAGCCATTGCTGCACCCCTGTACTCAGCCTCTGTGCTCGACAAGGCAACTGTAGGCTGTTTCTTGCTGCTCCAAGTGACTGCAGCACTCCCAAAAGAGAACACATATCCACTGGTAGATCGTCTATCAGAAATACTACCAGCCCAATCAGCATCAGTGTATCCATGCAACTGTATCTGAACCCCAGTCTCATAAAATAGTCCATACTGCAATGTGGACTTCACATACCTGAGTATGCGTCTAGCCGCATCCAAATGTGGTTTCCTTGGAGCCTGCATAAACTGACTTACCAATCCAACAGCATAGCTCAAATCTGGCCTGGTAATAGTCATATAAATCAAACTTCCTACTATGCGTCTGTACATAGTAGGGTCTTCTAGAAGCTCACCTGCATCTGTGCTCAACTTCACATTCTGCTCCAAAGGAACTGAAATAGGCTTATAGCCTATCATCCCATATTTGGACAGCACCTCCAATCCATACTGCCTCTGCAAGAGCTGTATCCCACTTGGTGATCTAATCACCTCAATGCCCAAGAAATAACGCAGCTCTCCCAAATCCTTCATCTCAAACTTCTGCTTCAATAGCATTTTCACATGAAGGATATCTTCATCACTGTCACCTGTCATAATCAAATCATCAACATAAATGACAAGCAGCATAATACCTTTCTCTATTTTTCTCACATAAAGTGAGAAATCTGCCTTGGAAATCTGAAAGCCAATAGTGACAAGATACTGTCCTATCTTGTCAGACCATGCTCTAGGGGCTTGCTTCAAGCCATACAAGGCTTTCTTCAACCTGTAAACAAACTGAGGATGAACAGCATACACATAACCTGGTGGCTGCTCCATATAGACCTCTTCTTGCAAATCACCATGCAAGAAGGCATTCTTTACATCCATCTGATGTAAAGACCATCCCTTTGATGCAGCCATAGCAATGACTGCTCTTACGGTTTCCATCCTTGCAACCGGACTGAATGTTTCTTCATAGTCAATGCCATATGTTTGTGCATACCCCTTGACTACTAATCTTGCCTTGTATCTGTTCACAGAACCATCTGCATTGTGCTTCACCTTATAAACCCACTTACAGCCAATTGCATTTTTAACTTTTAGGCAAAGGTACCAATTCCCATGTAGCATTTTCTTCCAAGGCATCCATTTCTTCATCCATGGCTTTCTCCCATTTTTTTTTTCCCATGGCTTGCTCAAAAGAAGTGGGTTTTGGTTCCTGTATCACTTTGACCATATATGCATAGTGAATGGCTGTAAATCCATCATATTTCAGCCTATCCACAGGATACCTAGCTCTCGTAGACCTGTGCAAAGTAGGTTCACTCCCAGGTGCTCTCAAAACATCCCTAGTCTTCCTTACTCCAGGTGTAACAATAGAAGGAATACCCAACTCATCATCAATACTCTGTTCTGAGCCAATGGATTCACCATCCACATAAGAGTGACCTGCATTCACATCAAACATGGGCTGATCAACCTTCTCTTTTCCTTTTCGTGATACTTGCATACCACTATCTGCATTACTTTGAGAAGATTCTCCTGATCTCAATCTGCCTGTCCATGGCAAAGAATGTGAACCACTGCTAGAGGACGCTCCAGGTCCACTAATATTTTGTGACTGCTACTGTGAACTCTACGCAGCATTACCATTTTGTGCATCTACATCATCAATCACATTTACCGGTTTATACCAGCTACTCATCTCATCAAAAACAACATCTCTGCTCACTGTAAACTTACGAGTAGAAGGGTTATAGCATCTATACCCTTTTTGCTGCAGAGAGTAACCAATAAAGATGCACTTCTCAGCTTTTGGATCCAACTTGGATCTCAACTCATCTGGCACATGTACATAGGCAATGCAACCAAAAATTTTCAAATGAGAAATATCTGGTTTCCTACCAGTATACCTCTCCTCTGGAGTCATTCCATGTATTGCTGCAGTGGGAGTCCTGTTCATTATGTAGACTGCTGTAGCAACTGCTTCAGCCCAATAAAAATCTGGCAAGTCTTTTTCATTGAGCATGGCACGAGATACCTCTCCAATATGTCTGTTTTTCCTTTCTGCAATTCCATTTTGTTGTGGGGTATGACTACATGAATATTGCTGCTTTATGCCATGCTCCTGCAGGAACCTTGCAAACTCATTTGAGAGGTACTCTCCCCCTCCATCTGACCTTAGGCATTTTATTTGCAGGCCTGTTTCTTTTTCAACCATAGCTTTAAGGGTTTTGAAATGCCCAAAAACTTCACTTTTCTTTTTCATAAAATACACCCAAACTTTTCTGCTATAGTCATCAATAAAAGTGATAAAATAATGGCAGCCTCTAAGAGATGCAGCTTTAGTAGTCCACACATCAGAGTGGATTAATTCCAATGGCTTCTCACTCTCTTGAACATGTCTAGGAAATGGTTTCCTTGCCTGTTTTCCAAATTGACAGGCTTCACATACCATATGCATTTCTGCAACCTTGAATTTGGGCAATCCTGCAACAATATTTTGGGCCTGCATTGATTTAAGTCGCTATACATTAACATGACCAATGCGTTTATGCCAGATATCAATACCTGCAACTACACCGGTCCCATGTACAAACATTGCTGCACTCAATTCAGACACGTTTGCATCCAATGTAAACATTCTGCCCTTCTTCTTTCCTTTTGCTATCAAGCGACCTTTATTTTTCATATCCTCAACAAAGCATCCATGAGGAGTAAATCTAACCTGCAAGCCCTGCTCAACCATTTGACCAACAGAAACCAGATTCTTGGTGATATTTGGGACATGAAATACATCGGACAGGTATTTCTTTTTCCCATCCTGCATAGACAAAGGAATTTTTCCAATCTGCACAATAGGATATGCAGTATCATCACCAGTCTCCACAAATCCTGGTTTTTCCATTTTCCTTGCATCCTCCATCAATTCTGCATGACCTGTCATGTGGTTTGATGCACCTGAGTCAACATACCATACATCATTGCTTTCTTCTGCACTTGTCACAGAATTGTTCATGTGCTGCACCATAAACAAGTGCTCATTTCTATCATCACTCTATCTACTAGAAGATGCATAATTTCCTTGTTGCAGTTTTCCATTCATGATGTCATTCTGCTTTTTATAGCAGTCCTTAGCCATATGACCCATTTTACCACAGTAATAGCATTCAATATTACTGTTTGCATTTTGGCCTCTTTGCCATCCACTACGACCTCTTTGGCTCCCCCTGTCTCTAGAGTTACCACGTCCTCCTCCATAGGACTGGTTTTCTTGAGTTTGCTGCATATTTTGATTTCTACCACGGCCTCCAAATCGGCCTCCTCTACCTCTGCCTCTACCTCTTCCAGCATTTGAGTAGAAGACAGCTTCCTTTGAAGTTCCTCCTGAAGAAGATGCACCACCATTTCTCTGCTCCTCAAAAATTAGAAGAGCAATCAACTCCTCAAAATCAGGAAATCTTTCACGAACCGAAATGAATGTTCGAAACTGTGCATAATCCTTTCCTAGACCATTCAAGGTCACAGAAACTAAATCATCGTCTTCCACTGGCGATCCAATGGAAGCAAGTGCATCTGCAATCTTCTTCACTTTCATGTGGTAGTCATTGATGCTTATACTTTCTCTTTGCACATTGTGCAACTCTTGCTTGAGCTGCATTTTTCTGGCTTGCGTATTTGTGCTATACATTTTTGACAAAGTATCCCATGCCTCCTTTGGCGTACTTGCATCTTGAATATGCACAATCATAGAGTCTGAAATGCTGATAGACAGCCAGTACATAACTTTCCTAGCTCTCTCATGCCATGCTTTAAATGCCTGCATTTGCTGTTGATTGGGAACATCAGGAAGAACTGGTTCTTCTTCATTTCCTGCAACAAATTCCCAATATCCTTTTCCCATAAGGAAATTCGTCATTCTAAACTTCCATGCTTGGAAGTTGTTCTTGTCAAGCTTTTCAGTGACAATCTGTGAAAGAGAATCAAATGCCATTACAGAAGACTGCAAAAAATTCTGTCACTGCAAAAAACACAGCTTCACCCTCACAAGGGAAAATCTGCAAAACTAGCGAAAGTGGTATTTGACCACACAGTCACTTCCTAGTGACGATTTTGCATCAACAGGCAACAGGGATGATTTTGTAACTCCCAATGTCTCTGCACACAAGCATACGATGCAATTTCTACAGTAACTTTTCACCGACCTGTAGAACAGTGGCTGCACAGCATAAAATTGGGCCTTTTTCTAAGTGCGTGCAGAAAACTTCCGCCTCCAAAACAGGCCCCGAAATGGCCTCAAATCAAAAAAACAAGGTCGCCCAGGGCTAAAGGCCTTTCCCGCAGTATATACTACCCTCTTGCTTCACTGCGAAGGGCGTCTCAACCTGAGACAATGCACTCTTGCAATTTCCGACTGTGCTACCTGCAGAGATCTACTCCCAAAACAGAAAATGAAAGCAACACTGCTCCTCTTACCAGAACAGCACGAGCTTGGCTTGCTTTCTTGAGCTCCTTACCACGAACAAGGCTCTGATACCATGTCAAGATTGTGGGAGAGAAGGAAGGAGTCTCACTTGTAGCTTTCTTGCTTGCACAATGGGGGAATACACACAAGGGTGGAGGCTGAAAACAGTTTTCCTCTTCTTAGTTGTGTAAGCCAAAAGAACTCTCATACAAAGAAATAGAAGAACCCTATATATGGGTCTCAAACCAAACTCAACTAACTAAGGTGGCATACTAATTGAGCCACGAACTAGAGTAGATAAGGATAGCTGTCATGTAGCTATTATTCATGGGCGGTGTACCAACCGCGTCTGCAACTGACAAGTCGGTGACATAAATACACAACGGTCACCCTGGCGTATCACGACTGGAGCTCGATATCTCAACATTTATCCCATTCCTCGACACAATGTGCCTTAAAATACACCCTTGCTTCACCCAAAACTGCACTTTAAGGGGTTCAATGAGAGATTGTATTATCGACACCATTTAAAGACTATTCATAGCTTTTCCGAGTGGTTTTCCCAAATTGGTATGGATGCACAAGTCATCAACGAATACTTCCAACCATTTTCTAAGTATGTTCTGGAAGATGGCACACATAAGGCATTGGAAGGTAGCAGGGGCATTGGTCAGCCCAAAGGGCATGACTATGTAGACAAACACCCCCCCATTCGGTGGAAAATGCCATCTTGTGCATGTTGTTCGGATTGACTTGCACTTGGTTATAGCCTCAAAAGCCATCCAAAAGAATATAGGATTCCTTTCATGCCACTCTCTTTAGCATGTGCTCAGTGTATGGTAAACGGACACTTATCTCTCTTTGTAGCTATATTGACCTTCTTATAGGTTACGTACACTCAAATCTTCCTATTCTTTTTCATGACTATGACTATGGGTAATTCCCATTCTGTGTGCTCTATTTTGTAAATGAATCATGACTTCAGTAGCTTATCAATCTCTTCTTCCACTGCATATGCATACTTAGGATTTATCAAATATGGTCATTGCTTCATTGATGTTGCATCAGGGGTCATAGGAATGTTATGAGTCACAATACTCGAATCTATTCCTTTTAGCTTGTCTAAGGACCATGCAAACACATTAGGGAATTCCCTTAAGAGATTTATGAGATCATTCTCCTCCTCCTTGGGTAGGTCATCCACTATCTACATGGGTTGAGGGAACTTGAGGCTTGTCCTTTTCCCTCACCACTTGTCCTTTTCCCTCACCAAATTGAATTTCTTTTGGCTGGTGGTCCTTCGATGGGTTCATTTGTATGCCCCTTTTTCTTGGCTCCTACTAAGACCACTATTTGATCACCCTTATTGAACTTCGTGAAGCGCTTGGGTAGGTCCTAGGGTTTCTTCTGTCATTCAGCTTCTGAAGTCTTTGATTGTTTCCTTCTCTCCTCCTTTAGCCTCTTGCGCCTTAGGTGGACTAGGAGGTCCCCCTTGGTGAATTTGGACCTAGGTGGTCAAGGCATTTTAGGGTCACTATCAGAGCTCACCTTTGGCTTAGAGTTGTACTTACCATCCTCATAGAAGAAGCTGTTTGATCGCAACTCTAAGGCTAACTCCACTCCAAACAATGGTGTAGTGTAATGCTTAATTAATCCCACTTGCTCATAATCTACCACCTCTAGGCATTCTAAACAAGCTCAATCACAATCTAGCTTGGTAACTCCTTTGTTCACTCTAAACATGTTGATCTCTTGGGATTTAGTGTTAGCTTTGATTTGCTCAATCACTTTTCCATCCATGTCATATTCTATGGTCTTGACTTCCTCTTCACTTCCCTCACTAGACGGAACTCTAGTCTTTGTACTCCTCCTTGAAATCCTCATACTCGAACTGTGTGTTGTTTTCATGGTTCCTATTGGTAAGCTTTTTCTCACTTGTCATGAGAGTCTAGTTATATGACATATTTAAGTTGTACACCTTAGTCCATCGCCACTCCTTGCTTTCCATGAGATCCTTGAGGGGCTTTAGGTTTGTAATTGGTTTGCCAACTAGCTCGTTTGATAGGTACTCAAGGATTTTATGGAATTCCAAATTGTTAGTTGGGACATGATAGGTGATTGGTGTTGGTCGGCTGATGGAACTCCTGGCCATCATGCATAGGGACACTGTGGATAGGTTAGAAGTTATGGTGTTATTGGGTTTTCTAGCTAAGTCTACAGTTTACCTATATTCATCCTCATCCTCTGAGAATGGGAGATCAATGGTTGCCAACACATGCATCTAGTCGCACTCATCCTTAGAACAAGGAATGTACTTTGTTATAGGTTCATACTCACTTCTAGCCTTTGAGTCACCCTTTAGCATGCCAAAGATGGCATCTAGGTCCACTAGTGAGGTTTTCCAAGTGTCCATCTCTACTTGGAGTGTTTCTGATCTGTTGCCTAAGATTATCAAGCCATTATCCCAATCCTCAATCACTCGAGCATTCCTCATCCAAGGTTTTCCTAGCCAAATATCATAATCCACTCCCTTCATAACTATGAAGTTCATGGAGAATTGGATTCCCACTATCTTTAAAGTTCAATCCATCTTAGGACTCTGAAAGGTCCTTCATTCCATTTGCTAGAGTGACATTGAATCATGCAGTTTCTACCAGTGGGTTTCCCGAAGCTTGCAAGACTAATTAGCTAAGTACACTAACTCCTATTCATATGTCTACTATCCCCTTCTGTGTAGTATCTCCTAGGGCAACAGCAGGTAAGACTGCAAACATCTCAATGCCTTCCCAAAAGGCATTCACTTGTGGAGACTTGGACATTGGATTCAACGTTAGGCTTGATATGTGTGTCATGATGTCACAATCAGGTAAGTCTTGTGATTCATGTTTATCAAGTTGTTCTACCCATCAATTCAATCCTTGCCATCACGTGAGGTTTTTCCTAAGCAATTCTTCCAGTGACAATGTTATAGGAGTTTATATTAGTGTGGTTAGAAAATTGCCAACCATTTTTCCCTCCTCTACTTCGTAGGCTACCTACCAATGCTCTTGGGTGGCCTGTCTATTCATGGTATCCATGCTCTACCTATGCAGTTGTGCATGTGGTGATGTTGTCTCTCCTACTCTTGAATATGTAGGAGAGACTAGTGGGCTCATGGTTGAGGGTTCATTGAACTCATCCTCGATGATAGGCTTACCATCTCACAAGTGAGCTTGCGATTCCTTTATCCATTCCTTGACCTTATCCTCTATAGGCTTTAATTACTGGTTGGGGTCAAGGTACTCTCCAACCTTAGCACTTCCCTTCTCTCTCGTCTTAGGAGCAAATATTTGACCTTATCCTCTATAGGCTTTAATTATTGGTTGGGGTCAGGTACTCTCCAACCTTAGCACTTCCATTCTCTCTCGTCTTAGGAGCAAATATTTATGCTTCTACATTCATAACATCCTTTCCCTTTGTTAAGGTGATCACAAATGTTTGGAGTATTACTTTTGTCTTAGTCCTCCTTCTCCTTTGGTGGCTCTTGTTCCTTCCCTATAGAGGTTGCATCTAGATTGCTAGGTCCATGTAATGAGATATTGGAATACTTTGTTTGGGCTCATATCATGACATTTATGGGGATGGATGCGGCATTATTGTCAGGTGATTCGACATAAAAGTGTTTGAGTGGCACAAATGGTACAATTGCTGAACTAGTGGAAGGTTTTCGCCCAAGGCAATCTGTGAAAATATGTATAACTCTGCATTCAGGACACCTCAAGTCGGCCTTCTCTCTATTTGATTGCTCCTTTTCATGGCAGCAAGATGAGATATGCCCTAGATGGCCACACATCCTGGCCACACGTCCAACATGTTATGGGCTCATGGCTCTGCCCTCCTTCTAGGCCTCTACCTCTTCCTTTGCCTAAATCCATGATTGGCATAGGCCTAAATTCCATCAACAATAGATTATCCTCCTTAGCATAAGAGAAATAAGGTTTCACATATGAGCCTTCCTCCAGTGGTTCCTCTACGAAGTGTACTAGAGTGTTGCTTGGTGGATGGGTCGTTATAGGTCCTAGCAATCTAGGGATTCCTATTGGATTGATGTCAATCCTTGAAGTGGCTAACTTTGAATCGTTAGATGCGGGTAGAGCCAGAGGGGCTCCCCTTCTAAAGTAAGACTACCTAACTCATGGATAGTATAACTGAGTGTAAGGTTACTAGTATGGCGACTGTCTTGGAAATCAATAATGCATACCATCATGCCCGAATCTTCCGTAGTTGGCACAAGGCCAAGATCAGGGACATGACATTCAAATGGCAACAAAGTGGTTTCCTTCACAATGCGCACACTTCATGTGAGGTCATACTGGCCTTCATATTGACTCCTGTAATCTAGTCAGTTCCCAGACTTGAGCTTATCTATTTCTTGGACTAATCAACACTATTTCCTTTATTTTGTTTGGTGTTTTACCTTTCGTTGTCAAAGCATAAGAACTACAAGAAGCATCAACAGCCTTTCTGTTAACCTCTTCATTCAAGATTGCACCCTCTATATCTTGCAAATTTAGCCCATTAGTGTTAGAAAATAGGTCAAATGATGTGTGTTGCAGGATGAGGAGACTTGTATCCCATAAGCATAGTGAGGAGAGTGGAGAAGCGGAAAAGCTATAAAGGCATGTACTTGGTTCACTTTTCAATGTAATGCTATTGTACTTTGTACTTAGAGTCTGTGTTCATGTCCACTCAAGATTGTGTTTATGAGTCCAAGCTAATCTATCTTGGAACCTAATTCACTTGAGTGAAATTCTATGTCTAGTCATTAGTCTTCATGTCTCTTGCTTATGAGTTCAAGCCTCCATAGCTAAATTGTGTTCAAGGTCTATGTTTCTCAACATGGTATTAGAGCCATGGTGAGCTCAATTTAGCCCTTCTCCCTGCTCCTCCAACTTCTCACAACTCAGCTCCAGCTTAGGACAAGTGTATGAGTGTCACTAAATTGATTGCTTATTACGCATTCTCTATTTAATAAATTCATGTCAATAAATTAATGACTCAATTTTCTTTAAAGTGTTGATGATGATCTAGCATGGCCATGAGACCATTTAGAGACCAGTATTCCTAATGCATCACTTAATGGGGTGATCAGAGCACTGTGACGGGGATATCTGGTACAGGTAGTACAAGTTATGAAGGGGGAAAGAAGTGTCTGCCAAGTGTAAAAGTGTATACAAGAACCAAGGAGTCACACATAAATGAAGATGGATTGAGTTCTAAGAAGAGCAAGTGCATTAGCATTGTGTATATGTATTTATGTGTGCATCCAGGGATGCCTGGGAATGTTTACTTGTGTGTAATGAGCATTGCATTCATTTGGGGTCATCCTCTCCCCTACAAGTCAAGGTTTAAGGTCTTTTCTTTCATTAAGAAAGACGAGAGAGGGAATTCTCTCACTAAGAAAGACGAGAGACATGATTCTCTGGAAGTGAGGAGAGAAGTGATTTTCTCTTTCTAAGGTCTAAAATGACACAAGCTTTTGTGTGGAATTCAATCTTAAGATTGAGGCCCAAGGCAATCTAATGAACTCTCCTTATCTATGACTCAAGGTGGTTGCATGAACCACAAGTTAAGAGTACAGTTTAAAAAGCTGCTTTTTGAAAAATCCATTTTGAAAATATCTCGCAATAGAAAAACGATCTCTAAAAACAGGCCGATTGGGTTATCGGAAACAACGAGATCTACAACTTTCGTGTTGGACGTTTTTCATCCAAACAACGTACAAAGAGATATCTCAAAATTAGTGTTGTAGAGTGGAACAACCACATCTTGCATGAAGATAAACTCAACTCTCTCTCCAGGAAGAGAAGCTCTTGAAAGCCTATAAAAGAGGAGGCTCTCCTTGGGTGTAAGGGAGAGGTAAAGAAAGCATCACTTTGCATGTATCCAAGAGGATAAGAGAAGGTGCAAGTGTTGTGGAAGCCCTGCTGAAATCAAGTGCTGCAGAAGCTGTGCTGAAATCAAGTTCCAAGAGGAGAAGAGAAAGTGCAAGTGCTGCAGAAGCTCTGCTGAAATCAAGCGCCAAGAGAAGAGCCCTACACATATTGTGTAGGAGAGAAGGAGACTCAAGAAAGATCAAAATGTGCCAACTTCCAAGTTATGCAAGTGTTAGCCGATTGTATACCGTGCAAGGAACCGTGATCTTTTTTCTAAGATTTACAAGTAAGAACTGGCATATGTGTAACAGAGGAGCTTGCTCCTTGTCAATAATATAACTCCACAAGGGGGGGGGGGGGGATTGGCCCATCTTCTAGTCCCTAGTGTGTTGCCAATTTCTCTACCTCTCTCTCTCTGCATCTTTCTTTTCTCTCATCTATTCTCCCTCTGTGCCAACATAATATTCACTATATATTTTTTAAGTATATAAGAAAGTCAAGCGTGTATCTCAGATTCTATAACAGTGGTATCAAAGCAGGTCTCTTTACTTTCCTCAAAGTAAAGGCGATCCTTGCAAGAAGAAGGTAAAGATGGCAACTAATGAAGCATCTACAAGTGAGCAATTACAGGCTAAATTGATAGAGTATTGTAGCTTATTGGAGATTCCCAAAGTACATCAATTGATTGATAGCTTAAGGGCAAGGGAAGAAGCTACTTATGAAGGATCAAATACTCCAAAAGTTGGTGATACTGGAGGAAACACCATTGCACCAATCGATGGTGAAGATGCAAAGCATCCAATTGCTAAGAAGCTTCCTAGAAGGAAGAAGGATTCTTGGGTCAAGAAGAGTAAAAAGACCTCAACTTGAGTGAGGGTGATAAGGAGGGAGTCATCTCCCTTTGCAACTAGCTACTCCCCCCATTACTCAAGTTCCTCCTCCTCCTCCTCGTCTTCTAGTTTCTACTCTTGGCTCTAAGTCTCATGCAATCCGCAAATGGACAATGAGTGACAATAAGAGGAGCAAGCTTAAGAAGACTAAGACTTTCAAGTCTGGGGATAAGGACATAAAGTTTGACTCTTACTCCGGTAAGAGAGATCCTGCTAAGGCATTAGCCTTTGTCATGCAATTTGAAGTTTCTTTTTCCGATGGTAATTTCTCAAAAAAGTCTAAGCTAAGGCATGTAGGCATGCACTTGAAAGACACCCCTAGAAATTGATGGTTGACTCTCATTTTGGAAGGAAGGAAACCTAAGACTTGGGAAAAGTTCAAGAAGAAGTTTTATGCTCAGTTCTTGCCTCCTGATTTTGAGAATGATGTCAAGAAGGAGTGGGATTGGCTAGGCCAGAAAGAGCATGAAAAGGTCACTAGTTATGTGGGCAAGTTTTGGTCTACTCTTCTCAAGGTTACTCCTTTCATAGAGATCAATGATGAAGAGAAGAAAAGGAAGTTTGAAGCTGGCCTACTCCTTCATTTACACAGAACCATGAAGGTGTATCCACATGAAACTTTATCTCGCATGATGGAGTCTACCATCATAGCTGAAAGTTTGCATGCACCTAGTACATCTCGAAAGTTGGAGATGAGTTCTTATAGAGCTAGACAAGAGCAGCTCTATGATCAACCAAGAGACATGACTAATGGAAGAAGACCTGCCTTTACCCATGACCAATATTCAAAGCCAAAGGGTAACAAGAAGAAGCGCAAGTATCTCTCACCCTCTGAGATACAAAAGTACAAAGAGGAAGGAAGGTGCTTTCTTTGTGGTGAGGTAGGGCATATGAAGCCTGATTGTCCTCACAAAAGAAAGGAAGCAAATGTGGTTAAAGATCCTCCTCCGCCATCCTCAAATTCTGTTTCGGATGTGCAAACTAACACTCATTCAAATGGGAAGAAAAGACAACTCTTAAAGGGTTGGGAGATACTCGACAATCAACGAGTTTTGATAATCTTTAATCCAAGATCGAGAGATAATTTTGTGCCAACAGATATTGTTGAAAGGCTACAAATTCCACCGGATCGATTGGGAACACCAATTGGATCAGGTTCAGCATTTGAAGGACTTACAACCAATTCTACTCCTATTCAAGGGAAGTTGAATCTTAGAATTGGGGATTACCGCGACCAAGAATCTTTTCTACTTGCACCCATAGGTAACTGTGATGTTATCTTAGGCATACCTTGGCATTACAAGATTAGACCTTTTCCCGATTTTGTTAAGAAGACCCTTACATTTCAATTCAAGGGTCGGTACATAGTATGCATTTCTGATACTGGAGATTGGCCTGTGCCAATAGTTAGTCATGTTAGCATTTCTAAAGAAATGAAGAAAGCTATTTCTACGTACATGATTTTTATGAGAGAGTCAAAAGAAACTAATGATTCAAGGGCACTTGGTGCCTCTAATGAACACACAATACCAACTAATGCTTCTAAGTCTCAAACTTTAAAAGAAACCCTCTCTTTAATTGATCAAGCTAGACACGATTTTGTTAAACAATATGAAGATTGTTTTAGTGATTCACTCCTAGGAGAGTTACCTCCTAAGCGCCCGGAAGATCACACAATTGATCTTATCCTAGGCAGTTCACCACCTAACCAACCGCCTTACTAATTAAGTGCAAGTCAGCAAGAGGAGATCCTAACACAAGTAAACGAATTGTTGGAAAAAGGGTTAGTTCAACATAGCTCTTCTCCATACTGCTCTCCAATCTTACTTGTTCAAAAGAAAAACGGTTCTTTCCGTATGTGCATAGACTATAGATCTTTGAACGAGATCACAATCAATAATCGTTTTCCTATCCCAAGGATAGATAATATCTTGGATAAGTTGCAAGGGGCTAGTATCTTTAGTCGCATTGATCTCAAGAGTGGCTATCACCAAATATGGATAGCACCTGAAGATGTTCATAAGACAACTACCATTTGGTTTGACTAATGCACCCGCCACATTCAATCGAATGATGGAGAGAATTTTCAGACCTCACTCAAAGCTCACAAGTGTCTTCTTTGATGACATTCTAATATTTTCACAGTCTGAAGAAGAGCATAGAAAACAAATATCTATTGTTTTTCAAGAGCTTTGCAAGCATAGATTACAGGTCAATGCTAAGAAGAGTGATTTTTTCCTTTCAGAAATTCATTACCTAGGCCATATTGTTTCTCACAATTTGGTGAGAATGGATCCTAAGAAGATTCGAGCCATTGTTGAATGGCCTACACCTACTTCTATACATGAAGTTAGAAGTTTCTTGGGCCTATGTTCATACTATAGGAGGTTCATTCAAGGTTTTGCGTATGTTGCATCTCCTCTACATGACCTTACTAAGAAGCGAATGCCTTCTTGCTTGGGGATCAAGGCAACTACAAGCCTTTGAAAGAATTAAGTTTCTTGTGACTCAAGAACCAATTATCATAGTTCTGGATCTTCAAAAACCTTTTGAAATTCATTGCGATGCTTCTAGGGATTGCATTGGAGCTGTGCTTAACCAAGAGCATCATGCAGTAGCATTTGAGAGCCGATGCTTCAAGGACCATGAGCTACATGCTCCAATATATGAGAAAGAGCTTATGGTGGTGGTACATGCTCTTCAAGTATGGAAGCACTATTTACTTGGTACAGATTTTGTTATTAAAACAGATCACCAAAGTCTAAGATACTTCCTCACTCATAAGAAGCTCTCAGAGAAACAAATGCATTGGGCAAATTTCTTATCTATGTTTCATTTTCAAATCCTCACACATCTAGAACTAAGAATGTGGTAGCAGATGCTCTATCACGACGACCTCGAGTGAATGCAATCACAACTATTTACCATAACGAGTTCATTGATTTACCCAAAATGTATGCAGCTGATTCCAACTTCTCAACCATATGGGATCAGCTTAACTCAGGTCTATCGATTACACCTTACTTGATTCAAGATGGTTATTTGTATCATCATCGAGCAATTTGTGTAGCATTACCATTGCGACACAAGGTAATGGATGAAGCACATGCATCTCCATATGCTGGACATAGGGGTATTCTACCCACTACTCAAGCATTGGAAATATATTTCTTTTGGCCCACTCTTAGAGTTGACATTGAAAGATATGTCCGCGAGTGCAAGATATGCCATAAAGTAATGTATGACAGGCATAAACCACCTGGTCTACTGAAGCCATTACCTATTCCTAATGAGCCTTGGGAAAGTATAGCCATGGACTTTATCATGGAGCTTCCTCGCACACAAGCAGGCAATGATGCAATCTGGATTATCATTGATAGATTCAGTAAAAGTAAGCTCACTTTATACCTACGCGAAAGACAATCAGAGCCGATCATATGGCTAAGCTATTCATTACTCATATTTTCAAGCATCATGGCATGCCTAAGTCCATTATAAGTGATCGAGATCCTCGCATGACCAGCCTCTTTTGGCAAGCTCTCTTTGAGAACCTCGAGACAAAGTTAAAGTTTTCATCCTCTTATCATCCTCAAAGGGATGGGTAGAGTGAAAGTTCTAATTCTACTGTTTTGGACCTTTTGAAATCCTATGTCTCTGATAATCAAAGAGAATGGGAAAAGTATTTGCCTTTAGTAGAGTTTGCATACAATAATACAATGCACTCTAGTACTAGTAAGGCACCCTTTGAGATCGTCTATGGTAAGGCTCATTTACCACCCATTCTTCTTACAAAGGATAAGATCTTTGCAGCAGAGGAGTTTGTTAGGGACATTGATACAACTTTCATTCAAGCAAAAGCTGCTATCCAAAGGACATAAGAGAAGCATAAAAGCAAAGCAAATAAGCACCGGTGTAAGTTAGATCTCAAGTTGGGATAGTATGTTCTTCCTAAGTTTGAGAAGGCTTGCTTGAAGAAGCAAAAAGGTCAAAAGGGTAAAGTGGTTAAGCTTTCTAATCGCTATTATGGCCCTTTCAAGATCACAGATAAGATAAACGATGCAACTTTTTGTTTGGATCTACCAAGTCATTGGAACATTCATAATGCTTTCCATATAAGTTTGCTATGTTCCTATATTGGAGAACCTCCAATGGAACCAATCAATGAAGATTTACATGACATAGAAGAAACAGAAGAGTTCCTTGTGCCTGAAAGAATTTTACACCATCAGGACAATACTCTAAGGTCAAGTAAGGTATTACGGAAATATTTGGTTAAGTTTAAGAATTATCCCCCATTGGACACTCAGTTTATGACTGAGTGAGAACTACAAGACTTTCCAGATCTTCTTAAGGACTATGTATCCTCTCTACAGTTGAGGTTAATTGTTTAGAAGCCAAAGGGATGTCACTAAATTGATTTCTTAATACGCATTCTCTATTTAATAAATTCATGTCAATAAATTAATGACTCACTTTTCTTAAAAGTGTTGATGATGAATCAAGCATGGCCATGAGACCATTTAGAGACCAATATTCCTAGTGCATCACTTAATGGGCTAATCATAGCACTATGACGAGGATATCTGGTACAGGTAGTACACGTTATGAAGGGGAAAAGAAGTGTCTGCCAAGTGTAAGAGTATACACAAGAACCAAGGAGTTACACATAAATGAAGATGGATTAAGTTCTAAGAAGAGAAAGTGCATTAGCATTGTGTATATGTATTTATGTGTGCATCCAGGGACACCTGAGAATGTTTACTTGTGTGTAATGAGCATTGCATTCATTTGGGGTCATCCTCTCCCCTACAAGTCAAGGTTTAAGATGTTTTCTTTCATTAAGAAAGACGAGAGAGGGAATTCTCTCACTAAGAAAGATGAGAGACGTGATCCTCTGGAAAGTGAGGAGAGAAGTGATTTTCTCTTTCTAAGGTCTAAAATGACATAAGCTTTTGTGTGGAATTCAATCTTAAGGTTGAGGCCCAAGGCAATCTAATGAACTCTCCTTATCTATGACTCAAGGTGTTTGCATGGACCGCTAGTTAAGAGTACTGTTTAAAAAGTAATTTTTTGAAAAATCCATTTTTAAAATATTTCACAATAGAAAAACAATCTTTAAAAATGGGCTAGTTAGGTTATCAGAAACAACGAGATCTACAACTTTCGTGTTGGACAGTTTTTCATCCAAACAACGCACAAAGAGATATCTTGAAATTAGTGTTGTAGAGTGGAACAACCAATCTTGCATGAAGATCTACTCAACTCTCTCACCAAGAAGAGAAGCTCTTGAAAGCCTATAAAAGAGAAGGCTCTCCTTGGGTGTAAGGGAGAGGTGAAGAAAGCATCACTTTGTATGTATCCAAGAGGAGAAGAGAAGGTGCAAGTGTTGCGGAAGCCCTGCTGAAATCAAGTGTTACGGAAGCTCTACTGAAATCAAGTTCCAAGAGGAGAAGAGAAGGTGCAAGTGTTACAGAAGCCCTACTAAAATCAAGTGTTACGGAAGCTCTATTGAAATCAAGTTCCAAGAGGAGAAGAGAAGGTGCAAGTGTTCCGTAAGCTCTGCTGAAATCAAGCGCTAAGAGGAGAGCCCTACACATATTGTGTAGGAGAGAAGGAGACTCAAGAAGGATCAAAAGATGCTAACTTCCAAGTTGTGCAAGTGTTAGCCGATTGTATACCGTGCAAGGAACCATAATCTTGTTTCCAAAATCTACAAGTAAGAACTGGCTTATGTGTAAGGGAGGAGCTTGCTCCTTGTCAATAATATAACTCCATAAGGGGGGGGACTAGCCCATCTTCCGCCCATCTTCCAATCCCTAGTGTGTTGCCAATTTCTCTACCTCTCTCTCTCTCTCTCTCTCCATCTTTCTTTTCTCTAATCTATTCTCCCTCTGTGCCAACATAATATTCGCCATATATATTTTAAGTATATAAGAAAGTCGAGCGTGTATCTCGGATTCTATAACAATGAGCTTACCTCTCACTTCATCTACACTTCCTACCTCTATTGGTTTGCCATAGCCAGCCAGACCCTGCCATCTTTGAGCTCTTGAAACTCTCAAAGTAAGCATCATCTCTTCAGGGTCTCTTGTGGACATATCACAAGGACCTTAGGACGCAGTCTCCTGTCATGAAAATCCCTAACATTGGTCACTCTGATGGTAGGCATCGAGAAAATTGTACCTCACTATCTCAAGTTGCGCCTGTCATGGTCGTACGTGTCGTCAACATAGATCTCATCAAAATCAGTCATGCTACCTTAGGGCTTTTAAAGTCTAGTATGTGAGCCTTCTCTCCATCAAATCTTTTGCCAGTTGATTGTGTGTACGTATTGCTACAAACAAAATAACAATCAGGTACAGAAACTAATTCAAGTTGCTGCCACTCTGATTTGAGTTCTAGCTCAGTCCATAGCACTTCAAATTAGTAAGGGGAGGAGATCATTGAGCAACATCTACCTAAAAAAGGAGATTCAACATCGATAGTATCTCTTAATACTCAATCAATGTCTCTTGGCATTTGTGTAGTTAGCTCACTCGTGAACAAGCTATTCACTGATTTTACCTAAACTACTGAAAAGCTCATTCTCAGCACTTGTAATGATTTAAAGCCCTATTGATCAAATCCACTTGTAAGTCTCAATTTCTTTGTAAAAGGATAGACACTCCCCAAGTGTTCTCGTAATAAGACCTCCTTCTAAGATGACTGAACTGGAGCAGATAGCAAAGTTTAATGGTGAAGGCTTTCATGCTTGGAAGGAGAAAACCATGTACCATCTCATGAGGAAAGACCTCTGGGATCTTTGTGAGGTGCCCGCCCATTGTCTGTCTATGCACGCTTTTAGTGGTCTATCAAGAAACGAATCTAAGCGTCATTGCCTAGCACTCCCATGGAATGTTTTGAGTTTTGTCGGCTAGGGTTTCCCAAATCTGCCTCGCAATGGAACGTTCACTGCCAAACCCACTAGAATCAACCTGAAATTTGGGCTCCTAATGGCCAAGGTCTCCTAACAGCATTCTAGCGCCGAATCCTGGGCATCCTACTTTACGCAGAGATACCCAAGCCAAAGCAGACCCATGTCCCACTTGGTTCAAAGGGAATGGGAAATGAGAGGAATGCGCCGCTCAATCTCTTTACCTATAGGGCATAGTCCCATTCTGGTCCCCTAAAATGGCATGAATCGGGTTCTAACCTAACAATACATAAAGGTCGAATGATGATAAAATCTTGTGAGAAGCCTCCCAGTTTTCTGGGACCACCCTGCCATAGGACGGACCCGTCAGGGGTTCCGCCCACCCACTTCCCTTAATAGCTTTAGTTTTCTAATTAGGTCCTACCACATTTATGTGTGACGTTTAAAGTCAGTTTCATTAATTAAGCCTTTTAGGGAACATGGTTCGTTCGTATAACTTATAGCACAGACACGAAAACATAGCAAAGCAATCTATTGACAAACAAGTTCAAACAAGTTCATTAACTTATCTTCAAGTTAATCTTTGTCTCTCGCCCATACATGAGAAATTATATATCCCTTGTATCCAACAGAAGTATCCCTTCTGCCCTGCAGAAGTAACTGGTCCAAATCTCACGGCACCACAAACTCAATCCTTTATCTAGAATAGGATCTTCCAACATGCCCAGACATTGGGGGGCACGGAGGTCTTCAACTCCATTCTAGACCTAGAAAGGGGTGTTCAGAGCTCCAACTGACCCACAAGTTGTCTAGGAGTGAAACATCATTCTTGTGGTTGTTGTTTTCACCACTCGACCTTTGGCCCATGAATCGAGCAGTGCTCTCTTTCGGTTAATCCACGGTGCGATCGTGGAGGTGATCCACCCGTGCAATATATCCTTCGTTAATTAAATCCTTTAAGAATCAAGCTCGAACAAGGCATTCAACCCTAATATCCTTTTCCAATAAAATATTCATTTATTTCCATGGCAATTTGTCATCACAAACCCTTGCCATACATTTACCATATATCACAAGCACTTGAAATAATCATCCCAACAACAAAGCAACTACCAGTTGAATGTAAAAGCATTTTGGATGTTGTTCGATCAACCAACAAAAAAAACCAATTGTATTCTTTCCAAACAATGCAAGAATAGACGATATAACATTTCCATTGCATATTTGTTCTTCCCCTTGGGATCTAAGAGTGATACTATTCAAAATGTTTCTTAACACTTCCTTCGGCTAAGGCATATGTCAAGGGTCTAAACACTATTCATGACGTAAGTTCTATAGGCCACTTACATTGATCGATAACCCAACCCTGAATTGAATTATAGTTATCCAATGGATCTCAAAACATCTTAGTTTTAATCCTTATGATTAATTTCTTGTACTAGCTCTTAGTCAAGTCATGAGACAAACATGAAATTATTATCATATATCAAAACATGTTATAGGCATAACGTGTAAATACTTGATAAGATAAGTACGAGATGATCTCAAGTAATTAGACTCCAACAGGCCTCGCCTTGAGCTAGAATCTAGTTCTTCTTAATATTTGGGCTCTTAAGCTAAGTACTTTTGAAGTATCTAAACTTTAAACTAGTACTCTCTATCCATGATTCTTAATGTCGTATTCTTTTAGCAATTATGCTATTTATAAACCTTAACTATGATTTAACCTAGCACTTGTATGCACAATCTTTTAATGTCATTCTTTTGATGACTATACCATTCATAACCCTTGACTATTTCTTCCTTGTAATTGCTCTACCAGTAAATAAGCCATATGCAACTAGGTGCAATTACTTCACAAACTCCATCTTTCGAGTAGGTGAGATGAAATTTATCATTTTCGATGGCCTATACTCGTGCATCATAGTATGGGGCCTAATGTATCTCATACGATGATCAAAACAAGCATCTACCAATTTGGAAATATATTACTTACAACTAGTAGTGCGGTTGGATTGACAGTGATGCCTTCGCCTGAGGCTTCGTTGTTGGTTATGGGATTACCATCCGCACGTGGCATTCTTCGCTTGGGGGCCATTGTCCATAAGTAGACTCAAGAGATTAAGAAGGTGGAATAGATTCAAGATGGGAGAGCGTAAGACAAGATGGTTAAGTCGAGGATCGAGATAGAGGGAATTGTGCAATCTCTCGGGGGGACTCTTCTCTCTCTCTCTCTCTCTCTCTCTCTCTTTCAAGAGCCCCCTCACAATCTCTTGGAGAGTATCCTTCTCTCTACCTCTCTCTCGCAGTCTCTCAGGGTCTCCTTATCCTTCCTTGTGCCTCCCCATGCCTCATATTCATAGTGAATTAGAGGAGAGGGCTTGTGGCTGAGAAGTTAAGCTCTTTGTGGAGGGGGATCTTGGAAAGATCAGTGATCTTATGCTCATATCATAATTCTGATGGTTCCATTATCTCCAAAAGGGGGGTAAAACCTCAAGACACTTGCTTAGAAAGCTCTTAGCTCACTCCTTTTCTCTGTTCGAAGTGTTGTTTTTTGTCTGTGGACTACAATCGCAGCGCGTGCGATTTTGCAAATCCTCTCTTTATTTTTTTTCTTTTTATAAAATCTCCAAACTAACTAAAACATCACTTGTCTTTTCTTTTAAATAACATCCAGTTCTAGAAATCTCCATATCTTTTTTAGGATAATATCTAAAATAAACTAGTTTTGCCCAAAATCTAATATTTTTGGACCATCCCAAACTGTACACATTAATACTAGTGATTAATATAGCTCATAAGTCTCGTTCACATTGTAACTTACGTGAAGGTTGGCTACGGTCCTTGTCAATCCAAGAAAAATATCGGATTTACAACTCTTGATTTTTCTAAATTTAAAAAAAAAAGTAATTGAATAAAAATCCTTAATTATTAACATTAGTTAGTTTTTTACTTTAGTTAGTCTTTAGTTAGTAATCTTACTAACTTATTAATTGACTAACTAACTTTCGAACTAACCAACTAACTTTTATTGTGTGGAAATATTACAATCTCTTTGAGGAAGATGATGCAGATGACAATAAAGAATATGCTAAAGAGGAACATGTTGCAAAAGACCAGTCTAAAACAAAGGCATGGAAGAAGATGAACAACAAAGCTCTAGGTATTATTGTTTGGATCTATTAGATTATGTTTTACACCACATCTCGGGCATCAGGGATGCATAGAAGGCATGGGAAGAACTTGATAGGATCTTTGGTACACAAGCAAAGAACTCAAAGGTAAATTTACTCATATAGTTTTATAAGTTGGATGTAAAAGATAGTTCATCTATGACTGTACACATCAATAAGATCAAAAGCCTCTAGCAACTCTTAAAAAGAACATTGATGAGGATGATGCCATAGCAGTGCTACTTGCTAGTGTTAATCATGAACCATATGAGAACCTTGTTTCAACACTAAATAATGTTCCCAATCTGTCACTCAAAGACAGTGAGCACTCACTGCTTGATGAAGAAAGTAAATTTAAAAGCAAGAATGTAAAAGAAACCAGCTCAAAGGATAACCTCTTGTACACCAAGGGTACTTATGCAGCAAAAGGACGTGGTCGAGGACTCACCACCAATAACAACAAGGACCGAATTATTTATCATTATTGTGGCAAGACTGGCCATGTAGCCAATGAATGTTTCCACAAGAAGAGAGCACAACATGTGCAAGAAGATCACCACCAAAGCCAGTTTGTGCACAAAGAATAAGAAGAAGAAGATGCTTTTTCCACCGTCAAAAACTCTAACAAATTATTCTAAATAAATTTTCATTGCAACTTTCCCATAGTGGATGCTTTCTTTTCCTTAGTGGATTTGTATTGGGAAAAAAAACCCTTGCCAAAAATGTAAAATTTCAAGGTTGACTTGACTAGCCTGCCCATGAGCTAGTCTCCCGATCCATGTCATTATGTAGGGGGGGCAAAAGCCAGCAAGTGTAGGAATTCATCATTTGAGGGGGGGTGTTGGAAAATAGGTCAAATGATATATGTTGCATGATGAGGAGACTTGTATCCCATAAGCATAGTGAGGAGAGTGGAGAAGCTGGAAAGCTATAAAGGCATGTACTTGGTTCACTTTTCAATCCAATGCTATTGTACTTTGTACTTAGAGTATGTGTTTGTGTCCACTTAAGATTGTGTTAATGAGTCCAAGCTAATCTATCTTGGAACCTAATTCACTTGAGTGAAAGTCTGTGTCTAGTTATCAATCTTCATGTCTATTGCTTATGAGTTCAAGCCTCCATAGCTAAACTGTGTTCAAGTTTCATGTTTCTCAACAATTAGTAGTTAGGCATATTTATACACATAGTCGTACAAAATGTGCCCGGTGACTTAGGCAATGTAACTAGCAAGAATAAGGGAGGAAGATTGTCCTTAAATTGAATCTGATAGGCATAACTGTCATGCATATAGTAGGTCTCGAGAAAACAGAAGAGAACTGTTAGATAGACAACAGATTGAGTAAGTGTAAAGAAGCTCAATACATGGCCAAGTAGGATGAATACATTACTAATAACAACCTAACAAAGATAGGTGCTGCCTCAAGGCATCGATCAAATCAACCCACTAGGCAACAACTACACCCAAATAGCATCCAAAGAGCATAAACATAACTCAACCAAATCCCATAGTCCCAATGAAGTAAGCTCAACTCCATAAACCCAAAGCTCTACTCAAATCCAAAATAGTTAAGTAGCTCAAGTGACTCCCATTAGAACAAAATGAAATGCAAACAGAGTAAGAGAAGCTCAATAGATCATAGACATGACATCTAAGCATCCAAGACACATGGAGTATAAGTCGGGAGCATAAAACCCAATAGAATCATCAAGCTCATAACTATGTAAGTGACATAAGTAACTGAAGCATAAAACCAAAATGCCAAAGCATCCAATACATGTAACCAAGCTCAAATATAAAGCTCAAGTCATTCCATAAGCATATTTGGGTGCATAACATCAATGTCATGCATTAACACACCTACTGGAGTACCTAAATAACATCAAATGGCAAGAGGCATAATCTTCCCTATGTACAAGCTTGGTACCATGTTATTATATCACTTAAATGACAATGAAATTTGAGCTATTTTGAGCTCAAATCAATCCCAAAAGCATTCTAAGACATCAATATAACATCCCCCAATGATTTGGCATCAATATGCGAGCATACAAGCATCAGTAGAGCTCTAAACAATGAAGTAATGGATGTCCCTATGGATATTACATCAAACATGTCTAACTAGTAATGGTTGACCTTATACAACCTATATAGAGCTCAATAAATCCCTAGTGACACCTTAAAGGCATGCCTCAAACATCTATCTATAGTCCCAAAAAATCATATCATGAACACATGAGAATAAAGGAGCTCAAACAATAGAGGTAAAGGTTGTCCCTATGTTATGACAGCATGTATCTCTATTTAAAATAATCAATGTTTGAAGCATATGAGCTCAAAACTGATGCTCAAGGTGGATTACCAAAGCTAGGGAGTGAGGCAAGTAATGTCCAAATGTGGGGGAGTGTTGGATGCCATATGGAAGGCTTGAGATGAACCAAATCAGATCAGTGAAGGGGGCTGACTTATTAGTGCAAATATATGCTTGTTATCTTGGGATTACTACAACAGTAAGAGACCATAATGGAATCTTAAGCAAGACTCAATAAACCCTTTGGGAGATCCTAGATAGGGTGAGATAAGTCAATAGCAAGTGGGAGTGACAAACTTTACCTCTTCAAGTTGAATCCATGGCTATCATTGCTGAAGAGCTAAAGCTTTCAAATCCAAGCTGTCATTAGTGAAGAGCTAAAGCTTTCAAATCTTGGTGGTGGCTATCAAGTAAAGCTCCTCGATCTTAGCTCTGATACTAGTTGAAGGGAGAAGCCCAAGTGAGAGTATAAGTAGAAAGTAAGAGAGAGAGAGAGAGAGAGAGAGTCTCAAAAATATGGGAACACCAAACAACAGTCACAATGTGTGACCAACCTTCCTTTATTCAAATGTCATTGAAAGAATAAAGAATTAAGTGACAGTGATGGGCACCCACCACTTAAAGTGTACATGTGTGTGGGTATTGTCAGTGTAGTGAATACACAGGCAGTTAGGTACATGAGTCTTTACCCCTAATAGCCATAAAGACAATGGTCACATGAATCAAAATATTTGTAGTCAAGGGGCAAAAGATACTACAAATGAGAAAGCACTTTTGTTCCTTTTAAGGACATGTGCCCAAGGTGACAATGCCATCAAGATACGTGTGGTATATTAGCCACAACCAAAACATGATCAATAGACCCATATACAAGCAAGAGATAGAGGCTGCCAACCTTGGTACCTTGAGCAAAGACAAGATTCCCACATGTAATCTTCCATGTGGAATTACCAAAAGATACATGATATCCTGTGTCATGCAACTGTCCACTAGAGAGTAGGCTTTTGGTTAAAGTCAAAACATAGCATACATCATGCAAAGCAAAAGTGTTGCTTGAAGCAAATTGAAATCTAATGTTACCAATGCCAATAATATATAACGTGTCAAGTCATTTCCTAGTCTCACACAACCTATCATGTTGCAATAGGAATTAAACCAATCCCTATGTGGGGTAACATGGAAAGAATACCTCAAATCAAGCAACCAACACTGAGAAAAAATGGATGAGATATTAGCCAACTGACTAACATCAAGCAAAGAAGCTACCAAGATATAATCATCATTAGACTTAGACTCCAAGGCATTTATCTCCTCAAATTTCATGCTAGACTTACTAGGAACAATGTTGCAATCATTAGAGTTTTCCTATGCTTTGTCCTTGCCTTTCTCTTCACACTGATCATCGCACATCTTATGGTACTATGACCGAATATGACCTTATTTTCCATAATAATGACATGTAAGACAGACCTTATGACCATAGGACGACTTACTGTGAGATTGAGACCTCTATGAGTCTCTACCATAACGGTCTTCCCACTCTTATCATTATGTCTACTCCTAATAGTCAATGCATGAGAAGTGTGGGCTACATCCACATTCTTTCTATTTTTCTCCTCTATAGTAAGGCACAATCAACATCCTGGAGTTTCAAACAATCATTAGGCATATTAGCACACATGGCAGTATGGAAAGTGTCCCATTACTTAGGAAGTGTCACAAGCAAGAACAAGAAAGGGAGATTATCCTTGAACTCACTGTCTGGCAAAGTCAACTGGCTAAATATAGAATGCAATTCATTCAAATGCGCAAACACACTACTTCCTTCCTTTATGTGAAGGTACATGAGCTATTTCAACCAAGACATCTATAAAGCAGGACAGCGCTTATCATAAAGATTACATATCTTTTCATATGATTGCCAATCATTATCTTTAGGTGCCACAACTTTGGAATAAACTTGGTTAGACAATGATAATGTGAGGGTGGATTTACATAGTTTATCCAACTTATCCAAAGTAACTTTTCCAAAGTATCCTTAGTCAATGCCTTTGGGCTTTATCCTCTTGGTTTTCAAAGACCTAACTTGCTTCTTTTGAACCAATATATACCATATCTACGTCTTTTAAGGGTACCCTTGAGCAATGCATCCAACTATTCTTTTTTCTTTTTTCTTCCCATTCATTTTGGTACACAGATTTCGTGTTATTAATTTTCGATTGTGTTTCATACATATTTTTTACGTTTTTCCATGTGAATGTATCCTCTTGCCACTAGAACCACATTTTGACATGATAGCCTTGTTAAACACCACCATGATAATAGTGCTCCTTTATGTTGCACTCTGTTTTGACTAATGGATCTTCTAGAATTAATTTGTTTCGCTTTTTGTGTTCGTTTTTGCCAATTTTTCATGTAAACACCCCTGTTCTCACTGGACCCATGTTTTGATTTGATAGCAATGTGTGTCTTTGGGAGCACATTTTTTAGAGCATTTTTTACAAAATTTTCGATCATATTTTTGGGAGTTTTTTAAATAAATTTTTTGTGTGAATGCCTATTTTTCATGCCAGATGTATCGTTCTTGTTGTCCACCCCGTTCCTTTTTAATCTTGCTCACTTTTCCTTTTTATCGCACGTTAATCCAATGCCTAAATCTTTTTGAATTAATTTTTCGGTGAATTTTTAGTCTCATTGAGCATGTGTGTCCATGCGATCGCGCGATTTTCACCTCGAAATGCATGCGATTGGTTCCAAAGTCTTATGACCGATCTACTTTTGCTTCTCCCCTTTCCATCCACTCATGGCAATGCAAATTTTTTTACCCCACCCACGCTTTTGTGTGAGGCGGGGGGTTTCAATTTTTCCTTTGTTTAAAAAAAATACTCCTTTCCCACCCATTTGTGTCCCTTCCTCCCTCCCCTCTCTTTCTTCTTCTTCTTCTTCTCTCTCCTTCCTCTTCTTTCTCTCTCCCCATCTCCTCCACCCTTCTTCTTCTCCTCTCTCTCCTCCTCCCCCTCTTCTCTGCTCCTTCTCCTTCTCCTCCTCTTCTCCCTTCTTACCATGCTCTGCACTCTATCCTCCTTCCCCCCCCCTTTACCTTGCTGCCTACCCCTTCCCCTTCCCCAGCACCTCTCCTACCCCCCAAAATGCCCTCGCTCGGTGCCTAACCATCCCATCCCTGCTCATCCCCTCCCCTCCATCTTACCCCCAACCTGGGCCCACCTCCCATCCTTGCCCCCAGCTCGCCGTCATCCGTCTCCCACCATCCCCCCACCCACTAGAACTCCCTTTTCCTGCCCTCTCCTCCTCCCACCTCCCCCACCACCTCTTCCTCCCTCGTTGTCCCTTCCTCCTCCTCCCTCCCTACACCTCCCCCACCAGCTCCTTCTCAACCATCTTCTCCTCCCCCCCACCCCCCATAGACCCCTATTCCCATTGACCCCCGTGAGCTCCTTTCCCCCCACCATCTCCAACCCACACATGTTTCTCTTACGTAGCCCCCATTTTTGTGCTCCCACAGGATGTCTCATCTTTGAACCCCCCATTCCCTTGGTACACCCTATTCCCATGTAGCCACACGTGTTTCCAACCCAGTTGCCATCGACACTATTCTTGTGTTGACGTTTCCTATGGTGTTTGTTTGTGACTTAGTGTTCGCGCATACGTGATTGACTTGTTGTCCTTCACGTGCGAGGATGCACATGTCATCCTAATCATGTTGTGCAGCTCATAGAGATGTTATTCACGTATAGTGTAGCGGGTCTAGGTACAAGCCTTCTTCCATTTAAAAAGTATTTTTAATGCTATTTAAAAAACTTAAAAATTACAAAAATTTTGGAAAAAGAAAAACAGAAATATGAAAATTTTGGAATATTCAATTTCCATTAAAAATAACCAAAAAAGAAAAAATCTAAAATAAAATCAAAGAAAAAGTTTAAAAACCCTAAGATTTATAAAAATTCAAAAATATAGTCAAAATTTTACCAAAATGAAAAAAACTCATGATACATCATTTTTAGATTTTGAGTAAAAATTTAAAAATAAAAAATAAAATTATTAAAAAAACCTTAAATAAAACAAAGCAAACCAAACACATAGTTATACATGTCCCAATATTATTTATTTAACACAACAAAACACACACCAACCAAGTTGATTGATCATATCCTCAAAATCCCTCTTCTCGGTTGGTTTTATTTCTTTCTTTCTTTACTTTTTTTAATTTTTTTAAAAAACCAAAATCCAATAAATTGAGAAAAAATCTATAAAACTCCCAAAAAAATCATAAAAATTGCATGTTATATTTTTACTTTTGTCTCCTTACGTTGTTAATTTTCTACTTGGTTGGATTGCATTTTGGGATTGTTTCATGATTGTGGTTTGCTCTCCATTAATTGATTTTTCATGTGCTCATTCAGATTAGGGTGCATTCACACACCCTATAGGTATCAAGTTTTTTCATTTCTATTTGGTGCACCACAAACCACATTTAAATTACTAAAATAAATCAATCGATCACTTTTTCATGTGCATCCGTGCTCTCAATACACATCATTTAAATAAAATAAAATAAACATATAGTTCATATTTCACATGCTTCATGTGCTAAATATGCATATAGTAATTTGTAATAAAATGAACCAACTATCACTCATGCACATGTTGGTAAAAAATGTGCTCCACACACAATAATTTATAAAAATGAATATGCATTTAGAGACTCTCAGAATTGGATTCGAAGTCCAGGGTTCATTTAATGCATTGTGAACATGTAATAATTTTTTTAATGGATAAAAGGAATGTTGTTTTCCTTTTTAAGGTTGATCACCAAATTAAAAAATCACCCATTGCTAATAATTTTGTTTAAAATTCACCTGACACTAAATCTTAATCTATATACATTTCACATCTATCATCTCATTAATGAATGTGCTGCATGGGTATGAGGGTGGCACAAGCTCTTAATCAATCCCTATTATTAGGTGTAGTCCGGTCTTGGTTCTATAGTGTCAATGTGGTGAAGTTTGTTGTATTTTTTGTATTTTGATGGTCACGCTAATGTAGTTCGGGTACGGTGTATATATAATTTGTTATTTTTTCTTAACACAGGGATCAAGGTGCATGTATATTTGCATCTCATGAAGCTATCAATCACATATGTGGGTAGATCATGTTGTGTATGAGCTGGTACTTTGTCGAAATCTTATATGTCTTTTATTCTATTATTTTGTAGGCCTTCTTTGTGTCTATTTATGTGATGTGTGTTTTATTCTCATCTGAATGGCACCTCAAACTCCTTCCCCAATCCAATATGTTCATTTGGTCAATTTGCGACTATCCCATTTTGTGGCTCTCTCATTGCCACTCATTCCTAATGATTCTACATTGTGTAATCAGTTATTAACCTCTTATAGCAAGCAGTCTAGTTCTGTCCATAATACCATTGTCTTAATGACACCTCGAGGCTTGGAAAGGCTTTATCTCTTCCCTACCATGGGGAGACATTTCCAACAGCCCGCCAACTCTTTTCTAATGCAAAAATTATGAAGCTCTTGTAGAGATAGATTAATAACTTATTGATGCTAAATGTGTCATCACTACATCCTATGTTTGAGTTTCCATAATCTCTTATCCCTTTTGTAAACAGTTGTGTCAATTCCTTCAGAACGTGTTCATACTTGCCAAGACTCCATCTAATTACATGTCAAAGAATTTATTCACTACTTTCAAAATGGTGCTCAAGGGCATGACCATTGATTAGAGTTCTTATCTCCTTGCCAAAATGGATCAACACTTTATTAAGGTCACTAGGGGTAATATGACTAATGTCACCTATGGTTCTTACTTGTATGTTTGCTTGACATACTTTGCCCCTGCAAAGGAAATTCTATCACCTCTTGAAAATCCTATTGTGGTTCTGCCTCCTCCTATTGATGATTCTGAACCTATCCTTAAAGATAATGACTCCCCTCTTCCCCTGGTTATTCAGAGGAAGTGCTTAAAGTGTGTGGCTGAAATAGTTCATGCTCTAGTTCCTCTAGTGTCAATCCCTACTACATCAGGAAATACCCTTCCCATATGTCTTACATCTACAAATTTATTTAGGGTACATAGAGATGGTAGTTTAGACATATCATTTCCTTCTTTGCATCACCTAGTGATAGGAGATATCATTCCTTTCTTGTGGAAGGACATTCAAAGTTCAATAGAAATATCAGTTACTGCTTGTGTTCAACAGTTGTACTCTTCTTTCTACGAGGAGCTACAATAAGGCTAATACTAAGCTTGCCTCTACTAAGGAAACCCTTTTTTTATATTTTCAAACAAATGGAGTCACAGATTAAATTGCTAGAGGCCCAAAAAGTGGAAATATCATATTTGCAAGCCCAATTGATTGAAGCAAAGTTTTAGGTAGTTACTATCACTAAGGATAAAGATCATCTTTTTAAGGAAACCCAGGAGCTTAAAGCTTTAATTGGTGCCCAAACATTCAAGTTACAATTAGCAAACTGCACAATTGAGCATCAAAATACCAAGATTGAGGAGTTAAAAGAATAGTTGCCTCAATCACACTTCATTCCTCCAAGTCCTAATGTACCATCAGTACTATCTTTATTAGCTATGGGCTTGGTTACCCTCCAGTGCAATGCAACCATTGTCCCTTATTCCAAGCTAAGGTGGAAAGGCTTCAATCTAGAATGGACCTTTTATGGTATTGTTTTGAGCAATTTATGGAATACGTCCTGCTAGATCATTCTTTCGTTGTGCATTATCAATAACAAAAGCTGGTATTTTACATGAATTGGTAGACTTCTATGCAAGCTTGTTAGACTTATTTACAACTTTTCGAGATCTATCATCAATCTACTGATCCTTCAATTAGATTAACTGCTCATTTTCCTTGGTACTTAGCATACATGCATCATCCTTCTCATAATGATTAGAAGCTAGTACCAAAGTTGTGCATTAATGTCAATGTGGATATTGATCCCCATAAGTGGATATCTTGTATTTCCATGCTCTTTGTCTTCCCAGCAGATATCTTGTCCTTGTGGAGAGGATGTGTTGTTTGCAATTCTTTCAAAATCCTTCCAAGACATTTTTGGATAAGTTCATTTCCATGGATAGGTTTCGAAATTATTTGGCCTTTAAAAGAGAACATCTTCATTGATTATTTGTTTCTGGATGTAATTGGTGGTTGAGCTTTAATCTCCCTTATTGGGGTGTTATTTAGATTTCTATGTGTTATGTGTTTGTGTGTGGATGTGTTTGATTTGTGTCCTTCTAGTGATATGGTTTGAGAAAGCTGAAAAGATTCAAATATGCTGATTTATTGATATGCCTCAAGTTTGGAAGACTTGCAAAGGAATCAAAGAACCTCTTATATCCTCTACTAGTTTTTTTTTTGTTATATTTTGTAAGATTAGCATTGGTTCATGCTTCAAGGTGTTCTCCTTTCTCGTCAATCTTTTGGATAGATCCAAGTTATTTTGGAGCTTGGTGGGGTCGAGGTTAGTTCATGGATAGGACCAAAATCCCATATGCATAGTAGGAGAAGGTGCCACCACTCAATTCTTATAAAGCATTGTATTTGCACTCTTTTTCTAAAGCCTATTAAGGTGGGGATATGTTGAGGGCAGAATTGACTTGTTTTTTGGGCTGATTTTTGTTGTTTTTGTGAGCTAAGTGGTTGATTTTATGATGGAATGATTGGTTTTTTTTTTTGAAGTGTTTTTTGATCTTGTGCATTAGATTGAGCAGGTTTGAGAAGCTCATGAAGGTTTTTAGTTGAGATATGATGTTCTTTTAGGTTCTATGGTGTCTATTTTGTTCTGTTAAGCTTTGTTTTGCCTCTGATTTGATTTTTTTTCTTTCTATTTGAGAGGTTGAGATTGTGAATGAATGATTTGAGGAATGATTGAGAGAGTATTGGATGGTTTGAGTTGGTTTTGGTTTGAGCTATATGGTTTTTATGCCTTTTGTTGACCTTTTGTAGTGCTTTTGTATGTGGTTTATAAGCCTTTGTTTGCTTCTGTATGTGTTCTGATGGATGGATGTTTAGATTGGGGATGTTTTGTAACCTTGGAAGATGAAGAATACATGCTCAAAATAGTTGAAGAAGCAGAAGAAGTAGTTGATGAATACTTGAATTGAAGACTGAAGTGACAGTGACACTAATGAGCTTCCAAGGGACACTATAGTGGCTTTGGTGACCCTTCATATCAAGCATACCTCTTGGAAAGGGTATCCACAACCAAGAGAGGATTATTGAGAGTTGTTCTTTTTTATTCCAATGTCCTATTATGAGAATGCATATGTGAGAGAGAGTGTATGAGAGATAGCCAATTCTCTATAAAAACCATTGTATATACATGAGAAAAAGACTATGAAGATGATCAAATATGAATATTATGTGATGAATTCCATTCAAAGTTGATTATTCCTTTGTGTTCTTTTGGTTCTTTGATGGTTTCTATGAAGAATATGTTGAAGATTTGTTGTAATAAATCCGCGGGAGATTTTCTATGTGATGCTATGTGAAGATTTATGCTCATCTTTCTTCTTATGGTTGATTAAAGTATGAAGAATATGCTTGTTGGTGTGACAAGATAGATTTTCTTGTAGTAGTTTCCCTACTTTCTTGGTTTTCCTCCTGGGGATCCAATAGAGTAGTGAGGGGAGAACAAATAAGAGATAAATACCTCAAATACACATTGCTCCACTTGATGTGACCTACAAATCTCATCACTTCTTGAAATTTTATTGTAGCTTTAGTCTTTGGCATAGAATATATCTTCCTTAGGTCATAATCATTCCCTCTTTTGATAAAATATAACCCAACAATACTCCCCTCTTAGCTACAAAGATTGACTTGAATGGGCTTAAGGACATGCCAAATTTCTTGCACCTCTCAAAACATAGCCTTAAATTTTAGGTGCTCAATCCTGCTTCCAAAGACACAAAAGTCATCGATTAACACTCTCATAAAGGTTGCTAATTATGGATCAAAGGTCTTGTGAGCAGCTTCTTGAGAGTCTGAAGGTTCATTCGTCAATCCAAAATTCATCACAGTATTGACATAAGCTCCCCATTCCATAATAAATACAATCTTATCCATATCATCTAGATGCATATTCTGATCTAGTTATAACTAGAGAACCCATCTAAAAAACTATACATCTCATGTCCTACTACGTCATCAAGAAGGAAATGAGTAGAAATGGCATTGGGAAGGGGTCCCATATTATTGTTGCATTTAAATTTTTGTAGTCAAAACAAACCCTGATCTTCCCATTCTTTTTAGGCACCACCATTATAGGGGACAACCATGTCACCTCCTTTACTAGTTTTATAATACCAAGTCTCGATAGAGTTGATAAATTTCTTTCTTCATCTCCTTAGAATAGTTAGGATGCACTTTTGTATAATCGATTTGGCATCCTTCTTCAAGTTAATCTTGTGCTGACACACTACTCGATCAAAGCCCCTCATATCAATGTAGTTTGAAGCAAATATGTCTTGAAAGTCATTGCACAACTTTACAATATCTTCCTTGAAATCTTCCTATATATAAATGCTTACTTTAATGGGTTTATCCTCTCCAACTTCATTCAAATTGAATTTTTGAACTTCATCCTCCACAACTCTTGTAGACTTTCTCATAGTATATTCATATATTTGCTCAGCCTAAATGATAGTCTTCTATGTTTCTTTATATTGAACATTTGCATTGTCAATATGTTGAAATTCTTCAATATCTTGATCCTAAAGCTTTTCCTACTGCTTAGGATCAAGTTGCATAGATCTTGAATCCTAAACTAATTGATCCACTTTAGTCCTTGCATTTTTTTGAACTTCAAATTGCTCTTGACTTGCCAAAATCCCTTCAACGTACTATCTTGAATTGTCCAAAATTGCAAAAAGAACAAATTGTTGTTTAGAAATAGATTTCTTGCATTACTAAGTTGTTCTTGATACCTTTGGATGATGCTATCCACACTTATTTCAAACAAAAGTACCATTGAAGGGTTTGCCTAAAGAAATAACTCCTCCTCATTGTCTTCAACTTCATCCACTAAGTTGATAGTTTGAGCCACTACAGGTCAAAAAGTATTCTTTAGGATCACTTTATTTATGGTTGACACCTTGATCTCCTTACTACCTAACATTCACGGATTTCCTGCACTTGCAAAGGTTTTCCAACAAGCACCTCCTCTTGTTTTTGCCTAATTTTTAGAACAAATTTTTCTTCTAGGTAATAGCTAATACTAGAGGTTCTTCCCTACAATCTTCAACTTTAATATAATTTAAACCACCATACTAAACTTACAACATTCAAGTTTCCTAAGAAACTTGAAAGGCAGTGTAGTTACATGTGTTTGCTATGGTATGCTATAATAGTGGGTTACATTTACTAACACTATACATGACATACAAATAGTAGGAAGTCCACCTCTGGCTATGTCTTTATCTTTGCTGGAGGTACTATTTCTGGGATGTTCAAGATATAGAAATGCACGGCCTTATCTACTATTGAGGCAAAGTATATTGCAACCATTGAGGCTTGCAAGGAGACCCTATGGTTAGGTCGTTTTGTGCCGATCTTACTATCATTGCTACTCTTATATTGCATTCAGAATCTATGAGTGTTATTTAGTTGACTAAGAATTTGTTCTTTCATACAAAGACAAAGCACATTGAGGTGCAATATCACTTCATTAGCAAAGTAGTAGAGGACAAGTCTATTGAGCTTGTCAAGATCTCGACTAACGAGAATCTTGCAGATCTACTCATTAAAAGTCTCTTAGTGGAATGTTTTACCTTTCTTAGGAAGATGATGGGCGTAAGATAATATGAGCTTATTCCTCATCCTATTTTACTTTATATATATTTTTACTTTGTCACATTTTTGTTATTCTCTCCTCACTCACAACACATTTGCCTTTAAGTGCAAGGTTATTGGGAGTAAAGGTGCATGTGCCTATGTTTCCATGTATTTATTATACACACAGTGATCGCACATATGTACACTACAGGGAGTAGCCACCCATCATTGTCACTTTATTCTTTATTCTTTTAGTGACTATTGAATAAGGAAAGGTTGATTACACATTGTGACTATCGGAGTTCCCACATACTCTCTCTCTCTCTCTCTCTCTCTCTCTCTCTCTCTCTCTCTCTCTCTCTCTCTCTCTCTCTCTCTCTCTCTCTCTCTCTCTCTCTCTCTCTCTCTCTCTCTCTCTCTCTCTCTCTCTCTCCATGCATGATAGCTCTTGCTTTACTCTTGCTTCTAGTTGTGTGCTTTCACTCAGGGGCAATAGAATGCTATGGATGCTCAAGAATTATGGCATACTAATTGGAGATGTGATAGTTGGAAAGGGGATAGAGAAGCGGATGGATGAAACGATGGAGGAGAAGATGAATCATTTTTATATGTTGTACCATGCATCCATGGAGGAGTGGCTGAATAGGTATGAGGTCACTAAAAGATAATGAGGGGCAATCTAATTGGAGTCTCGATGCAATACACATCAATGACTTATTCAATACCCCAAGGTCCTAGAGGACTTACTACGGCGCTCATGCATGCAAGTTGGTTGTATGATACACACAAAGGAAGTCATTGGAGAGGAGTGGGAGTTCTCTAGGAAATGTGGTCCAAAGGTAAACATATGATTTCTTCATTGTTGCAAATGTAAGTAACAACTGACCCAAAAGTTTCAATGTATAGTACAAAATTTTTAATATATAGTACAAAGTCTATAGCGCAATGGTCACATAGGTAACATTTTTTAGTAGAGTGCATTGATAAATTATGCTTGATGATGGATTGTGGTGCCATGGCAAAGTTTGAGTAAGAAAATTAATGGTGAGCCATAGATCTAAATATTATAGTGGATGAGATGGAGTACTTTGGCAACTTGCAAAGTGTGATTTCAATAGATTATCGTAGCTTCTCATTAATCATATTTTATGTGCAATGGTTTAAAGTGGTATTAGAGAAAGTGAGGGCAACTATTTAACAAGGGCTATTTGGGTTCTTGGAGATAGATTCCAAGAAAAGATGGAACAATTTGTGAGACATTTTTGTCTTCTCGAGTCATTGTGAGTAGATACATGGCCTTTTTTCAATTTCAATTAGCAAAATAAAGACCACAAATACTTTTTATTTTGCAACAAGTTCTTAACTAATTTTATATAGGTAATCTTCTATCCTAACCCACAGCAACCTCATTGGTTGTATGTTGTGCTTGTAATGCCTTACATGGCTGGAGTATATGATGGAAGAAATGTTCCTAGTATGGAGGTGGAGAGCATGTAGGTAGAAAGAATGACTTGCAAGAAGTGGAAGATGAGAAGGGCTTGTGCCATGTGGAGGAGATAAGCACAAGGAATCTAGTGGAGGAGACAAGCGTATAGGAATTCTTCAAGAGCAAATTAGACTCTTCTTTTTGCAGAGACCTCTATATAGATCTTTCAATGTATATCGAGCTATGCCAAGATAAAGCTATGGAGCTGTAGAATTAATCATATTTACATGTGCTTATTGACAGTCATTGACTACTTGCTTATGTTGATTGCATTATACATAAGTTGTGCTAGTAGGTTTTTAGACAGAATGTATTGGATCATTAGAAAAATGTACCAAAGAAGAGTAGCAAGGACTCTATAATAGCGTCTTTGCATCACAAATGGTTGGATGTATAGAAGGAAATAAAGAGTGGTGCATCAAAGCTTGAGTGGCTAGATCAGGAGGATTGAAGAAGGCTCAGAGAGGAGACCATGGACTCTCCAAGGCAATGGTGGCGGTATTGAGGCCACGATTGGAGGTAAAAGTTATGCATCACCTTGGGAGAGGTAGCCATAGGACCTACTTGGAGGATTTTGTAAGTTCTCTATTAGTTATATTGACTTTTTTATTTTATGTGTTGCTCTTAGTAATAACCTAATTCCAACAATACTACTTTGTCCTTTTTGTTGTAGCACTCCATTACAAATCATGATCCTATAGGCTTGGAGATACTACATGCAGAAAGACATGGTCTATGATTTCACTTACCAACAAGCTATATACATCTAGTGGTCGTGTATGTCATGTCCATTTAATGCAACAATTTTTTAGTTCTTGTGATGCATTCTCTACTCTAGATTGATCTTTTGATAATATTGCATGCTTATTTTGATGTTCCTTGCATCAACGGGATGAGTTATCAAATGGTGACCATTTGACCTTCATGGAGCACCCTTCTCTTTTTTGGCCTTATATTCCATACCTACTTTTTTTTATTGATTGTATACACATTTGTCCTTCGTTGTATGCATCTCACATTGAGGGACTTTTATAGATAGTTTTTCCTATTGTTATTCTTATTCCCATCATTTGATGTAGTACTATGGATATGATATTATCATTGTACTTGTTCATACATTCAATCAATGGATTCCATGTTTTTGGCAAACCATGATGCATCAGGTATATCAATAGCAATAATGGAAGTATATGGATTCTAGGTTGAAGTGGAAGAACAAGGTGAGTAGAAGAGGGAGGTGCTATAGGAGCTAAATATGCAGACCATGGTTGGGGGGGACGTGATGATAGATGGGTTGTCCTATTGCAAGCAATGGTTTGAGTATACTCCCCAAAATAGGTTGTGAGACCAAGACACCTAGATGTATGCGTAACACATGAGATGCGAGTAGCCATTGGTGGCTAGTTTAGTGTATCCTATGAATAACTTGAGATTGAGACCAAGAAGACAACCCACTTCCCCAATATTTAGTAGATCTGTAAACTATGCAAAAAGGTAGTGGAAAGCAAGGAGCACTATATCTATTGACGTAGACCCTTTTAGCACCTCACACTTGGATGTCTAATGACGATCAACCGTGTACATGATTTTATCTCATGGGCCAATTTTAGCCTCAAAAGACAAGTGGGGATAGATCTCAAGCCGATAAGGTTGTTGTCTTGCAGAGCTAGTTGCCCAATGGGGTCCACACTTCCCTTTTGACGTGGCATCATTATTAGACAAACGGGTTTCATTGTTGAAAGTCCATCAAATCGAGGTTGTTTTATTATAAAATTTAATGTGGGAACATTCAATCACATTGAGAGATGTGGTGTAATGGAACTTCCCTTACCTAAGAGAGCTAAGCTTGTGGGTTTAGAACCAAGAAACTATGGGTCTTAAATAATCTTTTCATTTTATGTCAAACATGGTAACAATTCAAACATATTTAAAAATCTCCTCATTTAACTCTAATCACAACCAATGACAATTTCATATGTAGCATTCCATCAACTTTTATTCCTTTTTTCTTCCTACTCCAATTAGAACTAGTGGCAATTTCATATGTAGTGCTCCATAAATTTTTATTCCATATTTTTAAAAAATTTATACCCCTTTAACAAGATTGATTTAAAAGAATGAGATTGTATATTCAATACATTATGTTACATGGATAGCAGATATTGTTATATCGCATGTAAATACAAGAATTTAAGTTAAGGAAAGTTAAATGAGAATATAAATTTCATGATGACCATTTGTGACAATTGAACCCATGTAGTGGCAATAGAAAAGTAACCAATCTTACCACTATTCCAACACACAATTTGGGATTAGAAAGGGGCACAAAACATTAACATTTTTAAGAACTTTAAGACAAGGGTAAAGCCCGTCTCAAAACATTACAACCTCAATAAGCTGCCCATTTTTTGGACAATGATGCCACATCAAAAGGTAAAGGTGAACCTCATCACATGACCAGCTCCGCAAGACACACTTAGGGCTGAGAGGCGGCAACAAGAAAGCACTACAACCACACACAAGTAACAACTTGTGTGGACCATGCAAATCCAACGATGAGAAATGCTTTATCAAAAGGAGAGAGAGAGAGAGAGAGAGAGAGAGAGAGTGTGTGTGTGTGTGTGTGTGTGTGTGTGTGTGTGATCTTGCTGCCACATCAAAAAACCCACTTGAGATCTATCCCCACCCTCAGAAGACATTAATATGTCTTCCTTTCTTTCTTACAGCGTGCATTCTTTGCCTAGTAGGCCCACTACCTCTCTGTCTCCCCTACATTCATAGCCCTGGCCCTCACGACGGCAATAAGGAGGACGAGGAGAAAATGTGGACTTGTTGGAGATTGGCAGGTGGGCTTACAACAACTACTGACGTGATGTCGAAGAGGTCCATATGATGTTGGGTGCACCAGGCCGAGACAGGAGAAGCGCACGTTGCAGGGGGAAGTGACGAGATCCTTTTCAGTGTCCGTCGGCCGAGGGTGCACGGCGGCAAGGACAAGTAACTCTCGAACGCCAATGGAGGAGTACTGATTCTAGTGACTGCTAGATTGTGAGCTATTGGCTGCCTTCAGCGCAAGCGAGTCACGCCTGCCTAGATGGCGTCGTGGCATTGTCGAAAGAAGAGGACTTCGACCAAGGTCGGGTTGGGGCGTCGTAGAGGGTGACGGGGGCAGGACCGTGGGTTGGAGGGGCTCCCACGTTGTTGATCGAGTGGCAATCCATATAGGCATGGAGGCGGCAAGGGTGCTGACAGTCCGGTCCTTCCTGCCGCATGCCTCCTTGCTCCGTCTTTGGCTTCTTGGACGCAATGCATCTGGTGATTCAGGTCAAGCGGTTCATGCAGAATATCGTTGACAAGCATAGACAAATCCTCGCTACCAAGAGGCTAAACGTGTGGACTGAGTCGGAGAAGCTACGCGATGCGAAGTACCTGCTTGCGATGCCTTGGGTGGGTAGCGTCATGAGGCCCCATCACACTGTATAACAGAGTGCTGATCTTGATACTAATAGCCATCTTACTTTAGCGATAAGTGCGATTCCCTGTCTCACAAGGATGCCAACTTCTAACATCAATGTAGAAAATTATCTTTTGTGGCATGGACACATTGGACATCAAGCCATCCTCATGGAATGAATAGGGTAGGATGGTATTGCACCTAGAGGTAGAGCCCACATGCCACAAGAGATCGAGTCTATGGCTTTCGCTATCACAAAGCTAGACTTGGCCACACTTCATTACTTGTAAGTCACGATCAAGGAGACCTTGCAAATTCACTTGTCAAGTGTGCTACTCTCTAGGGCATGACTAGCAATTGAAGACATATGAGGCATCTAGTGCTCATGGATGACACTAATGATGAACATGCGACAAGGCATCAAGGCAAGAAAGGGTATGGCCTAAAACCACATTGCAATGCAGCTTTAGGCAGCTCTCACAATACACTTCATTAGGGCAGCCCATTGGGACCACTCAATGGACACCACTTGTGACAAAGCACCCCCTCTAAGCCCATGCCATCCAATGTCAACCCTCCACCTAGCTAGCCAATTATTAACAACCACCCACCTTACTAGCTAATCAATATCCACCACCTAGCTAGACTCATAATTAACCAAACCAAGAACACCCTACCATCTCAAAATGTTTCTTCCCCTCATTTGGAAAAATGTGCAAACCAATTTTTTTGCTTGTCCAACCATTTTTTATAGAATCTATTTTCACCTTCTCTCCCTCCTTAAATAATTTCATTTACTCCAAAAAATCCTCTCATAGTATAAATCCTTGCTTCATCTCCTCTCCTCCATGCAAACTTATGGTTCCATGTTATCTCATATCTACTAACTCAAGGAAGATGCATCACGCTTACATGCAAGCTCTAAGACACTATTTTCACCTTCTCTCCCTCTTTAAATCATTTCATTTACTCCAAAAAATCCTCTCATAGTATAAATCCTTGCTTCATCTCCTCTCCTCCATGCAAACTTATGGTTCCATGTTATCTCATATCTACTAACACAAGGAAGATGCATCATGTTTACATGCAAGCTCTAAGACACTATTTTCACCTTCTCTCCCTCTTTAAATCATTTCATTTACTCCAAAAAAATCCTCTCATAGTATAAATCCTTGCTTCATCTCCTCTCCTCCATGCAAAACTTATGGTTCCATGTTCTCTCATATTTGCTGACACAAGGAAGATGCATCATGCTTACATGCAAGCTCTAAGGAATATAGTCACCGCCCTTATTAGGACAATAAAGGCATAAAATGCCAATAAAAGTAAATAAATGCCACATTGTAGTTCCTTAATAAGAGTTTGAGCTAAGTGAATTGTTTACCACCTAATATCATTAGTAATATGAATTCCCACTCATGACAATGTAAGACTATGCACCCTCAAAAACATGGAAGGCAAAATCCCCCAAGATGTCATGCTCCACTGATTTTGTTGCAAGAAAGCTACACTTGAAATTATCTCAACCAACTTTTAATCTCAAGAATCATGTTATGATATTTTCAATTGGATCACATTTGATTCATTGCCAATGTTAGAGAAATATTTGTGAGGGCTCTAACAAAGTGTCTTTATTTATGAAAGAAAACAACTTTGTATGGTGTTACTTCCATATTTTGGAAGAATGAAAATTACATTTGAGATGGCACAAGCAACCCATCATGGTGAAGCCAATCGATAGTATGACTTTTAGATTGTGGCAAAGCATGTATTCTAATCTCCACTTCAATGATAAGGATGTTAATTTCCAATGTGCATTTACCAAATTCACAAACTTATCTTATAATCAAACTAAATTGATAACCAAATTGTAGGATGTCCATGATCACAACAATCCATGCTTTATGATAACTATCTTAAGTTGCAGCTTTCTCTTAAAATGTGCATATTATGTAAGCTCAAGTTTTGATTGAAATCAATTTGTTTGATAAAGAATCAAAGATCTCTTAATAGCTTTAATAGTTTTCTTCTCCAAGTACAAAAATAATACTATTCAATGAGTATATTTATACTAACAAGGAAAGATAGAATGAGATAAGCTATGATACTCTTGAGGACTTACAAAAACTTCTAAAAGCCATTCTGAATAAAATCCTCAATGTAAGAAACCCACCCTACTATTGATATTTCAACTCACACCTCTCCCTTGTCTTGAGCCTACAAATTAATGCTTCCATAGAACTCATAAGACATTGTAACATATTTGAGTGTTCAAAACATTGTAGGGTCAAAACATTGAGTGTTCAGAACATTGAATTCTCATATTTGAATGCTCGCATTGTAACTTAGCCATAACTCATATTGTTAAGATGAATAGGATTCCCTTTGTAACATATTTGAGTGTTCAGATGTCATCTAAGCATTTACACTTAAGTTCATGTATGTCCTACAAATTGCAACAATTCCTTTGGAACAGTTTGTGTAATGTTATTTGTATGTTTTATGTGGGTGAGTTACAAAGATTTATAACATAAGTTTAAACACTTAAATGATTGGGAATATAAGTCCTTTGTATTGTAATGCTAGATATGCATGGGGTGTTAAAACATAACCATTCTTTCAACCTATGCTCTTACGACTTGAAAAGCATGTCTAACTTCATGTCAATCTTTCATTTTCAAAAGTTGATAGTAAAAGCAATAAAGTAGACGACCTTCCTAACTAGAGCGCAACATGCAAAGTACCAATTTTACATATCTTAAATAGCAAAAAAATGTAGTAGTACTAACCATGAGCGCAAAATCGAGGGGCACATGAATTGCAAACTATCCAACATACAAGTATAAACACTTTGGAGCCATTAGACACACCACACAATACAAATCATTTAACATGTACACATTCTAGGCACACACATATCACTTCTTTTTGGGAAACTTCAAGACACCCAAGAACATAAAAACATATGCATGTATCTACCTAAAATTGTATATCTAACCTACACAACAAAGGCTAGAGCATTCTTGAAACTATGAACAAGCAACAAGAAAGAAAATGAATGATAGGGCATGCCTTAATTTGTCAATTATGTTTATATTTCACAAATTTGAGCATCATTACACATCATACACATTGTTTGTTCCACACATATTGTTTGGTACACACTTAGCACATGGGGGAGTCAACTAGTGATAACTTCTCTGCATAAATTATTTTTTTCAAAAAAAATACATTCATTATTCCCTCCATACTTCATCTAGCTTCTACAAGCAAGTCACTCGTATTCACATCAATTTAATCAAACGTCTCATCATATGCAAGATTTAAACACCCAATTGAAAGGCAAAAATTTTGTCTACTCAGAAGTTTTGATAAATCCTTTTCAATAATTACATCTAATGCTTTTGATATATTCTCCCAACTTCTAAAAACAAATCACATTTCATGCATCCAACTAAATTGGCATTATCTTACTTCATTCTTTGATATTAATAAGGGAGACGTTCATGTGGGGATCACTCTCTCTAATAGAAACCCAAATGTCAAACCAAACTTCATCATGAAAAAGGACACAAAACAAGTTGCTTGAAAAGGTGGAAGGATGGAAGCATGTATCACTTCATGGCATCAAACTAAATTGATATTTTCTGATCTCTTCAACATTATAAAGACTAATGTGGAAATCAAATTTCCTCCTGGAGATCCAAATGTAACGCCTTGATACAACCTATGCACAATGAAGACAACCATAGCCAGATGGAACAAGAAGAAGGCAAGGGATGCACTGCGTTGAACATTGTGTAGCAATCCCGGCATCCCAAAGTTCCAATTACAGGGGAAATTGTAAAGTACAGCATGTTTCAGTCTGCCTGCTTCTGAGAAACGACCATTTTAGCCTGTTTTGAGACTTTTGGGTCTTCAGCCTAGGATATCTTATGTGCTTATTTTGCAACATCAATTGGTGTACAATTCATTTTCCTTTTCGTTTCCAGGATATGATATGATGATTAGAGTGTCCTTTTAGAGTCTCTTTGAATACTTCTGGAGTTGTCTTACTTCTGAATTCTAAAAAGTCTCATAACCTTGTAACTATGGTAAGGAAGCACAATCAGCTCTCTATAGACCAGTAATAGACATGCGCGCGCACACGCAAGTGCACACACATATCTTTTACTAAGCCCATATTTGTGATCAAACCTTATTTTATGTCTAGCCTTAACTTTTCAATGAGTTAAGGCATTAGATTTTTAATGTTTAGAAGGGTTATCATTTACCAAAAGTGTAATTTGTTTCTTTCAGCATGAAAGCTAAAGGGGTTTAGTTTTGTAGTATTGTTTATTTCTTAGAAATGTGAAAGCTGAAGGATTAATGCATATTAGCTAGCCAACTTGGAGCACATTAAATGATTTGATGGGCTTACTACATGTGCAGGCTTATCAAACAAAATGCAACGGTATTACCCATGATAGCATGGTTTCCTCATTTGTGCAACTTTTACACCTGTGATTCAGTTAGCAGTTTTCCAAATCCATAAAGCCAATTACTGCAGCCTCCCTACTTCAGCAACTTGACGTCATTCTCATGACAATCTGCTGTAAGGACAACAGCTGGCTAAAACCTAAAGAACAGAAAGTCTGCTTGAACATGCAAGCTGTGTAATAAGGCTTTTCCTCATCAATCAACTGTAGATAACATTTTGCTTCATTCTACAGAATCCACTGTCTGAAAAACAACCAAATAATAGCCTACAAGGTGCCAGAAATCCCAATGCAAGGCATATTACTCCATGATACAATATTTTACCACTCTACAACCTAAGAGATTAGACAATGCAGTTACAGAATGGGTGCAGAGAAATTTGTTCTTCGTTGGAGAACAGAAGTTCAATGCCATCAGGAGCACAGTTCCTGATAACAATGAGACCATGTAGAGACTCCTCTCAAGTGTCTGTGAGACATAGCCCTGCACTATATCAGAGCACCATCTTTTGATACAGATCCAAAGCATCAACCAACTGAATGGCCATTGTCCATGATGTTTGCATCTACTTACCAGGCCAAGTGTTTACTGTAATCCTGGCACCCTGCAAAATTTGTTTCGCCATTTATCATTTTCTCAAGTATCAGCAATACCCTAACATTCTTTTCAAGTCCTCCTCACAGGGCCACTTGGACATGGTTGGGTGGCAATAAGCTAAACAAAGACAGCAAACTGCTCAGTCCATGTATTGCACCCACACCCCCTTCAATAGACACTTCTCAGGCTAAACATTCTATATGACTAGTTGGCAAAACTCAATTTGTACCAGAGCTTCCACCCATTGCTCAAAAGCTCACTTTCAAAAAGTCACGGACATGAAAATGCAAGCAGGTATAATTACACATAACCAACAAAAAAAAAGTACAACTCTCCAAATCAGAAAACAAAACTCTCGAAAGGCCTTCCTCTAATATAATCCCTGTCTGTGGCCTGTATATTGAATTCTGCTAGATACTGGTTAGCCATATGACCATGGCAACGATTCGCACAGAACCATGCTCTAGCTTCACACACCACACCAAGTTGCTGCAATCCTGCTAGCAAAGACAACAATTTCTGTCAAAGCTGGTAAATAGGCGTAAAACCAACAGTTAATAATCACAACTTTGGGATACATATTGTGAATTTACTTCTTCAAGAGTTGAGAGTTTGAAGTCTCCAGCCAAAATTGAGCTTTAGCCCTCTTGCACTATATCCATAAATTTGCTCAATGACTGCAGCAACAAATTTCCAAGTAAGGGCATATGAGATTCTCAAAGTAACTCCCTTTTAAAGAAGTATACAGCTGCAGCATCATTAAGGCCCATGCAATAAGGATACAAATGTCATCCTATCTACAACACTTAAATGGTATCACAACAAGCTCTACAGAAACACAAACCTAGACGAGAACTTCCAATCATAAGTTGTCAGCATGTGACACAATGCAGCCAGGCCAACTTACAACAGAAACAAAACAAAAGACACTCCACAAAATGCTCACAATACCTGGCAATCATCGACGGCCACGAAACATAGCTCGGCACAGACTTTAACAGATGAGTTATGATATGTCACATGTGGCTGTACAATTATCCTTGTTGGGCAGATTCTCTGCCTATTCAGACCCTCAACAGACTGCACGCACTTCTGCCCCCACTTCACGAGAACAACACGAATAATATCCAGGAAACAAGACAGTACACCCACGGTAACACGTTGCTGGATAGCCCACAATAACTTGGACAAACTTCAGAAACCACAGCCACATTAAGCTTGATACAAATCCACATAAACACAGCATTCCTCAACAAGGCTTAATGATAACAAACAAACAACAAAAACTGGAATTTTATAGGACAAATACTTAAAACTGACAAATCGGTACATGACAGGGAAATTTCCGGATGCAAGGTAGCTAAGCAATTAAAAGAACTGGTGATTGCCGCATACATAATTATATGGAAATGCGCCAGCATTTGACATCATCATGTTACCAGTAAAGCACCTAATTGTACATCAAAAGGAGCTACTGCCCCACACCTTCATGGAAGTTGGCATCCACTAATCTGCGATGTCCCTTCTGGAAAACAGGTCATCTAAACTTCCACCAAAGAGGCAGACGGTATCCGATAACAAATTTGGGCATATTCAACCGCAAGATCATCTTTAAAATTCCTCAATACGGTCTGCTTTGCCGACTGTCCTTTTTCAGTTGCACTTTCAACCTCTTCCCACCAAGCTGAGTACCGTTCATTGCATTTATAGCAATTTGAGAAGCTTCGGGAGAATCATAACTCACGAAACCTAAGCAAACACATCATTTTTGACACTCATAAGAATACGCTTCACACCATGTGAGAAGTTAACATCAAGAATCAAATATAAACTTACCAAAACACTTGCTCAAACCAGTATTTTTGTCCACAAAAACCTTGGCACTTATTACATTTCCAAATGGCTGAAATGCAGAGCTCAAATCATGATCCCCAAAATTTGAAGGAAGATGGTAGATAAAAAGATTGGCACCCGGAGGACCTATAAGGCATTAGTTAAAACAGCAGCTTTAAAAAACAAAAGTCAAAGGATGTGTAAGTGTTCCTTGCTTGAGTAAGGTTACCTTCGACCTGTGGTGTTACTGCACTCTTTACTAGAGGAGCCATGCTCGGATTGGACATTGCATTTGTTTGGTATGGTGTAACAGCTCCTTGTGGCAAAAGATTAGGCTGATATACTCCTGCATACTGAGGAGTAGGAATAGTAGGATAGCTGTATCCAGTAGACTGGGGTGTTCCATAGCTTGTAGCTAAAAGAGAACTGCCCCCAGTTGTTAAATCATAGCCAGCTGCTGGTACAGAAACTGTAGGATTTGCAGCACCAACCATCGCTCCAGCTACAACGGACTGACCTGCCAGAGGTGTTGAATACTGAGGCAAACTATAAGGATTTTGAGCCTGAAATAGTCCAAAACAATGCATCAGAAGGGACAGTTATGAGACAAGAAAGAAGCTTGCTTCATACATAACTCGTTCAGTTCCAGACACCTTCAACACTCTACACAGCAAGAATCAACAGCCTCAAAGGTGGCATAAGCTGATGTTCAGAGCTTGAAAAAAAGTCACCGTAAGACAACTACAAAGTTCTGGAAAACTTAACACTAAACATGAATTCAGCACTCATTCAATCAGGTCAGAGTGAGCCAGCCTCAAAGATAGGACATACAGTCATAATGTTTTGCAATTAAATTTCTATTTGAGAAATTTTGAATGAGCCAAGGAAATCAAACTGTAGAATAAAACTGTGCTGCAAAGCAGTATGCTCAAGAGTATTTCAACACAGCCATAAAAGAACAATGGGAGCTTTTAAACACAATTAAGCATATGTTTGCACCCAGTTGCCCTGGGTTGCATTGCCCTACACAAATCCATTTTCTGCCTGAAAATTTCGGTGCAAGCTGACCCTCTTATGAACTAAATCTCACTACCACTTAAACCTAAAGTATTGGATGCAGCAAACACAGCCTGTAACAGTATTATATACTGTAGTGAAGACATTAATAATCTTACTTAACATTCAGGAAATTCGGCATACACAAGCACATTGAATAAGCTCAGTTAATGGCTACAGATACTAGAAGCTGGTACCTGATATCCATATCCATTAACATGACTGCTGACTCCATATGCCAAAGGGAGATTTCCATATGCTGCAGGCTGTTGCTGTTGTGCCTGGAATGATCCAGGGCCACTAGTTTGTGTCTTCTGTTGCCTGCGTGCTTGCCTTTCCTTTTCTGTATCTGCCCATTTCACCACCAAAGCAGTTGCCGAGCCCTACACATTACAAAAACAAGCTTACATGAAATGCCAAAACAGAAATTCACCTCCTAAGAGTAGAAGTGTCTTTGACTTAAATAAATGCACACATAGACTGCACATCTAAATTAAAACAGCCTGCACTTGCACAGCTTAAAAAACCAACTCTCCAACCCTCTCCCAACAAAGATACAAATAAATGAGACTTTCTTCGAGGGATTTCTATATTTCTCGAAAGGAATGTCAAATTTCACAGTTCAAAATGTAGCACCGAGAAGACACAGTTCATGTAGATCCACATGCTTGGAAGAACATACTGAGCATCTGATACAGCTCACCTCCATTTTGTAAGTTCCATTTAAGGCTTTGATAGCTGCTGCTGCTTGATCCTTTGTTTCATATTTGAGAAAGGCACATCCTGTAAACCAAAGATAATCCGACTAGACTATAAATACAGATACTATTTTTCGAAGAACTTTTGGCAGATGTTCACTGTTACCACTACATTCAGAACAATGAGAAGATGATTCCAGATATCAAACTAGCGCTAATGGAGCATTTACAATCTTTGTTCTCCTGCTCCTGCTTAACATAAGCATAGTTGGCTTCAACATTTACACTCAAAGAGATCAACCGGAGTTTAAAAACACGCAACTCAAGATCACCAAATTCTACATTTAAGGATATGCAAGTTTGGACATACACTCAAGTATTGATAAGTGCACAGCATCACTAAATGGGAGGGTGGGATGAGATGAAAGATGTTTATGGTCAACATGAACATTTGGAACTTGAAGGGTTCAAATCTTGGCTACAGTAGATGGCACTGAACATGGTGCATGTGAGGTGAACCTGATTAGTTTGGAAGCTTATTGTCAACCACCAAAGGCATGGTTTGCTGCTGAATGGAGATCAGCTCTTGGTAGGCAACTTGAAGTGGAGACTAACAGCAGCCAGATGATTAAACAAACAATTATGAATTGCCTCCATGTGTGAATGGATCTGTGATTCGAGAAGGAATTCAATTTTTAGTGGCTTCAATCAAGTGATCTCCCAAGATGGCCAGCTATAGAAAAGTGTGGTTGAAAAGACCACCATGTGGATTATATGCAAGTATCTGCTCAGGCTCCAAACTTATTATTTGAAGCAAGGCACTGTGGCCTCAACAAATAGACCACTGGTAGTGACAAATTTGCAAGAACAATAGTTAAATGAAGTTCAATCTTTGGTGACTTTGATGAAGTTATTCCCCAGATGGCAGGCACACAGTTAACTCAACCGCAAAAAAGTGTGCTCCAAAGTGATTCTTTGAAGCAAGGCACTGATCTTAACAAATAGACTAATGGTAGTGACAAATTTGCAAAATACAGTTATATTTAAGTCCTTTGTTGAGAAACTTTATATGATTCCTAGAATGTAGAGAGAAAGGCAGACCTTTGCTTGCTTGTGAGCCTTTAATGATAGTCAGCTCTTTGATAACCCCAAACGGTGAGAAAACAGCTGCGAGTTCAGCTTCTGAGACCAGCTTTGGTAGCATCCCAATAAAAAGTTTATGTTCTGCAATTAGGACACTTGATTCATCAATATGACAAGATGCAAGCATCAAACTTGATGTTGATCATAATGCAGACATGCAAAAGTTTTTGCAGTAGCAAGCCGCCAATGTATAAGCTCAAACTACAAGCTAGTAGCATAGAGCAATTATTTTGCTTCTGAATTAGTCCAACTTCTAGCTTTACATAGGTTGAAATAGAATTCTAGTGACTTGTAATAACTAAAGAAACATAGTACACATATCAGTGAGTCAGAGATGTACAACATGAGCAATGATTAAATATTAAAAATGTCTCAAGTTTAAAAATGGTTGGGCTCACAAGTGGAGCCATATACTAAATGGAAGTAACCTGGGGGGTTACCTGCCTGCATCCTCCACCTGTAAAGAAACAGTATGGCAAACAAAAACACACAAGTGTATGCCAACACAGAGAACACAATCTGATCAACGTGGAATGCTAATCAATGTAGAAGCAATGATAATACAACCGATGGGATCTCAAACCTCCATGTCTCTAGGATTGGGGCAAAGGTGAATGAGTGTGTCATATCGTTGGCTACTCAAAGATCCAAAATGGTCAGCAAGCAGTCTCTCTAACAATCAGCTCCTGAAAACACAGGCCAGTATGGTATCACATTTCCAGATCAGGCTGAGGCAAAGGGCGGCATTTGGGCAGCCTGCTGACTGCAAAAACACATTGTCCAGCAATCAGAACCACATCATGGCTTAGAAACACAAACCCAGCTGATTGGCAACAGCTCCTGAAGGTGAATAGAGGGCTGGCAGCAGAAAATGCAACCAGATCTCATGTGGGTAGGGAGTCAGAACCTCCAGGCAGGCAGGGAGCAGCTGAAACAGGTGAATGTGAACTGTAAAATTGACCAACAGCTCTGGAAAGTATCCAAACAGGCATGTGACAGCTCTAATCAGGTTGCCCAGCAACAGCAAGTCCAAGATCAGCAAGGGGTAGCACTCTGATGTCTCCACGAACTGAGGTATCCATTGGAAGGCACGTAGACAGCAGTGGAAATGAGAAGGGCAGGTGGGCACCAGCTGAATAATGATGAGGGATAGGATGCACAAACACAAAACCCCTATTTATAGAGAATCATGGTGGCTTGAAGTGAAATGTCTAGATCATCATGGTGGTAGTGCATGCAAGTTGGTATCTCAATTTCACCTAACTATGGTAATAAGTGTGTAATCTTTCCTTGTATTTGTTGTTTGTGCATCTTCCGACTTCTAATAGACAACTCAAGACTTAGCATTCAAGCTCTCCCAATCAACCTTTTGTTGCCTTGAACGGGTTACTTAACTACTAATCATGATGAGCATCTCCTCCCAAGGATATGTAAGTTTGCAACCAACAAAAAAAGCATTCCTCTTCCGGGCTTACCACAATGCATCCTAAGAGCACTATTTGTATCGAAAAGAGCTTGTTCCTATGTCGAGCCTTTATCCAAATTAAATTGTATCAGCAACGTCAACAAACAATGTCAGGTTCAAGAAAAGATATAAGAATGATGATGACCTACCAAGTCTCTCTAGTTCACCTTCAGCATACTTCACTTGCATAGGTGTCGAGAGCTGCAAATGAAAAACGTCAGCAAACCAGAATACCTTTATGAATATTTTCAGCACAAAATAACATAAATGACAACATACTGGAGGCAGTTTGCGCTTGTTGTGAAACATTGCTATAGCATTGTCAGCCTCCTGCTTCGTTTGGTAAATCAAAAAGCAGCACCCTGAAAGATGGCCAGGTGTTAGTAAAGCCCTTCCTAGAAAGAGTATAACAGGCAACTAAGAAATGAAAATGCTCTTAACAAATAAGAGCAAATTACAGCTGAGAAACTCTCCTTACAAAGGAGCACATAAAACATTAGTCTCAGCTAGATACGTAAGCACTTATCACCTTCGAAAAACAACTATAAATCATACACCAGAAAGAGAAAATCCTTGATTCATCCAGTTGAATGCTTTTCTTATGCTATAATGCGAGTTTGTTTTCACCCAAGTATAAGAGACTGAGTAACTCACAATTGAGGATGCATGACGCTGACATTGAAGCATCAACCTCAACCAAGATGAGAAACTATATTTATTCATACCATAAACAGAACTTTTCAATAGGGCTGAGTAATTAATTTATAGTAACAAGGTCCTTGACAAGACCCCCAAACACTTCTGTTTTAGATTTTAAAAGTAGTTGTGCAGACTTCAGAATATATTTCATAAATCAAATCTATGGAAAAACAAAGATAAAAGCGATCAAATAATAGCATTGGATTAATGATAAGGAGGATGAAAACACCAAATCTTGCATAATTTTTGAGGATTAAGTCTGAAGGTTCATAATTACATACAAGACCTTGACTGAAGAAGCTAAGACAGACCCTACTTGTGGATATGTCTCACACCAATTCCCATCCATGGTATTCCACTGTAGACAAAATTGAAGATTTGCATGGAACTGAGTCTCAACTTAAAGACTCAGAACAGAAAAGGGTGATAAGGAGGGTCCTAAGAAGAAAAACTCAAAAACCAAAGAAGAGTCAACAAAGAAAAATGAAATTCATCTTATCTGTTGAATACTAAAAAAGAACAGAATCTACAAGTGGATATGTCTCAGACTTATTCCCATCTATGATATTCCACTGGAGACTAAATTAAAGATTTGCACAAAATCAACTCTCAATCCTCAAAACAGAAAATGAAGGTTAACGAGAGTCCTAAGAAGAAAATGAGAAGGGATACAGCTAGGAAACTCTCTAGAAGAATCAATAAAGAAAAATGAAATTTCAGCTTGAATGCTGAATATTTCAGAGAAGGAAAATGTTTCTATGGTAGAAAGTTGAAACCGTCATATGCAACAGTTCATAAGCTTGACCCACCCTCTTCCTTGTTAAGGTCCATTTACAAAGCATGTTGGTCAAGTATAAAACAAGGGTAAATTAAACTGAATGAAGCTCTTTGCTGACAGAAGGTTGAGCCCGAAGCAACAAGTGTGCAATTATCGAAACATAGGGCACATGAAAATATTCAATAAGACAGAAACTTACAAAACTATCACTAAGCAAGCTGAAGCAAGAAACATCAACTTCTAACAAAACAAGGCTACAACAGCCCTGTTGGAGGAGAAATTTTGCCTTGATTTGTGAGACACGTAGAGCAATGAAACTGAGACAATGAAGATGTTGTATACAATGAGTTGAACAAAGGAAGATGATCAAATCAACTCAAGGAATAAAATCCACATACCAAACATGAGAGCATGCATAATCCACACAAGCTGTGGGCACCCAGCCGAGTGCTCTCAAACCTCCTCTCTTTGACATACACCATGCCAAGATGAGACATATGGAGGAGATGAAGCCTATACATAGGCTGCAATGGAGTAATGTGTAAGCAAATCAGCCAACTGAAAAAAAGACAGGTCGACCAAACTAAAAATGGTACCCCATGTAGTGAGAAGTGTGTGTGAAGTTATGCTAGGTTTAGCATGGAGAATACATAGGATGTACAAAAATGACTCAAGAACAATAACTTTAACTAGGTTGACATATGCAGCTCAATAAAGGAGTTTGAAGTTCTACATGCAGTTCTTGCATGTTTGTTATGTAGCAGTTTCACTGATGGTGTTTAGACATGCATCGTGTTTCGAAACGATGTACATTTGTAGATAAGTTTCTACGTTGTTTAAATACATGGAGAATGTCGAAAGGAGAATATGTATGCATACGTAGTTTGAGTCGTGATTTTGAACGTTCACATTTCTTTTGGTTGTAGGCACCATGGCCAAGTGGGAATAAGAATGGAAACATTGCATTTTCCAAGGTGATATCCAAGCAAGGTGAGGTTATTGTAGGCAAGCCGTCCGCCCTAAACATCATTGTTCTTTCATCGAGACGGTTATTATTTTGTAATATGATGCATGCGAACTCATGTTGGTCGGCTCTTTGGAATGCTTGTCATCGACTTGGCTCGACTACATTTTCAAGTAAACCGTAACATCTTTCATTCTCGTGATCTGCTTGGAACATTGGGTCGAATGGAAAGCTTTCACGATTGAGCTCTATAATCCTTTCAATAGATTGCCTGCTAAAGATGCAAAGACCTGTCCTTGGATGTGGATGTTCTACTATAGCCATGTACTTATGGATCAATGGATTATATAGCATGTTGAAAGCAAACACATCCGCAATATCGGATGTAGTCAAGTCACTTCTAGCAGATGGCTGCAAAAGCGATCCATCATTCCAAGAGACTAGAGGGTTATCAAGAATAGATCAACAGTCCAAGGTTCTCGTTGTTGGCATGCAAGGATGAGAATAGTGCTTGACAAAGCGTTGTAACTTGTATTTCTTCTATAGATAGATCGTTCTTTTACAAGTTGATAGCATGAAGTTACATTGTGACTATACCACACGATGCGTACATTGTTAGTCTTCCAATGATGCTTTCACATTCTATCGCCCAAGATGATTCGAATTTTTCTATGTCGTACCAAGTTGTGACAAACAGTTTTAGTGATGTTTTTCTAGAAGCCATAGTTTTTCTTTTTCTAGAAGTCTTGAAGGATACCTTGTGACTTTGTTTCTTTGTAGCATCCATTGATGCTGATGAGAACAATATGTTTTTATATAAAACTACAGTATACTTGTTCACAAAAAAACATGCTATACTTCGTAATTTCTTTTTTTTTTAAGATAGTTTATTTTTTCAAAGTGCAAGGATGATGATTATTTTCTTCTTAATAGTAATTCTAATAAAATCAATAAACAACAACAATACTTCAAAAACTAAGAAAAAACTAAATGAAATGAAAAAACATGCTATATAGTAAATAATTATGGGAGAAGGTGTCATTCCCTCGTCCATTCAAAATATCATGTTTATTGAAATTTTACGTTTTTGTTTTTTTCAATATGTTCAAAAGTTCATTACACTTTCATTTCACCATATGTTCAAAAGATCGTTTTCTTTCATTTTTGTTTCACTACTACTAGTATTTACTAATCCTAAAAAGAACGCATGACAAAGATTTGAATCTAACCTTGATAAACTAAAAAGACGAAGGACAAAATTATTTAAACTAATCCTAAAAAGAACGAATGACAAAGATTTGAATCTAACCTTTTTGCTTGCAAACGCGATGACCAAGGAACTAATGTACGTGTCTCCACACACTTGTGTATGACCTTCCTCTCTCCTCAGATAAGAGACGAATTTCGTAATGAAGAGAATGGCCCGTACCACTTAACTCTCCCCCCTTCATATCAACTTAAGGCTTCCCAACGTTCAAAGCTTTCCTTTAATCTTTTTAAAGCTTTTGTAGTTTACAAACTTGAAAAGCCTAAAAGCTTTCAAACATTTAAGCTTTTCTTAAAAAGCTTTTCTTCAATTTTTGGTGTGCGCTTATGTTTTCCTTCTTTAACCCAAAAAATAACAAAAATATAATTACAAAACGTCACATAGCTGCACCTGTAAAAAAAACACGAAAAGACAAAAACACAAATAAAGAAGAAAGATAACTCTAGAGTAAATGAATGAATGCTGTAAATGAAAGAAAGAGTGTAAAAGATGCTCCAGACAACGTAGCAACTGATCACTCTCATGAAAGCAAAGTGAGGAAGCAGTTGAAGAGTTACATCTACTGGAGACAAATCCCAACGGCTTTAAACATCAGTCGATGATGATGAGGCTAGAAGGATACCAAGCTAGAAACCAAAACGCAGTAGTCTTGAAGGGTAGAAATAGTAAATGCAACAATGTCCCACCTGAAAAGAGTATAGCATGTCACATGCAACAACAAAGAGCTGGGCAACAATTAAGGCAGGTGAACCTGATGTAGAGGTGGTCTGCACTACTGTAAACACAGGCAAACACAGCAGTCTAGGGCTCCAAAATGCATCACCAACTGGTAGCAACCAACAGCTGTAGACAGGTCGTCAACTAATGTGCTAGGCATGGTAGCAATCAATGAAGAGATGGATGACTGCTCGATGACGAGAGTTGATGGATGAAATTTGCAAAATGCTAATGGAGGCAAGTGGCTAGGCAACCTCCTAATTATAGATGTGGACCCTCCCACTGTTTGCATATTTGCATGTGAGACACAAATTTTGGTCTTTTTGAGATTTGGGATTACTTTACTATGCTAATTAAGGTTTCATGAGTAACTTGCCCTTTTAGCTTAACACTCCTCTTAGGCCCAGAACTAAAACCAAAAAGGTACTGAAAGCATAGCTTATCCCATGTTTAACCCCGAGACATCCCACCCCAAAGCAGCCAAGGTATTAGTCAATGGGTGTACATCGATTGCCCAAGAACCTAAAAAGACTACAAAGGCAATGGTTATCTTATCTCAAGAGTCCAAAGGGCCACCCTAGAGAAGCCAAGGCATCGGACAAAGCGTGCTTATAACTTACAAAGACGATGTTAACACAATTTGAACTTTTTTTTTGAATATGGAGTGATTGTGCCCATGGTAGGGGAGGGAAGGAATAAAGGGAACGGTCAAATCCAGTATCACAAAACAAAACTCTCCCAACCACCCATCCAAGTTGTCAGTGACAAAGTAAACTGGTAAAGAGGTATGAAGGTATAGTAGTGACAAAACCATCAATAGAGATAGCTCAAGTTCTGCTCAAGGTGCTCTACACAATGAGACACATAGAGAAATGATCCATGATGAGCAAGCACATGTAGCAAGATGCCACTTAGATAGTGTCCCTCATGGGAGAAATTATTCACTTGCCCAAACAACTATTTACAAAGATCAAGATAATCATGCAAAGAGCGTAAGTACACAGGGAAGGGAGGCTAATGTCAAGATCAAATGTCAAAACCTATAGGTACCAAGTGAAGGGTAGGAATCCCCTCTCAAAAAATGGATGTCAATGCTGAAGGAGGAGAAACCGGATGTTAGTCTTCATGTGGTGCCAAGAACCATGCAGAAGGATGAAGATGAAGTACCCCAATTGGAGAAGGGAGAAGTAATCGCCTTGGGAGCATCAAGAAAGGTCACAAAGATCCATCTCCACAAGGAAAGCCTCCATGCTAGTAGAAGAGTAGTCTCCAATAAAGATGGAACCACACAAGAACAATGAGCTTTCCATGTCTCCAATCCACAAAGGACCAATGCACACCTACATGTTAGTCCTAGACTAAACTACAAAAGATATTAGAGCCTATGCACGAAAGTTTTATAGTGGGATACTCTAGTGCAAAATAATACAAAAGTAAAGCTTACATGCATGGCGAATAGAGTAAAGAAGGTGTGTGAATGTTGGAAAAGACAAAGGAAAAAGAGTCCCACTCGTAGCCTAAGGACAAATTAGCCTATGGGCCAAACTCATTATCTTAAGAACTAAGGTAACTAGAAAAAGCTAGTCTAGCCTAGAGTACTCTAAGGGCGCTAGCCTAATTGTGTGGCCACCACCATGCATATCCATCAACAAGTCTACCATTGGGACTCATGGTGAGGTAGAGGAGTGATGCTAGGTGGGGGTATCGCAATAGACCCCAAAAGGGTGGCTAGAAGTGTCTCTAGTGAAAAATCTAATGAGTGGGTTTAGCAAACCATTCACCCAGGCCTTCAAGAGCCCAATAAGGCTAGGGTAAAAGAGGTTGTCCATATGCCACATATCCAACCAAGCAACTTGAGGTAATTGTGTACTAGAAGGAGCTAGAGTAGGTGGTGCAACAATTGCAAGTGTAACCCCAGGCCCCACTTAACTGTCTAATGGGAGCATCACCCATGGATGCAATCACAACCTGTTGTGATTTCTTAGCTAAAAGACCTTGGACCTCAACACAAGTCAATAGCATGGCCAAGCACTAGTAGTGTATGCAAAACCTACTCTTGTTAGAAATTTGCTACTAAGGAGGTTTAGTTTATTTTGTTTCGTTGGTTTCATCAAAGGAAGGAGTCTTGCCTTTGGATTTCCCCTTTCAAGAATTGGTTACTGGAACCTCTTGAATATGAAAATAGAAAAGAGACCTTTACGTGGACTTGATCATGCAAACTTGCATAACACAAACCTAACATTCAAATTCATAAAAGGTAGACAAACGTGTTAGCAAAATGGTATGCTGCATAAAATGGGAGTATTTAAAAGGTAGCTTGTTTATGAAAAATGTTGTCAGAAGTGGAGCAGCGGTGGAAGCATAAACATGTGCTGAAATAAACTGCTGAAACAGAAGACAAAAAGAGAAAAGAAAAGAACATGATACAGATGAGAACTCAGATGTATGCACGGGAAATGGAATCCATATATCTGAACACGAGACAGTCGCATACAACAGTGAGTCACTGGCTGCGTGGGCACTGGCACTAGCACTGGCTTTGGCTCCTCTCTCCACAGAGTCTGCAGATGGTGAAGATGATGATACTGACTAAGGAGAAGCCACTGAGTATAAATAGGCTGAAAAAGTGGGGAGCAATAATGCTGGTCGGATAGCATTAATGCTGGCCGACTGGTGCATAAAATGCTCCACTGGCATAAAATGCCACACCAAAAAATACCTAAAATACCTAATAAAAATGCCCAACCCAGATCAAGCTCAGACTCACACATGAGCTGACAAATACTCTGCTAACACCCTCTCTCAGATCATGAGTGATCTGATACAATACAATAGTACAATGAAAAGGAATCAGAAACTATACAAGATAGAACCACCAAGTAGAACCATGGATACCCAAGCAGTGGGTGATCAAGCCACCACCAAGGTGTCTCGGAGAGAACCTGATGTCGATGTCGATCATACCAAACACCTGAAAATAGAGAAGTTCATAGCATGTCTCTGTGTCCATCATCAATGTCTCGCAGGAGCATACAAGACCATGCTGTCAAAAATGCCCCTGAACATAGGTGACCATGGATTCCCGCCTTTGGCCAAACCGCCAAAGTGTCCCCTCATGTGAGCTCCAGACGAAAGCCTCCTGCTATCTGTCAGATAACCAGCTCATCATGAATCTGGATGTCAATCCCAGCTCTAGGATTTGATTCCGCCAGACTGAAGTCGATGCGTCAAGGACATCCCTCTCTGGAACCTGTGCACCTGTATAAAAGTATAGATGAGGCGCGGCTGCCCCATCTGAACACCCGCGCACACTCCCTCTCTGGCACAAGAGAGTCGTGAGGGATGACCTCATCACCACCACTAGAAAGCAGCCGAGGAAGGGGCCACCAAGCCCTTCCCACGATCCAAAGAAGAGGATCCCTTCCACGCCTTGGACGTCACCTTGGTCGGAGGATCGGAGTCGAAGTCTGATGAAGGAGAGGACTCATCAGTAGAGTCAACATCCCGCTTCGTCTTCTGCTCCTTCTTCCTGCAAGCCGCTCAATTCTTGCAGTCCCTCCGCAAATGTCCCTTCTTGCCACAGTGGTAACACTAGGCCCTCTATTTCTCTTCTTATCCTCTCCATATGGCTTCTCCGTGCACTTCCACTGATGATAAGTTACATGGACCTGATTATCTCACATGGAGTGATGTCATGAAAGCTTGGTTTGTGCAGAAGCGGTTATGGTACATCGTCTGTGGAGCTATTGCTCGACCTCTCCGCCCTTTTCCTCTTCCTGAAGACTATGAGAACAACCATGAGGAAGCGGTGCTCACATGGGACTCAGACGATGCCCGTGCTTACTCGGCGTTGCTTCGGTGTATTTCTAAAGCGGTCTTACCGGCGTTACCTCCTATAGGACCTCTCCTGAAGTATGGCAGAAGTTGCAGCAGATGTACAGGACCAGCTTCGGCACATGCAATCTGCCCTTTCCGAGGCGCATCTCGTCGGGACGGTCCTATGACACACAATGTTATAGGGCTGACTGAGCGCAGAACCAACCTGAAGAGGAGTTTCTATCGCGACACAAGGTTGCGTTTTCAGCGTTTGAGGGCAGGCAAGAGGGCTGCGCCTCGGAAAAAGGCTAAAGTAAACGTGGTCGCGCACGAAAGGAGTCCAGGTGGTGGATTTGATGCTGTTTACTGCTGTTTGACGAGGAGGAAGTTTGAGTTTTCAGCTTTCAAGTGCAGGTTTTGTTAGCAGAGTATTTGTCAGCTCATATGTGAGTCTGAGCTTGATCTCGGCTGGGCATTTTTATTAGGTATTTTAGGTATTTTTCTGGTGTGGCATTTTATGCCAGTGGAGCATTTTATGCACCAGTCGGCCAGCATTAATGCTGGCCGGCCAGTATTATTGCTCCCCACTTTTTCAGCCTATTTATACTCAGTGGTTCCTCCTCAGTCAGTCACATCATCACCTTTACCATCTGCAGACTCTGTGGAGAGAGGAGCCAGAGCCAGTGCTAGTGCCCACGCAGCCAGTGACTCACTGTTGTATGCGACTGTCTCATGTTCAGATAATTGGATTCCATTTCCCGTGCATACATCTGAGTTCTCATCTGTATCGTGTTCTTTCTTTCTTTTCTTTTTGTCTTGTGTTTCAGCAGTTTATTTCAGCACATGTTTATGCTTCCACCGCTGCTCCACTTCTGACATGGTATCAAATTTCAGGATCTGTGCTTCTGCTGTGTTTTCTTGCTGATTTCAGGACTGTCTTCTACCCCTGCTGATCAGACGACTGCTGTCGCAGCCAGGCGACCTGTTTTGGGGCTGTTTTCAGCCTGCGTTTTTTGCAGTTTTGCCATCGCCTGCTGCCTACGCACCCTCTGCTACCTGCGTTTTTCATCTGCAGCTGCTGGCGACAGTTTTCTACCTGTTTTTCTCCAGTTTACAGCCTGCGTTTTGCTGATTCAGCATCTCTCGTGGCTGGGTGACTGTTACTTCAGGCCGTTTTTGCTGTTTTTGGCAGTTTTTGACTGATTTTTTGACTTTCTGCAGCAGATTTTGTCTTCTATTGATCGGATTTTGGGTTTTATTGCATGTGAACTCTCATTTTCTGCAGTCTGTGCTTGTGTTTTGGCTGTGTTTCCTCTCTACCTTCCATATGGCTCCTCCGTGCACTTCCACTGATGATAAGTTACATGGCCCTGATTATCTCACATGGAGTGCTGTCATGAAAGCTTGGTTTGTACATAAGTGGTTATGGTACATCGTCTGTGGAGCTATTCCTCAACCTCTACGTCCTTTTCCTCTCCCTGAAGACTTTGATGAGGACAACCATGAGGAAGCGGTGCTCACATGGGACTCGGACAATGCCCGTGCTTACTCGGCGTTGCTTCGGTGTATTTCTAAAGCGGTCTTACCGGCGGTTACCTCTTGTAGGAGGTCTCTTGAAGTATGGCAGAAGTTGCAGCAGATGTATGAGGCCCCTTCCACCATGCGGGCAGTCACACTTTATGGCCAGCTCCAGCAGATGAAGTTTGAGCCGAAAGATACTATTCAGTTTTTTCTTCTTCGTGTTACGCAGGTACAAGACCCGCTTCGGCACATGCAATCTGCTCTTCCCGAGGCGCATCTCGTCGGGACGGTCCTCTACAAGCTCCCCTCGGAGTTTGATGGAGTGGCCAATGCTTTGCGGGCGCAGACATCATCGACTCCTGTCAGTTTTACACATATGACCTCGATGCTTCTTGAGCATGGGACATCCTTGAGATTACAGGGGCGGCTTCCGGTACATTATGGAGGCGAGGCTTATGTAGCTTCAGAGAGGGGTGACGGGAAGAAGAAGTCGAAGGCCCAATGTTACCACTGTGGCAAGAAGGGACATTTGCGGAAGGACTGCAAGACGTTAGCGGCTTCCAGGAAGAAGGAGCAGAAGAAGAAGCGGGATGTTGACTCTACCCATGAGTCCTCTCCTTCATCAGACTTCGACTCAAATCCTCCGCCCAAGGTGAAGTCCAAGGCGCGGAAGGGATCCTCTTCTTCGGATCGCGGGAAGGGCTTGGTGGCCCCTTCCTCAACTGCTTTCTAGTAGTGGTGATGAGATCATCCCTCATGACTCTCTTGTGCCAAAGAGGGAGTGTGAGCGGGTGTTCAGATGGGGCAGCCGCGCCTCATCTATACTTTTATACAGGTGCACAGGTTCCCGAGAGGGAGGTCCCTGACGCATCGACTTCAGTCTGGCAGAATCAAATCCTGGAGCTAGGATTGACATCCAGGTTCATGATGAGCTGGTTATCTGACAGAGAGCGGGAGGCTTTCGTCTGGAGCACACACGAGGGGACACTTTGGCGGTCTGGCCAAAGGCGGGGAATCCATGGTCACCTATGTTCAGGGGCATTTTTGACAGGATGGTCTTGTATGCTACTGCGAGATATTGGTGATGGACGCAGTGACATGCTATGATCTTCTCTATTTTCAGGTGTTTGGTACGATCAACATCGACATCAGGTTCTCTCCGAGGCACCTTGGTGGTGGCTTAATCTGGTGTGGCATTTTATGCCAGTGGAGCATTTTATGCACCAGTCGGCCAGCATTAATGCTGGCCGACCAGCATTATTGCTCCCCACTTTTTCAGCCTATTTATACTCAATGGTTCCTCCTCAGTCAGGTGTTTGGTACGATCGACATCGACATCAGGTTCTCTCCGAGGCACCTTGGTGGTCGCTTAATCACCCACTGCTTGGGTATCCATGGTTCTACTTGGTGGTTCTATGTTGTATAGTTTCAGATCCCTTTTCCTTATACTATTGTATTGTATCAGATCACCCATGATCTGAGAGAGGGTGTTAGTAGAGTATTTGTCAGCTCATGTGTGAGTCTGAGCTTGATCTGGGCTGGGTATTTTTATTAGGTATTTTAGGTATTTTTCTGGTGTGGCATTTTATGCCAATGGAGCATTTTATGCACCAGTCAGCCAGCATTAATGCTGGTCGACCAGCATTAATGCTGGTCGACCAGCATTAATGCTGGTCGACCAGCATTAATGCTGGTCGACCAGCATTATTGCTCCCCACTTTTTCAGCCTATTTATACTCAGTGGTTCCTCCTCGGTCAATCACATCATCACCTTCACCATCTGCAAACTCTGTGGAGAGAGGAGCCAGTGCCAGTCCAGCATTATTGCTCCCCACTTTTTCAGCCTATTTATACTCAGTGGTTCCTCCTTGGTCAATCACATCATCACCTTCACCATCTGCAAACTCTGTGGAGAGAGGAGCCAGTGCCAGTGCCCACGCAACCAGTGACTCACTGTTGTATGCGATTGTCTCGTGTTCAGATATATGGATTCCATTTCCCATGCATACATCTGAGTTCTCATCTGTATCGTGTTCTTTCTTTCTTTTCTTTTTGTCTTGTGTTTCAACAGTTTATTTCAGCACATGTTTATGCTTCCACCGCTGCTCCACTTCTGACAGGTTTTGCTTTTTTCATCGCCTCCGGCGGGTGAAGAAGTTTCAGGACGCGGAAGAGCCCTAGCAAGCTGAGTTTTCACAGTAAGAGGGGGCTGCTTTTGCGTTTGTGAAGGCATTACAGGTGAAGATGTCTACAAAGATTGACTTGGAGTTCCAGACGATTATGGACCGGAAGGTGCCTGTCTTACCGGCTCTTCCCGCAGATCAAAAGCTCGATGGCGACAACTACCGCATCTGGCTCGTCATGATGTTGGCCATCCTATGATTTGGCGGAGGTTGTATAGGAGGAGATCGACCGACCCTCGGTAAGAGATGAGTCCAAACTCTCTTCCGATGCTCGTGCGGAGTTGGCCAAGGCTCAGTCTCACTGGGACAAACTGAATGCCAAGATTCGTTCCTTTCTTTTTTTCGTGTACTACAGCCGTGATAGCTCACATCGAGCACTTGACGGTGGCTTGGGAGATATGGCTGGAGCTTGATCAGATGTACAACCGGATGACCCTTATGAAGTGGGTTTCTTTGGAGGTTCAGATGCGGATCTTGTCCGTAAACAAGTCTTCTTCGCTGCGAGACCACATCAACAAGCTAAGACAGCTTCAGATGCAGGTTCAGAATGCGGAGAGCCGATTTCCTCCGAAGACATGGCAATCACACTCTTGTCCCAGTTGCCGCCACGATTCGATACATTCTACTCCACCCTTATTGCTTTGGGGCGGGAGTCTACTCTTCAGTGGGAAGAGTTGGTTCCTATGGTCTTGGACCAAGAGAAACAACTAAAGGGACAGAATGCTTCCAAGTCGGAGGCATTGACAGGTCAAGCCTCTCAGAAGAAGGGGAAGGACCAAAAGAAGAAGAAGGGGGATAACAAGTCAAAGAAGGACAAGGACAAGGACAAAGAATCCACATGCCATATTTGTGGAAAGACTGGCCATTGGAAGAAGGATTGCCCTGACAAAGACAAGGACACCAACAAGAAGGACACGAAGGATTCTGGAGCGGTGGCTGCACCCTCATCAACTGCATTTCTTCATCTAGCTGTCATTGCGGACTCTTCATCGAATGCTTCTGATGCTGCAATGACGGCTCCCCAGGCTCGAGAGTGGATCGTTGATAGTGGTGCCTTCCGACACATGACTCCTTCATCAGATGGTGTTGCCCAATTGCAACCCTCGCGTGGGCAGATTCTCATTGGAGATAGCTCTTCCGTGTCTATTGCAAGACGGGGTAAGATGCAGCTTATTCCAGATGAACGTGGTGGTACCCATACCTCTAAGGTCTTGCATGTACCAGGTTTAGGGTATCATCTCCTGTCAATTCATAAGATTTGCTCCCTTGGACTTTTGGTGGAGTTTGGCAGTAACTCGGTGCGAGTCCTTGATCGTGGGTCAAGGAAGGTTCTATCATCCGGCTATGAGGAGAACCGCATCTATAAATTGAAGTCTTTCACCGCTCTCTCTACTCTTCTTCTTACCTCTCAGACACAGTCAGAGTTATGGCATGCTCGGTTTGGTCACCTCAACTATGATTATCTTCAGAGGGCGTCACGTGGACAACTTATTGGAGGGTTGCCAAATATAGTGGTGAGCCAGCAGCCATGTGTCTCCTGCATTCGTGGGAAGCAGCATAGGGATGCCATTCCCCACACAGCTTTGCGGCGGTCTACTACACCGATGGAGCTTGTATCTACGGATCTATGTGGCCCTATGAGGAACGAGTCCTTGCGTGGGAGCTCCTACTTCATGCTGATCGTAGATGACTACAGCAGGATGACATGGGCCTATTTCTTAGCATTGAAGTCAGAAGCTTTCTCCCACTTCAAGGATTGGCTTCTCTTTGAGGAGAACCGATCAGGCAGAAAATTGAAGACCTTGCGATCCGACAAGGGTGGTGAATTTGTTTCTAATGAGTTTGCTCGTTTTTGTGCAGATAAAGGTATTCACCAGGAGTTTGCTAATACCAACACTCCTCAAGAAAATGGCATTGTTGAACGGAAAAACCGTAATGTGATCGAGATGGCGCGCACTATGATGGAGCACCGATAGACCCCTCAGGTTCTGTGGGCCGAGGCTGTGGCTACTACAATCCACATTCTTAATCGATCCCCCACTTCGGCCGTTGACGGGATGACACCTTTTGAGGCTTACTTTGGGACTAAGCCCGATGTTTCTTACTTTAGGGTCTTTGGGTGTGATGCCTATGTTCACATTCCCAAGGCTCACCGTGATAAATTTGAAGCAACTTCCCGAAGACAGGTATTTGTTGGTAGCTCCCAGTCCCAAGGCTATCGATTGTATGATCCCGTCAAGCGGGATGTGTACACTAGTCTAGGTGCGGTTTGTGGAAGTTCCGGCCATATCAACGGGTACGGAGCATCCCATTCTTGGAGATCCAGGGGAGAGTTGGGCTCCTGCTACAGTTCCATTGGAGCCCGTGCCTCTTGATTATGATTCTGTTTCTGACACAGAGTCTACTGTTCCACCGGTCACCCCTGAGGAGTTACCACCGGTGGATCTTCCAGAGTCTTCCACTGATGGAGAGAGACGAGGGAAGGTTCGGCCTCCTCCTCGATGGGCACATGACACACTCCGTGATTCTGGGATCGAGGGTTTTCCTGAGGATTGGGGACCGCAGGATGGTCCGCTGCGGTCACGGAGACACCAAGCACATTCTACGAAGCTTGTTTGCTCTAACTATTGTTTGATGACCCGTGTTATGCAGGATCGAGAGCCCACCTCCGTGAAGAAGGCTTTACAGTCCGTACCATGGAAGAAAGCTATGGAAGCCGAGTTGGAGGCTATTGAGAGAAATGGCACTTGGTCACTCGTGCCACGCCCCCCGAATAAGAAGGTGATTGGCGTCAAATGGGTCTTCAAGACCAAGTACCTTAGCGATGGTTCTTTGGACAAGCACAAGGCTCGCCTTGTTGCTAAAGGTTTTGCACAGCGCCCAGGGATTGATTGTCATGATACTTTTGCCCCCACTACTCGTATGGCAACTATTCGAGCTGTTCTTGCATTGGCTGGCCATAGGAGATGGCTTGTTTACCAGTTGGATGTCAAGTCGGCCTTCCTCAATGGTGATTTGAAGGAGGAGATCTATGTTGAGCAGCCTCCTGGCTTTGGATCTTCAAATGGGAAAGTCTACAGGTTGAAGAAGGCCTTATATAGCCTCAAGCAGGCTCCGCGTGCATGGAACAAGAAGATTGATTCGTTCCTTCAGTCTCAGTTGGGATATCGGCGTTCTCAGGCCAATCCGCAGCTTTATGTTTACACTTCCGAGGATGGTTGTGTGCTTTTTGTGTTGTATGTAAATGATTTGATTGTCATAGGTGATCATGCACAGCAGGTCCAAGAGACGAAGTCAGCTTTATATCGGACGTTCGAGATGACGGACTTGGGTCTACTCCATTTCTTTTTGGGCCATGAGATTTATCAGTCTCAGAGGGGGATCTTCATCTCTCAGCAGAGATATGTACAGGAGCTCTTGGTGTCTTTTGCGATGGAGGATTGTCGGACCCTTTCTACTCCTATGGATCCGAACTGGAAGGCCACTTCCCATTCAACTTCTCCCATGGCGGATGCTTCCCGCTATCGTCAGTCGATTGGCTCCTTGATTTGGCTTCTCAACACTCGTGTTGATCTTTGTTTTGTTGTTGGGCTCTTGGCAGGGTTTATGAGTGAACCTTAGACGGTGCATTGGCAGGCTGCTCAGAGGATACTTCGGTATTTGAGGGGGACGTCTGATTTAGGGATTCATTATCCCGCAGGGACAGATGGTTCCGATCTTGTACTTGCAGGTTGGAGCGACTCGGATTGGGCCGGTGATGTGGACCACTGGCGGTCTACTACAGGTTACTGTTTTACCTTGGGTGCAGGTGTTATCTCATGGAGTAGCAAGAAGCAGCCCACGATAGCCCTTTCGTCTACTGAGGCGGAGTATCGGGCCGCGTCTTTCACCACATGTGAGGCTGTGTGGCTTCGGAGATTGTTGGAGGAGCTTGGCTGCCCCCAGACTCGTCCTACTTTGCTGCAATGTGACAATGAGAGTTGCATTGTCTTGGCACGGAATCCTGTTTTTCATGCCCGGACGAAGCACATAGAGATCTAGTACCACTTCATCAAAGAGAAGTTTTTGGATGAAACCATCACTGTGGAGTACTGCAAGACGGAGGACAATCTTGCAGATTTGTTTACGAAGGCACTTCCCCAGGCTCTACTTCGGAGACATTCGAGATCCCTCAGGCTTCTGCCCTACCCAGGCTCTGAAAGGGGGTGTTAGAGATCACAGCCTGACCAGGTGCAGTCGGACAGTTTCTGTCCATGTGCAGTCGGACTGCCACGTGGCAGTCCGACCGGTCCGGGCAGTCGGCTGCATTTAAAGCAGCCGACAGGTCTTTTTTTGGCGCCCTGTTTTTCTAGCTATAAATAGCCAAAAATCTGATCAATAGAAGACAAAAGCCGCTGCAGAAAGTCAAAAAATCAGTCGAAAACTACCAAAAACAGCAAAAACAGCATGAATTAACAGTCACCCAGCCACGAGAGACGCTGAATCAGCAAAACGCAGGCTGTAAACTGCAGGAAAACAGGTAGAAAACTGTTGCCAGCAGCTGCAGATGAAAAACGCAGGCAGCAGAGGGTGCATAAGCAGCAGACGATAGCAAAACTGCAAAAAACGCAGGCTGAAAACAGCCCCAAAACAGGTCGCCTGGCTGCTACAGCAGTCATCTGATCAGCAGGGGTACAAAACAGTCCTGAAATCAGCAATAAAACACAGCAAGAACACACATCCTGAAAACTGATACCATGTCAGAAGTGGAGCAACGATGGAAGCATAAACATGTGCTGAAATAAACTGCTGAAACACAAGACAAAAAGAGAAAAGAAAAGAACACAATACAGATGAGAACTCAGATGTATGCACGGGAAATGGAATCCATATATCTGAACACGAGACAGTTGCATACAACAGTGAGTCACTGGCTGCGTGGGCACTGGCACTGGCACTGGCACTGGCACTGGCTCTGGCTCTGGCTCCTCTCTCCACAAAGTCTGCAGATGGTGAAGATGATGATACTGACTGAGGAGGAGCCACTGAGTATAAATAGGCTAAAAAAGTGGGGAGCAATAATGCTGGTCGGACAGCATTAATGCTGGTCGGACAGCATTAATGCTGGCCGACTGGTGCATAAAATGCTCCACTGGCATAAAATGCCACACCAAAAAATACCTAAAATACCTAATAAAAATGCCCAGCCCAGATCAAGCTCAGACTCACACATGAGCCGACAAATACTCTGCTAACAAATGTAGCCCGATCATCATTTGACTTTGTTCCTCTGACATGACTGTCAAATCGTCCCCTCCCTTGTTAGAAAACTCCTACCCTACAACACGAAATTAAGATTAGCACGTTGGGGTTCAATCTCTCCCTGCACAACAATCAAAGAGAGAACTTCAAAAATCTAATGCTAGGGAAAAGTTTGTAACTATGAGTGAAACTCACGAAGTAACCTTAGCATTAACAGGATGGATATCATTGCATTTTAGAGACCGATGGAATTGGTGATACATGTCCAAGGGAAGGGAGGGAAAGTATCTCACACAACCATCCCAAGATACATAGGTGTAATCATTTGCAAACATATGTAAGGTATAATGTTAGTGGGTAGTATCTCCGAAAACATTGCATCAAGGTGTAAAGTGAAATTTACTTGTGGATAGCTACAATGTGGTACTAAAGAAAAAAATGTGCTAGGAAAGAAAACAAATGATCATGATCCTATTGTCCTTGATGCAAATGTGGAATTTAAACCTATACCTACAGATGTGCATCTGCATCAAGAGCCTCCTCTATTGAAGTTAGCATAATGATGTTAGCCTGCTCTATTTCATTCTCAGTCTGTCGTCTCCTGGTTGTGAGCTCCTGTTATAGTCTGGCAAGAGACAGAGGAGCTCTGTCAGTTTATGTGTTGCTGATTTTTGTGTGTATTCCCTTCTCGGGTGGCAGTCAACCTTTATTGGCTGCTTTTTGTGCCAGTCGGCCAGATTAGGGCCAATCGGCCAGATTTTTGGCCAATCGGCCAGTTTTAGGGCTGTCGGCCAGTTTTAGGGCTGGGGGGGCTATTTAAAGCAGCCCCCCCAATCAGTCCTATAGTCTGTCTTTCAGATTCAGCGCACTCTCTCTCCTCTCCCACTCCGGCATCAGTTCTGCCCTTGTTTCCAACCTGATCTGGTGCCCTCACTGACGCTCCGGGCTGCGTGCAGGGACTGATCAGTCCATTTCAGAGTATTCAGCATCCATTTCAGTCAGTGCAGATCTTCTTCCTTCATTCTCTGCTTTCTCTCTGTCTCTCCTCCGTGTTCGTGTTTTCTTCTTCCGTTGCACACTCTCACAAATGAAACCTTTCATGGTCCAAATTGAGCACAACAGACAAAGAAATAGATAAGGGTTTTATTTCATGACTCAAACAAATTGCACAAACCTAACACCAAATTTGGCCGTAATGAAGAAGATGGGTCATTATCATCCCAAATGCAACATGTCTTTCTTGAGTGGAGAGGTAACTAACCTCTCCACTTGATCCTGGTTGATACGCAAGTCTCTCAAGAGGTCTAGATTGTGGCAAGAATATCTAATACACATGAATTTATTGAACTCCACTTCCGTCATGAGACCTACAACTAGCCAAGAAGGTAAATAAGAAGATGATGCATACCCCTCGTTGAGGCCATAATGTTTCCTCAAGGCCTCTAAAAATGGAGAACCAGAAAAAGGCATCATAGCTTCCCAAGAGGAAGGACTTTGAAACATTATGAATTGGTTATGTGTCATTTGTGTTTCTTGCATAAACCAAACCTCCACGATAGCTGCAAGATATTCTTTAAAAGAGCACTCGCTCTGAGACATTGTGGAGACATGCAAGGGTTTACATAGAGAAAACATATAATGTACAAACACGACTAAAACACAATAACTGAGATAAAAACACAAAAATGCAAATAGAGAAGAAAGATACCTCTAAAGTAAACCAATGAATATTGTAAATGAAAGGAGTATACAAGATGCTCAAAGGCAAAGCTGTCCAACAGTGGATGACTCTCATGGAAGCGGGCTAAGATAGTAGTCGAAGAGTGTATTCCACCAAAGATGGATCTCAAGAGCTAGGCAATCGCTGAGGAAGACATCTAAATAGAGGCAGCCTGCACTACAACAAATGGATGCTAAAAACAAGCAAATGCAACAATCTAGGGCTCCAAAGTAAGTCACTATTTAATGTGGGCAGCAGGCAGTAGTTAGAGACAAGTCATTGATTCATGTGGAAGGCACGGCGATTGTAGACAAGTCGCCGATTAATGTGAAAGGTGTGGCAACAAATGGTGAAGAGATAGTTGACTACCTAGTGAGGAGAGGGGCTGAAATCAACATATCAATAACAAAGGAAAGTGGCTCTACAGCCTCCTATTTATAGATATAGATCCTTTCAAAGTTTGGGTATTTCCATATGGGACACACAAACTTTGGTAAATTTTGAGTTTCAAGGCTGTTTTAATGAGTGAGTAAAGGTCCAATGTGTAATGTGTCTTTTTCAACTTAACATTGTGCCAAAAAGTGGCCCCTTGAATACCCATACAATGCAAGAAATGTGCAATACTAGCATTCTCTCTCAAATCATGGTTGACAAGTACAATGAACAAACAATGGTTGCCTAGGTCCAATGGATGGAACCTTTGTGTCCTATCCTATCCAATTAGTCCAATCCCATCCAATCTAGTCCGATAACATCCAATGACCATTGACACCAAGGGATCAAAAAAGTGACTAGTGAAGTAGATGTTTGGGTGACTATTTTAAGTTGCTTGCCAATGGTTTTTGGACCATTTTAGTAACAAGTTGGGGGATTCCTCTCCCACAATACACACACCCTCTCTCCATGCCATAATGCACTCTCTCTCCCCTACAATAGATTCTCTCCTCTTTTCTTAGTTAAAAATCTCAAATGTCAAGCTCTCTCTTTTTTTTTCGTAAAAGGTAATTGTATTAATTACGAAGAAAGTACAAGATTACATGATTACACGAGTACAAGAGGCACGAGGGCCATAGGCCAACGTGCGGGAAATCCCCGGACTAGGGTACTAAAAAGTTACACCAATCATGGCAAGGACCCAGAGGCAATTGCCAAATGCCAGGAATACAAATCCTCCCGAGGGAGCAAGTCAGAGTGCCTGATGAGATCTAGCTGCCAATGCAAGAGCCCTTTAAGCCTTGCAATATGTCGCGGTACATTAGAAGCCGAATCAAAGAGAAAAGCATTTCGGGTGGTCCAAATGTGCCAGCATCCCCAGTATCTGAAAAAATGGAATAAGATCTTCATATGTAACGGTGGTGGTGTGGGATACTTCGGGCGCACAAAAATCCAATCGAAGGGAGTCAGTGAAGACCCCACCACCCCGTGCCAGATTCGTGACAAGAGTGACCAGATATTCTTGGCGAGCGGGCAAGAAAGAAAACGATGTCGGGCCGATTCCGCCGAAGTGGTGCAGAAGAAGCAAGTGCCATTCGAGATTCGACGCTTGGAAAGGGCCGAGGCAAGAGGAAGAACACCAATCATTACCCGCCACAGAAAGACCTTGCATTTGAAAGGTGTCTTGTTCTGCCATCCCTCCATCAGCGTTGCCTGCCACCATGACAGTGATTTCCGCAGGCCCCAAACAGCATTAACTTTCACGCCCAACCATTGGTGATCTTTAATGAGAAGATGATATACCTGATTAGTAGAGGCATTTTCCAGACTCAACCGGCCTGCAAGGTCCCAGTCCTGCCAAGGGCGATCCATAGCCAGGGCAGGAAAGGGTTGCCTACCCTGAAGTTCCAAGGAAAGCTTCCCCCACAAATCACGGTATCCGCGCGGGATCCTGAAAAGTCTCCTAGCAGTCCGAAATGATGCAAGGACATTGCGAGTGGCAAGGGTAGCATCCGCAATCGAAGTCACACCCAAACGGGCCATGCGGTTAAATCTTGGTCTGAGCTGATGTTTATCTTCCCATGAAAGCAATGTGGATACCGCCAACAATTCCAGCTGAAAAGAATTTGTCTGCACGCGGTCCCCTACAGGATGCCAACGGGCCTTTTGGAGCACCACTTTCCAAGAGCCGACCAAATGCACTAACAAAGAGGAAGAGGGACTGGAGAAACGAGTGTCAGCATTAAGGACATGCCACCATGAGGCTCGAAGCTGTGTGTTACCCTGGCGGAGGCCGCTGTCAAGCTCTCTCTCTCTCTCTCTCTCTCTCTCTCTCTCTCTCTCTCTCTCTCTCTCTCTCTCTCTCTCTCTCTCTCTCTCTCTCTCATATTACTGAACACTCAATGCAATAGTCCCCAAGCCCTCAAGAGTGAAGCTCTTTCTCTACCTCAAAACTCTCAAGCTCTCTTCCCTTAACTTCAGGCTCTACTCTCAAGCCCTCTTCTACTTCTTCAAGCACTAAATGTTTGATGTATAGCCTCCAAATGTTTGAAACTTATTGCATTTAAGTCTCAACATTAAGTACGTGCTTCAAAATTAGATGTATACTATATTTGCATTGGATATATATCCAAGATGTTTTAGCTCGACTAGTATTGTGCTAACATTAGGCAATATTAACCAAATGCCATCGAACCTAACAACTGTATCCACCATGGAACATACAACAATGAAAATCAAAGAGGATCATGGATACCCAAGTAATGAGTAATCAAGCAACCAACAAGGTGCCTCAAAAGGAAATTGATGTCAATAAAAATATTTATCATACCAATCCCTAACCACAAAGAGAAAAAAAAGATAAATTTCCATGCTTGTCACGAATCAACCTTGCGGAAAGCACATCGTGAGCATGGATTCCCTTTCATCTAAACCACCAAAGTGTCTCTTCATGTGGGAAGGGATGAGAGGCAAAGACCACTCTCTATCTCACCTCACATTATGAATCTAAAAGGTAAACCAACTCCAAGGTTGGAATTTGCCAAGCTTCATCAATGCATACAAAAAGCCACACTCAAGGTCCACCACACTACATATGAATGAGGCTAGCATGCTACACCTTCACCACTTGCCCAGTGCCCATACACCCTCTAGCACACGAGTCGAGAGGTGATAGCAAGTAAATCCCCCCATCTCACTAACTACTAAGTTGCTCACCATAACAAAGAAATCTATTACAATCTACCCTATGCGTTATGTTCACTCATTCCATTCCTCAATATATAAAGTGATTGTGAGTCAAATTCAAAGCTATCAAGCTTTAACTTTTTGCATTCCATTATTCTTATAATTCATGTTTCACAAACAAATGCATAAACATCATCACTAAAATATTCCATACCATTATTCTTACAATTTATGTATATCACAAACAGCATGAACACCACCAATGCTAGAATATTGCATTTTATTTACAAATGAAAATACAATGCTCTCTTAAACTATGTATATCACTAAATGACTGATTTGAAAAGGTCAAAAAAAAAGATGAAAAACTTAGAATGATTCACTACTAATGTAAAGACTACCGAGTATATGGAGCCCACACTAAAATACCATCAACCTAACAGGCTCAAAAAACCCACCCTCAAAATACTGCTATCCATTTCATGCATGGACCATTATTGTAAAAGTGAGAAGCCATTGGCCTAGTCATGATGTTTTTCATAAATCATACAAATCAAACATCAGCCTAATGGTACCCAACCCAAATAAAATTCACCAACTCCAAGGAAGGCCTTATTACTGTCAATCTATCACAAATCTTTTGCTGATGTCAATGATGGTGATAACCTTTAGTCCGCAAATAGAACAATTCTACATGAACCAGATTCCCAAAAGACCAAAAAATCAGGGCTTCCTATGCAGATCATTAAGAAATTAAGCTCAATGGCCTTCACAACAAGAATCCACAGAAAAAATAGGATGGATCAGCAGTAAAAAGGTCTCGTTTCAGACAGTTTAAAGCATAGCCTCAAATTGCTGCATCTCTTGTATTTACTGTCTTTCTCATTTGAGACCTTACTTAAAAAACAACCAAAAAGATATTGTTGTGCCTCCTAAATCTCCCTTAAAAGAAAGTGACCGTGTGCTTGCATTTACAAAACATGCTATCCTGAACCAACACACGGTGACTTCTTTTTCCCATTGTTATGAGAGACGCAAAAACATGGAAGCAGAAAGAGAAATGAAAACAGAACAAAAACAAAAACGTCAAAAATTGGAGTTTCAATGAAGTTTCTATAACCTTAAGAATGAGAAAGGCAGAAACAGAATGGCATTGAAACAAAAAAGAGTGCAGTTTCGGGGCACTTCCAGTACTTATGCTTTTCCCTTGGAAGCTAGAAAACTCGAACTAAGATAAAGTCCCATGACACCCTAAAATCTCATAAATTGGTAGCTAGAAACGTGACAGTGGTATTTCAAATGTGTCCTATGTATGACCATGTGGCGTGCCATATGTCGCAAGCCTATCATGTACTGCATGCTAGTGTTAGGTACCGGTGATACCCTTTTAAGCTTCTATACCAATTTTCTGCATCTATATCATCCGTAAAGTCTTGCCGTTTCTAAGCATCAGCCTCAGCCATACAGAGGCAAAAGCCAAGGCATGAGACACATTTTGATTCGTACCTTATACAAGATTACTGCCAGAATCAAACTCGGCCGAAATAACACCTACCGCGGCACAAGCAGGGAAACATCATCGCAGGTTGCACGGGGCACAACATGTGGCGCCATTGTGGCTACCGAAACAATTAGAGGCGAAGTAAACAAGACCTTACCTCGAGAAGCTTTAGTAGCTTTGTCTTTAATGATGCTGATTTCGTGGACCGTACCAGCTTCTTGGAAAAGAGGAAGAAGCTGCTCCTCTGTCATGTGGCGTGGAATCTGACCAACAAAAAGCTTGACAGTGTCGAGGCCAGCGACTCCATTGAAACCATCCATGCCTGCGTGCAGAGAAACCCTAGGCCTCGCCAATTTCAAGTTTACTTCTGATCGGCTCTCCCGCTTCGCCAAGAAACAAGCTACTTGCAATTGCAAGGGGGCGCCCGGAAGCTAGGGCCGCAACGTTGTTGTGCAAATTTTATCCAGCTGAGGTGCCAACTTCCAAGACCCCGGTCCCCAACCTCTCCTCCAAAAATACGGGTGAGGGAAAAAAAAATTAAATTTTTATCTATCTAGGTAGTCCTTTGGCCTGCCCCTCACTAAGAAGTTTGAAAACGTTGGAATTTCCATATTGTAAGGAAAAGAGAACTATGTAGTAGTTACAAATGACTAAATTCATAAAGGTTTACAAAAATCTTGACGTTATGTTAAACTTTGTGAGAACAAAGATTTGTACTAATAGAGTAAAGGGGCGAGCTATAAAACACCTAAGGAAAAATATGTATTTATGGGGGGATTTCACATTTTGCATCTTTCTTGATATTTTAATATATATGTGTGAAGAGGACATCAAGAGGAATGGAATGAGTCTAATACTTAATATTTTATTTTAAAATATGCATTTATGGGGGGATTTCACATTTTGCATCTTTCTTGATATTTCAATATATATGTGTGAAGAGGACATCAAGAGGAATGGAATGAGTCTAATATTGAATATTTTATTTTAAAAATATATTACATAATGCAAAAAATATGCTTTTGGGAAGTAGTGGTACATTTGAGAGCTAGTAATGTGACACTTTTTAGCAAATGAATGAGTAACACCTAAGCAAGATTCTCAACATATTCCCTTTTTCTTTGTCCCATTACTAGCCTCAAGGTGGTTGATTTTTAACACCTATTTTACAATTGACCCCTTATCTTAGGGAGGAGGTTATTAACAAAAGGTCCAAGAAAGCTAGTTTCCCAGTTTGGTGAGAATAACTAGATGTTGGGGTGGGAAGTAAGCCATATGGCACACTCGCACATACAGCATCACCCCTTAATATGCCATCCTGTCGACATTGACATCAACGGGGCAACGCCCCAATGTCACAGGTCTTATCCTTGCTTTAGGTCCCAACCATCACCCCCCTGCAACATTGAATACTATTGCTTTCTCGGCCCCTATCATATGTGTGAGTTCTTTGTCTACTCTACATTGATAGTGACTCCCATTTCAAAGTTCCATCCTCCAAATTGCATCTTTTTGGGTGGACTAACTTTGCAATCATATTGGATCTGGAAACCCTAGCTCTCACACAATGTCCTTGACAATGGTGTATCTTCTAGTGCATGTTGGTTAATCGTGTGCTCCACCATGATGTGCTTTCTTGATCTTTCTCCTCTATACGAGGCAATCCTCTCTTCCATCACAGCCCTTTTGCAATACATGGTCTCCCAAATGGAATTGCCTTTGGATCTCTTGCCACACCCACCCCCAAACTATACTGTGACAACTTAGCATCCTGCAATCCGCTGAAGCTACATGCTCAAAGAAAGGAGGCCACTAAAACTAACAAGGTGCCAAAGGAAGGCATGCTAAAGGAGGATAAACAATATGCAATCAAGAATCAACATGCACTTTACCCCCCATAAACCAAGATAACAAAATACCCATTAATGAAGAGGGTGTGTGATCAATCTTTCTATTTGATAAGAGTCTGAAAAAGATGTCTTTAAATTATCATGCATGTGCCTTAATCAAGCTCTATCATGGTGCTCGACCATCGATTGAGATCCTATGAGCATGCATCCATGGACATTAGTTTCCCTTAGTCTACCTCTTTGAACCCAATGATATGGATGTCAATGTATTGGCCTATGGTGAATGGATGTTAAGAAATTCCGCTCTCACATTATTTAAGTGGCATCAGCACTTTAACCCTCACAATCCTAAACCAATGAACGTCCCAATAGCGTGGGTGAAATTCTTGGACTTGCATAATCCTTTCTACCATTTCTTAGGTGCCATAGTTGCCTCGCTCAAGAAGGTACTAGGACAAAGATGGTAGTTAGACTAATCCATGATGACACCCACAAGTGTTGGTAGAATTAGATATTAGCAACAAGCTCAATGACTATATATTGATTATGAATGCTTGAGGCCAATCAATCAATACGCAATAGATAGTTTCTAAAAATTTACCAAATGCATGTTTTAAATGCATGAACCAAGATGTTTTATGAAATATTTCCCCAAATGGAGGATAGTTGACAAAAAAGGAAGAATAGAAATGTAATGGTCCAAAACTATCAAGGATTTCAAAAGGTCCAAAATAAGAAAGCAAAAGCCCAAAAACAGCAAACAATCTAAGGCCCTCGAGCTAGAGGTAAAAATTCCAACATGTATGCAACTTTACTAGTTAATCTTGAAGATAAAGTTTACAATCCATAAAGTAAGAACAAAGTGATATTGATGTTAGTGAGTTTGATGATTTGGAAGAAGAAGAATTCATTAATGATACACAATTTTTCCAAGATACTCAAATGGTACACAATTTGGAAGAATAAGATTTCATTAATGGTACATGATTTTTCTAGGATACTTGAATGAGGGAAGAAGCTTTCAAGAAGGAAGTCAACGATTATGACCTGAATCGACCATTGGAAGAGCCGTATAAGGAGATGAAGGACATGAAAAAGTATTAGGCAAAGGAGGAATCATTGTCAATAGCCACAAACCTACCTTCTCAAATGAAGTTATTGGTCAATTTGTTTTAACTCCCACTTACAAGTAGCAAGCTCTTTAGGAGGTAACAAGAGATAATTGGCCAAAGTTGGTGTAAGTTCTAAAAGCCCTTTAGCCACATGCAAGGGTACAAGAGATAAGAACAACAACTCTAAATCTAGTCAAAAATAATTTTATTTTAAAAAACAATAGAAAAAACTTAGAGATTTTGTCTTACAATATTGACCTTGATAGGCCTAAAGTAATTTGTAATTGGCTCTATCGAGAACCTTTTGTTCTAAATTTATACGTTTGCAAGCAATTAAGGTAGTGGATGCAACCTTAGATAAAACTAAAATCCATCTCTAAATATTTTGAGTGGCAAGCCATAGATCATGAGGGTGGAGGTGAAGGAGCAATAATATGGTAAATAGGAGGCATGCCAACATAATTAGAATATGTAAAAGATCTTGAGCACCATTGGGTGGCCATATTAGTCAAAGATGAGGAAGAGATAGCAGTAATGTTAGTATATGCCCTAAGGTCAAAAGGGAACATGTCAATATGGCATTCCCCTACATTGCTCGATTATCCTTGCATGGGACTTCAACATGGTAGAGAACAAACAAGATTGCCTAGACGGTAGGGGGGTCATACTTTATGGCCAAGAACGAGAGACTTGGTATTTTGCAAAGAGCTTTCCTAAGCTAGTGGATGCTAATACACTTGGATTTCACTTGGTTTGATATCCAAAAACCCTATTGCCTACGTAAAGCAAGGCTAGACAAATGATACGTCTTATCCACTCTACTGGCATCATATGTAGGCCATATGCAAAAAATCTATAATGCTTTTGTCATGTTTGAGTATAAACTTATACTCACCATCCTCCCATAGGACCATAATTCCATCATAAAAGTAGGATGCTTTCATGCTAATCCCGCTTTATTCTGCTTCAATCATGTAGTTGAAGGTAGTAAGTGTAAATGGGATAGGCATTTTTGCCTCAATTGGTAACCTTGTCAAATCAAAGACCACAACAATTAGGGAGTCCCAAAACTTTCTCACACCCTACAAGAATACAATTGGTAACCTTGTAAAATCAAAGATCATGTCAATTAGGGAGTCCCATATCTTTCTCATGTAGTTGAAGGCATTAAGCTTATATGGGATAGGCATTTTCGCCTCAATTGGTAACCTTGTCAAATCAAAGACTAGGGAGTCCCAAATCTTTCTCATATCCTACAAGAATATGACAAAGATAGAAGAGTCAAAGCCTATTGAGATGTGATTTTATCGAAGGCATACATAGATCAAGGCAAGAGCTTTGTTCATGAAAAAATAATTCAAGAACTGACAAAAGCTAAAAACCTCCGACTATACTTTAGGTAGTGGTGGCTTGTTAAGGCAGATAAGCACTCCAAGGAAACCCTCCACCTCCTCAAACAAATGTTGAATAAGAAAAAGGATGGAACTTTAGCTACTTTCCAAGAGAAAAACTTAGCACTTACCCATGAATACCTTTTTGACATCTTCAATGGGGTCAACTTGATTAGTGACTAGCAAACAACGACCAAAGCTAGAGTCTCACAATTCAAGAAAAACGTAGTGCCTATAAAAACAGCTCATCTATTTGGCGTTGATCTCATTAATATGAAACTTGCATACCATAGAATCCTTAGCCAAAAGAAAACCCTCAAAGCTAGATGGGTTTCCAATTGCATTCTTCCAACAATACAATGAGTTCCTTCTCATTCCCCTAGACTCACTTTGGAAAGAAGCAATGCACTTTGGGATTGTCCCCACAATTATCAGTGGGGAATAGTAAAACTAATCCACAAAAATAAAAATAAAAAAATTGGTGGGGGTAAAGGCACCTATGCCTATGCCACCCTATATCTACTTCACACATCGTGATCCCACACCTATACACTGTAGGTGGTGTGCACCTATCACTATTACTTTATTCTTTATTTTTTCAATGACTATTGGATAAGGGAAGGCCGGTCACACATTGTGACTATTTTGGAGTTCCCACATACGATGTCTCTCTCCCTTGCCATCTTGCTCCATCCACCATAGCTCTTGCTTTGCTCATGCTTTTGCTTGTGTGCTTCCACTCAGGCTCTACCTTGCAATTGGTATCAGAGCAGGCATTTGAGGAGCTTCTTCATATTGTGCTTTAGCTCAAATTCAAAGCTTGAGCTTAAGGTTTTATGGCAGCCATTGTTTCTTCCTCCCTAAGGTATGCACTGAGTCTTTCCTTCTCCCAGGTTCTTGTTTTCAACTTGCTCCCGGCTTGTTGAGGAACTTCCTAACACTTAACTGGGCCTTATTGAGTGATTATTGAGTTGAGGAGCAACCATTCTGTCTATTTTGAGTGGATACAGAGCATACTATAGAAGTCATAGACAACTATGGTAGCTTGACAACACATTCATATTTTGGCCATAACTTTTGCATATGACATCGAATTCAGGTGTTCTATAGCTAGAAATGAAGAACCTAACGAGAGTTATAGATATGAGCACTCATATAGTTCATTTTGTGCAGTTTTTCAATTCTTTGTTTCATATAGAACAAAACAATTCTAGTTTGGAAATAAACAATGAGCCTCATTATGCATATTTAATGCCTAGATGATGCTATTTTGATGTCCAAATGTTATGATTATACTTTGGGATGTTAGTTGGATTGGTTAGATCTTGACTAGCTCAGTTTTATAGAATTTGATTGTTATAATAATAGTTTGGGTAGCAAGCTATCAGTATTAACTTTATGCTTATTGAGGCTTGATACTATTTGGGTGTGCCACTTACATGCATTGATGTCTATCATTGATACTTGGACCTGAATATGATTATGGATGTCTTTACCACTTGGAGTTGAGCTACATTGGATGCTTTGGAGCTTCAACTTTATGCTTTAGTTGCTTTAGTCTTTGGCATTACAAGTTTGAAGACTTACTTAGGTTTCATGCTCCCGGATGTATCTTGGATTCCTATTGGTCATGTACTTGATGTCTTAAGCTTGTATCACTTATTTGGCATCCAAATTTGCTTTAGTGGGGGACTACTTTCTATTAGCATTAGAGATTTATGTAGTTGAGCTTGGCTCTTTAAGATAGCGGGTCTCTTGATTCATGTATATGCTCGTGGGTCTCTTGGTTTATGTATATGCTCTTTTGTATGCTATTGGATAGAGTTACCTCTGCTTGTGGATTGATTTTATTTTGTATGATTTGGATACCAACACTTATCTCTATCAATAGTTTGTGAGTGATGTATATGCTTATGGGATGTATGGGTTGCTGACACTTTGAGTTCGTGGTAGTCTTTGGTACCAATGGTCTATGCTTAGTCACTACTAGTTGCATTCTTTTTATCTCAGTTGCTACTTAGATATCCCTAGCAGTGGGAGCTTACTTTCTTAGCTGTTTGCCCATAGTTGGATTGCCATATACTATTATCTTTATTTCAGTATTGTTGTAATTATAGTTTTCAACATTGTTTTGGAGACCAAACTTTATACTTTGGTAGGCTATTGCTTAGAGTTAGTGGGTAGCTCTATACTCTAGTATTCCCTCTTGTTGTGCCCTTGTTTTGGTTGAGTTTTGGGGAGTGATTTGCAATCATTTATAGCTGCCCATTCTCTTGGATTCTACATTGGTATACTATCATTATGGCTAGTTTTTGAATGATAGTGATATATTTAATCTTGAAAAGCTTGATGGTACAAATTTCACACGCCAAAATGAATTGGAGCCAAACTTTGCGTCAAAATGACGAGCTATAAAAAGAAAAAAGGTCGGAGAGAAGGGAAGGATTCACATAAAATTCTTTAAAATTTAATAATTGAGGAACCATTGCTCAAAAGAAAGAGAAAGTGTTAGGTTTGAAGGGACAAATAGCGTTGTTTCGGTGAACATAGGATGTGTTCACATAAAAGAACAATAAAATAAGAAAAATAGCTAAATGGGTAAGGAAAGACCTTGGGGATGGGGTGGACTAGGATGTTTGGGTGGGGAAGAGACCTCAACAAGGCATAACGAAGACATTACATGGTTTAAAGATCATATAGTGGCATGTTCATGAGTGTATGTAGACAAGATGCATAGGGACATGTTCCCACACTTAAAACCTTAATTGATCGGCTTGTCTAATCAACAAGGGCCTAGCACATGACGTACATACATACATACATACATACATACATACATACATACATACATACATACATATATGGCCTGTTCAAATGGTTGCGGTGGACCATCATCAATGCACCGAGTATCAAAGTTGTCTACAGGAGGTACCACAACTTGCCACATCACGTATCTAGCATGGCAAGGACCATGCAATAGCACCCAAGGGGATAGCTTTTTTATGAAGTCCCAATAAGTCGTTGATAATGAAAAATATAGTACTCATGTGGGAATAACCACCCATGTGGGAATAATAGAGCAATCTCTCACCCCATAGCTCATGTCACTAAAAGAGAAATGAAAGGAACTCTTATCTCACACCTCGTTAAGAAATTGAAAGAATGGAGGGGCTCAAAGGGAGTATGCCAATGTGCATAACTGATGGTGTATCAATGCGTCCCAACCCATCTGGCATAGGTATAAGAAGGAAGACATAGAAGCCTTGCAGTGCAGTGCACAAATCAAAGTAATGTGTCCTATGGTGATGGTAAAGACCCACCCCATATGTGCATAGGAAAATGGAAACGTACTTGGCACCAATGTTGTAATGTCTCTCAATCCCCACCTCTCAAATTTGATCGAAGGAAAAACCGGTCACACTCAACCCCCCTTTGTTGCACTGCTCTGTTTGATAGCAATGCACAAAGCAAAGTAATGTGTTCTATGGTGATGGAAGAGGCCCACCTTGTATGTGCATAGGAAAATGGAAACATACTTGGTTCTAGTGTCCTAATGTCTCTCAATCCTCACCTTTCATATTTGTTTTAAGGAAAAATCAGTCACACTTAGTCCCCCCTCTGTTGCACGCTATGCTGATAGATATAGGAAGACAACCCATACTTACATCCTCATCTGGTTAGGATAAAAGCTAGCATTACTAAAAAATTGTCAGTGAAGAGTGGTTTCATCTTGTCAATGATGTCAAATATTATTGGCTGATGAAGAGGCGTACCAAGGAAGGTAGCCAACAAATCACGAACTTGAATTGAATGGAGGAGATTTCGTCTACTATAGGAGTTAGATGCAACTGTTGAAGCATAGGACATAGTGCACTAAGGGAGGTGGCTTTGAAAGTGCATCCTGGGGATTCTAACTGAGAAGTTAGTTGTTTCAGAATGCAGGGTTTTGTCACCTTTTCCATAGTGAACTTCACGTCCAAGGGTGCTTGCCACCTTTTCTTAGAGTGAGGCTTATCATGACATGAAATTTTTTTCTTTTCTTTTATAACAACTTTTTATTTTTTATGTTATATATTTTTTCTCTCTTTTTTATTTTTTTATTTTTTTATTTTTTTATTTCTCTCGAGGATGTTTTCACATTTTCTCGAAGAGCAGGTCGATATGATAGGAACCAAAGTCTTTTTTCCCATGATCCTTTTTTTAAATGTAAATGGTAGAAACACCATATATCAGAAGCATCTACACCACATTTGCTAGATTGAATAGGAAGGTATCAAAACAGCGGTGAGAATGATGAATATTAGCAACATCATGAGTAGTAAGGAGCGATGCCCAAGAGAGAGAGGGATTGTTGGTTGTGAGGGGGAGTGTTGAGATATCAAGCTCCACTCGTGATATGCCAGGGTGACCGTTGTGCATTTATGTCACCGACTTGTTAGCTGCAGATGCGGTTGGTACACCGCCCATGAATAATAGCTAGATGACAGCTATCCTTATCTACTCTAATTCGTGGCTCAGTTAGTATGCCACCTTAGTTAGTTGAGTTTGGTTTGAGACTCCATATATAGGGTTCTTCTATTGCTCTATACTAGACTTCTTTTGGCTTACACAACTAAGGAGAGGAAAATTGTTTTCAACCTCCACCTTTGTGTGTATTCCCCCATTGTGTAAGTGAGAAAGCTACAAGTGAGACTCCTTCCTTCTCTCCCACAATCTTGACATTATGGTCTTTATTTCCGTCGTGTATGCTTGAATGCTCAAGGATCCTGAGGGACAAAATACTTCTTTAGGCGGTAACCATTAATCAAGAAGGGATCATTAGAGGCATCAACGGCTTGCACTTGGACAAAGCCATTAAGGTTGACTGCAAGTACCTTGTAAGGGCCCATCCAGTGTTGTTGGAGCTTCCCTAGGAACTTGCCAAAGAGCGAATCAAAGGTAAGGACTAGGTCACCTTCCTTGAATTCTTTGTGTTTGATGAAGTTGTTATGGTAAATCTTTCGTCAAGCTTGCATGGTTTCTATACTCTATAAGACCACTCTGCGAATCTCATCCAAAAATTCCAAGTGCAATAGGTAGCGCTATAAAGACTCAGCATCTCCTAGTTGCTCTTTGATGGCCACTTGCAAAGAGGATCATCCTAGCTCAACAGGGAAGATGACCTATGTGTTGTACACTAGCTGGAAAGATATCTGTCCTGTAGCAGCCTTATGGGAGGTTCTATACACCTAGAGAGCCTCTATAAGCCGATCATCCTAGTCGTGACAATGTGCAATAATCATCCTCGTCAAGATCAAACAAAGGATGTGATTGATAACTTCGACTTGGCCATTGGCTCTAAGGTAATAGGATATGGACTTGCGATGGCAGATCGTGTAAACCTCTATCAACTCTTCCATGATCTTATTCAGAAAATGAGTGCCTCTATCACTTACTAGCTCCAAGGGACTACCAAAGTGGATGATGATATTCTCGTACAGGTGAGCAAGGCGACATTGTTATCATCATCTCGTTTAAAAGCTTTGGCTTCTCATCACTTTGTAACATAATCAGTATATACTCGAATGTATTTGTTATGTTTCCTTTCGATTAGAGGATTGATGGGGCCAATGAAGTTGATGCCCCACTTCTCGAATGGCTTTAGAGGAAGGATGGGTTGTTGTGGCATGGCACTAGATCTGGTAGCCTTTCCCATTTGTTGACAAGCATTACAATGCTTACAGTAATCATAAGCATCCTTGTGGAGGGTTGGCCACTAGTATTTTGTGAGTAGAGCTCATTATGGCATGCTTTTAGCACTGTTGTGATCTCATCTCCCACAACATATCTTTGTAGCACATCAACGTTACCTTTCTTGTACAAAACGTTGCCTAGCAAAGTTTAGGGGGCTGATTCTAACATAAGCTTCTTCTTCTCTCTCTGCTCGAGATGCCAGGAGCATATTGCTGTGTAGCCAGGAGTTTGGCCATGGCTGCATAGCATGAGGTTACTATTTCAACTATAAATATGAAAGCATCTGGAAGGTCTAGATCACCCTACTCCTCTTCTTCAGTCTGAGGGATTCGTGATAGATGATCAGCCCCAAGACATGGGAGCAACCACGCTTGGTAACCACTTCAAAGTCAAACTCCTAGAATAGGAGTAATCATTGCATCATTCTACCTTTCACATCAGCTTTATTCATTGAAAAGGATAGAGCTTCATGATCCACATAAAACTTGAAGTGCCTCGATAGTAAAGTAGTGTCAAAACTTCTCCAAGGCAAATACCTTTGTAGGCACTCTAACTCAATCAATGTGTAGTTCCTCTCGCGATCATTGACCTTACGACTTGCATAGTAGATGGGCTAATTCAACTTTAAAAAGCCTTTTTGGCATAAGATTATGGCTAAACCTTCTATAGATGCATCAATATGCACATAAGACTCCTTCATTCAACCAGGAGGTTGCAAGATGGATGCTTCAATCAAACACTGCTTTAGAGTGTTGAAAGTTTCTTCACAATCATCTGTCCAAATGAACTCTATATCTTTCCTCAGGAGCTTATACATGCAGACCACATTTGTTGCAAAATGTGCAATGAACTACCTATAATAGTCCACATGGTTGAGGAATTCTCTCAATTGTTTGAGGTTGGATGGTGCAGTTAGAGCTGAAATCTTCTCAATCTTGGCAAGGACTATTACTATCCCCTAAGTAGAGACAATGTGACCCAGAAGAACTCTTGAAGAGACTCCAAAGATGCATTTGTTAGGGTTGAGGGAGATCCTATAGTCTCAAAATTGATCAAAGCATTGCTCTAGGTGTCCATAATGCTTATAAAGCGGATTGAAGACACAAAAATCATCTAAATATACCTCAATGAAATCATGTAGATGATTTTGGAATGCGGTCATCATCACTCTCTGAAATGTAGCAAGGGCATTACATCGCCCAAACAAATCACTCTGTAAGCATAAGTAACTTGTTCTATAGTGAAAGTTATCTTGGATTGGTCCTCTTCTGCTATCTGGACTTGGTTGTACCCATTAAATCCATCCAAGAGAGAGTATAGCTCATGTCCAATCATTGTATCCAATAGTTGGTTTGTGAAAGGGATAGGGAAATGATCCTTCTTTGTCTTGAAATTCAACTTGCAAAAGTCCACACATATTCACAAATTTTCATTTTTCTTGGGTACTGCCACAATGGGTGAGACCCATTCACTGTTGGCCAATGGATAGATGAACTCTACTTCTAATAGCTTCAACAACTTTGCTTTTACCAAGGATGAGTAATTTGGATTCATAAGTCTCTGTCATTGCCTTACCAGGCTTGGCATGAGGCTCTAAGTCAATGTGATATTGACATACAATGGGATCAATCCCCTTTAGGTGTTTATAAGACCATGCAAACATGTCCTAAGTTCTCCTTTAGTAGATCATACATGACCAACTCTTCTTATGGAAGGCTGCTACTCACCTTCACGTGATGTTCAGCGCTATATACATCCACAAAAGCAAATTGCTCTTCACTTTCCACTTCGTGGATAAAGATCCCATGGACTGCTTTTAGGTATAGATCTGACTTCTTTAAGGGAGTGGCCTCCTCATGTGATGCTCCACTGGAGGTAGCTTCTTCCTTCAATGGTGGCTCATTTGGCTCTTTGGGATGCTAAATTGATATTAGGGTTGTTTTTGATTTTGTTTGCGAGTTAGTTACCTCTTGACTTGAGAACTCATCTTCTAAGAACGCATTTAGGAACGACACATAACAAGAATCATCTGAGTTTTGTTCAGGTTGTGAAACTGGTGCTTGTTAGCAAAGTGTATCATCCTTGTCCTTTCTTGTTGAGAAGGGTAAATTAGGGTTACAAGAGTCACTACTAAAGGAAGGCTTATTTTAATTAATCTACTTTTTATAAATGTTTTGCCTATGATGACATCCATTTATCAATCCGAAGGGTACTATAGTCATTCTATCCCACAACATGGGATCTTCAACTTTGAAAGCCTCAAGGACTTCTTCCTCATTTCTATCCTCTTCTCGTTGGATAGATTTCTCCACCTCGTTTTCATAATCTTCATTTTTTACTTTCATCATTGTTCTCTTCAGACTCTGCCTCTTCCTTTAGCACGAGCTTTGTAAGAGAAGAACAAGTTCTCTGCTTCATCTTCTACTTCTGTATCTAGCTCTACTATGGCCATGTAACAAGGAGAGCAGTACATACATGCTTCTATCTCACAGTTAGAGTTAATTTCAGAAGTCATTTCTAGTTTCAGCATAAGGTATTCACCCATTGACAAGGATTTTTCTTCTTTTGGGAGTTAGTCTGTGCCCACTGTCAAGGACTGTGCCTTTATTTTCTTGGAAACGATTTGTTTCATAGCCTCTTTATTTGATAATGTACCATCTATAACTTCATTGGAGGAGTTTGTTAAGACTTTGATAGAGGTGGGTCCATTACCTTTTTGCGAGCCATATAGCTTCACTACCACTTTGTTAAGCCCTCTGCCCCAGGGTCAGGGTTCCCTTGAACCAATCCGTCCATGCTCTTACTTTAAAAATCCATGGTCTTCCTAATAGCAAAGGATATGAGGTCTTGTAGAAATTTGGTTTCACCACCAAATATGTCAACCAATAGTCTCTTCCAACCAGGATTGTCTTCACATATGGGAGAATGCACAAAGGCTTACTTTTGCTTTGGTTTATTAGCTTGATAAGCCATTGTGTAGGATGCATGCCTTGTAGGTCTAGATTCTTCATTATCACATATGTTATTATGTTCACTGATGAGCTCCCAACAATCAATGCATTTACAATAAAACACCCTTCAATCCAAATGCCAATCTTTGGGGTGTCGGGATCTAGGAAGATGTTAGCGACATCCACATCTTTTACTGGCTCTATGACCTTATTGGACTTAGTGGTAGCTATGGGAGTGATCCTTAGGCCACGTCTTCTTTTTAGTATGATTTTACATTTCTTTTGGAAACTAGGGGATAGCATCAACATAACGTCTATCTAAATGTTAGGTTTGGTTTGAAGGTGTCTAGATCTTTGACCAAGTCATACTAATTGATAGGATCCATGGGCTTCTCTAGCCAGCCCTAGGGAATGGGTCAACACTCACTTTCATATTTCCCCTTCCTTCAAGCAAGGGTTGCATCACCACTTCTTCTATCACAAGAGGTACATCCACCTCTTCTGTCTCTTGGACCTCTGGTCCTACTTCTGTAACTGTCTTTGTATCCTTTTGTGGTATTGGACTACTATGTATTTTACTACTCTATGGATTTTTTGGGAGCTTGAACTTCACAGCTTTGGCAAGGGGAATGTTCTCTTTTGGAACTGTTGGTTCTCTTTTACTTGGTGTGCATTACTATAGCAACTTCTAGTTCTACCAGGTTGGAGGTAGGTTCTTGGGCCTTGGTCTATCGACTTTCAGTAGCACTGGCCTTCACACGGGCTGGAATGGGATAGTCTTTTGCATTGTGGCCTTCTCCTTTACATCAACTGCATAAGGGATTGTAGTCCATGTACTGTCTAGGGTTTGGGATAATTTGGTGAGATATGTCCCTTTTCTCCGCATCTGCAAATCTCCACTTTTGATCTCTAGCCATCACCAAGCTATCTTCCTTTATAGATTTGGGAGGGAAACCTCCTTGGGCTAAAATTATGACCAAACTCTCTAGGCTTTGGTCTGATATTTTGGGTTGTCATCTTGGATTCTAGTAGATTGAATCTTGCTTATTCTTCTTTCTTCCTTCTATCATGTATCTTCTTCAAAGAACATATATCTTTAGTATGATTCTTCTGTAGACAATATGAACATAAGTCTCCTGGTATGGTTGACTTTTGGATACATTTAGTGGCTAAATGTCCTACTTAATGGCACTTCCTGCATCATGTGTTTGATCGCATCACATCTCTTTCATCTCCTACAATACTGGATATGCTAGTAGTATTCACCTTCAATGTCTGCAATTGTTTTGTAATCACATCCATTAGCTCTTTCTTGATGATCACAACTAAATTGGACAAATAGTCCTTCAAATTTTCTCCTCTTGGAGTACTCGCAGTAGGGTTTTGGGAAGTCTTTGTAATCGCTACATAGACTGGTTGGGTTGTGGTCCAGAGGGCTCTCTATTTTGATTCTGGTTCAGCTCCCTTGCTCAAGAAGGTTGTAGATCTTCATATGAAGGAAGGAACTACTATGTCTACTCATTTGAATGAGTTTCATTCTATTTGTATAGCTAGCTTATATCACAAAAGATTGTATTTGATGACAATATTAAGTTTATGTTCTTGCTTGTCACTCTTCTTGAGTTATGGGATACATTCCATATTGTCATAAGCATTAATGCTTCTAAGGGGGGGCTTTACATGCTTAGATGTATATGGAGCTTTACTCTCACTGAAGAGGTTAACAATAAGCAGCTGTATCCCACACTTCTCATACTCTTACAACTTGAGGCCGACATGATGCTAGGGGCAGTAATGATTGTCGTGGTAGAGACTCATAACAAAATAGGTCTAAGTCTAGATCTTATGGGTAGGCTCATAGCAAATCCTACAATCTTAAGTCTTCACTTACATGCCATTATTATAGGCAACATGGATACATATGGCCATAGTGCCATAAGATACACTAGGATAGGCGTGATAAAGGCAAAGGGAATATGAATGATAATGCTAGATTGTGGGCATCAGAGACACAACAAGGGACCTTGTCATGGGTGAGGGTGGAGCTATCTATGCACTTCCAACACGACGCAACACCGTGGGATGAGGGAGCTACAAAGAGAGAGAGAGACACAAGATGTGGAAACTCCAATAGTCACAATGTGTGATCGGCCTTCCCTTTATTCCAGTGTCACTGAAAGAATAAATAATGAAGTAATAGTGATAGGCACTCGCCACCTACAATGTACAAGTGTGTAGATATTGTCAGTGTAGTAATACACAGGTGGCTAGGCATAGGCGCCTTTATCCCCAATAGTTTATATGTAATATTTAGTCTTATAATTTTAAGGCATAAGGCTTATAGAGCCTAACTTGAAGAAAAGCGATTGAGATATAGTGGGGCGCCACTAATTTGGCACAAGTCAAGATAATGTGATCAACTCCTTTGATCCGAGGGAAGAAAGATAAGATTTAATCTCTTTTTGCTCTCTGCTACAAATGTAAGTTGTCCCCTTGTTTTAAAGCATCTTGAGCTTGAGTGGACCCCTTGCCTATTTTCAATAAACTTGTGCTTACAAGCAACCTCCTATACACAAGTTGACTCCCCACTTATGAAGAACAAGTTGCCCTTGCTTAAGCAGGCCTTGTGCTTGCATACTTTGAACATATAGAACAAAACCTCTTCTTGAGTATTCCAAAACCAAATTGTTTTGCCTCAAATACCACTATTGAATGTCAAAATGCTTCCAAATCGAGCTAACAACCTCCAAATAGAGCTTTGATGGCTCAAAAAAAGAAACACATATTTGCCTTAAATGGATAGTGAGATTTATATTTCTTTCCAATCCAAATAATGAGCACATATATCACAAATGAAGCTTGAATCATCAACCTCATGATGAAGTTTGACTTTTACGCTCCTTGCTTTAGTGTAACAAGCTCCCATGATTACAACTTTGATACCAATTGAGAGAGGAGTAATGGTGAAATGCTGAGCCAATGCAATGAGAGTGCAAGAGGATGAGAGAGAAATGAAGAATATGAGAGCTTTGCTAGGAATTGTGATACCTTTATTCTTCATTATTTTCACTAATATATGATTGTACAATGTATACTTATACATGGGGTGCTTGCCTAACCTTTGCCCATTGGCCTTTATACCAACAACCTCCTACTTGAAGGCAAATGTGCCTTCAATATAATGAGTGAATATATTATCCAATGCCCATCAACACTTTGTAGAGTGCTCGAAAGATACTCTTTGAGAAGATATGCAAAGTTATGATTTGTATGGACCTCAATAAGCTTTATCCGCTGTCCTCACAAAAATTGAAATCAGATCCTAGCGTTTTTGGATTTTCCATTTCCATTAAACCTTGCCCTAGTTCACCACTTCCTAAACTAGCTGTAGTGGATTTGTAGATGGAAACTAAAGTTTTGGAAAATAGTTCAACATACACTAGAATTAGAAGTGTGATGGAAAGTAGGCTATGCAATTTCTTATTTTCTATGTTAATTATTCAAGAAATCATGATAGTTTGAGAGAGAGTATTCATTGCCTCCTAATGTTAAAGAATTTAAGAATTCCCATGAGACAATGGGTTTTCTGTAGGCACCATTGTAAAGTGAGACTATTGTTGAGATGTCGAGCTCCATATGAGCTAGTATCCATAACATGCCTTGGTAATGTGGTAGGACTTTACTCACTAGTGCATTAGATGATTGACGTGGAGGATATGCCAATGATTCTACAAAGTGATGTGCTCACCATGTTGAAGAGAAAACTCAATTCAACACTTACAATAATGGCACATCCTATTCCACCAAGATGGTAAGGATATCAAGCTTACCAATAAATGCATAAAGCCCCATCATGTCCCACCAATGGAATGAAAGTTGAGGTACTCAAGCCCAACATTGGGAACCACATTTTGTGATTCTAGTAGTTTCATACACTCATTGGCTCACCTATCTCCCTTATAAGTTGTTGAATATCCAAGCTCTTCACTCCCTCTCCTCCACTTCTATCCCAAGAATCCAAGCTAGAAGCTACACAAGTACTCACTAATGCTTATTGTGGAAGGATGGTTTGATAGTCTCTCATCTGTGATCCACACAGTAGCCACCACATATGACCAAGAGGAGAGGACACTCAAAGAGAAAGAGGGGAGAAGCCTCACACCTTCAAGCTTAAGTAGCTCTCACAAGCTCACTTTCTCACCCTCACTCAAGCTCAACCTAGAAGAAAAGAGAAGATCCATACATTAGTTCGCATACACAAGACTAAACTTTTTTTCTCTTTTGGACTTTTATATATAAAGAGTAATCATGGTTTTAACATTCTCACATTAATTGCTTGGTCTATTTCATTGAGTACAATGTTCAGCTCTTGATATTTATCCACAAGATTTGACAAGTTGCACGAGAGAGCAAAATGCTTACAATGGATTCCACTATAGCTCTTTGAGAGTAGAAACTGAAAATTATTTCCAATTGAAATAAATTGACAAAAATTAACCTCCACGTTCCATGCTTGATGCTTGCACTCCAACTTAAGGGTGCGTTCCATGCTTGATGCGTGCGCTCCAACTAAGGGAGGGTTCAGAGTGAGGCAAATGAAGTGTGGAAAATCCATGTCCATTGCTTATGCATTCATGCATGATTGAAATCTTTTATTCGCACATTTTTATTTCAACAACCATGTCTATGCTACTTGGGAAGGTATAATGGTTAGCTTACATGTGATGGGCGTTCAAGGCCCACCAACACAATTTTAATTATGTTGTAAGTGATGCCCAGCCTTCAAATTGTGAACATTTTTCCTTGAACTATCAATAAATTGGTACGCACGTAATGAAACTTGAAGATGGTCGAACTATCAGTAAATTGGTAGCCAGCAGCCAGCAGGCCAATGAGGCAGCAGTGGGTGGATCATGCTGCAGGCCCATCAGCTCCACCAGTCTGACAAACTGCCGAGTTGGCTCATGCAGTAACAGCTCCATTTTCACATGCATTTGCCTGGCCACATAAACCTCGGTCCTCTACCGTCAGTACTATTTAGGACTGATGGTAGAACATATTTGGATCACTAGGCTGTCAGATGATTGATTATTGGTGTAGCAATGCAAACCTAGTCCTCCAGCGTAAGTCTCATTTCAAACTCACGATAGAATTACCAGTGCAAAAGGCACAAATCCTCTCAGTTCTACAATCTAAGGGTTATCAATGTTTCTACGTCATGCGAGAACAAAACATAATATGAGAAGGGTGGGCATGGGGAGTGAAGTGTTGTCATGATTCTGGTTACTTGCCGACTTGGCAACTATGACTACTAGTGCTGCAGCAGAGTGTCGGAACGAGAAATTATGTTGGGCCAAAGAAAAAGCCCAGTCACAGCACCCTGTGATTAAACACGCAAATACAATCTCGTACACTCTTTTTTCCATCTCTATGGGCAAAGGCTGTTCTGTCTGATATGTAACTCTGAAAAAAGAAAGAGCCTCATGATACACTTCCATTTCCCCCCTTGCTGATGATAAACAATGGAAAGCATTAACTTAAATATCCAGCAAGAAAAGAAAACACAATATTTTCAAGTTGGACCAATCCTTTGAGACACTTCTATACACACACACAATTACTGTCACAGCAGTGCGGTTGTAATCATGTTCAGTTTTGCCTCAGCCAGGCAGGATCAACTTTGTTTTGACCATTCAATTGAGTAGTACAGAGAGTTAACTATAAAAGTAGCTGAAACACAATAGGAGGACCAGAAATACCAGTGGACCTGTGTGCTGGAGATGGGTTATGCGCTTGAATCACTCACTAAGGATTTGAATCCAAGGAATGAAAATGGGAAAGCTAGCATTCATAGAAGCGAGGAAAGGGTGTATTTGCAAGTGTTACCAGGGATAATATCTGCTAGATGAATGGTAGAAACCAAATGATGCAATTATGAAGATGCCTTACGATTGTCAATATTTGTCGCTGTGAGAATACAATAATACAAATTTGCCTTTTGATGTGATCGGACATGCTGCCTCATTGATGAAATACAGATCCATTAAGGTGTTGCTCACCATGCCTAGCAGCTGAAACAAGCTCCACACCATCTAACACCACTCTTTTCCCTTCACATATTTGAAATTTGCTTTAGTCAACTTGATGACGAAGTATTATGGTACACACTGGTTTCCGAGGTAAAAAGCACTTCCGATTATGGTATAGTACAGTCCCTTGCATATCTGAGTTGATGCTTCACTGCCTCTTCATCAGTGCATATTCTGGAAATCAGGAGCAAGCATGCATCTGCTGAGTGACAAAAATATCTCAGGTAAAACCTCGTGAGCATTTAAATCCCATGATTTGATCTGTTCAGTTGCCGTTTTCTATATCTCCATGCCACTTGTATACACAAAGCCGCGCGTGTTCTCCAGTAAAGGGATGCATATCTGTGTAGTTACGATGTCATTTGCAAGCATTTACACCTGCAGTATAAAGACTTCTACCGAACAATCTCTTCTGGTATTATAACATACCTTATTGCTCCTTGTACTTTGGGATTTCGCAAAACATGGCTATACAGTCTTGTGACTTCCTGCAAATCTTCTGCACTGAGGGAAAACGCCTCCACATTTCCAAGACAGGTAACTGTTCTGCTGGACAGTGCATGTTGCCCGATGATAGGTCGATTCTTCCCTTCTGCATATGATGCTATCGAAATCAATATAGCACTATAAAATAGCACGTAACAAATCTGAAACCTATCAAAATATTCACTCCATATTACGTAAAGAACGGGTGGGTAAAAGACCTAGTGCATCCATGTTCTCTCACTTTGACATTCAGTTGGGTTGAAACTGAAGAAAAAAAATGACTTGGGAGCAGATGGTCCTAATTATCCACATAAAACTAAAAGTATACATCCAAGATGTCATAATTGTCCAATAAAACTAAAAGTATACATCCAAGACCAGCCAGCTATACACTTAAATTATGGAACTAGCCTTGCAACTACTCCCAAAAGCATCTGAGCTACCAGTGAGAGAAAGTCACAGCACTATGTTAGAACCTTGTCTCTGCGACAGGTTAAACAACATCACAGTACAGATGCACACGGGTCTAGCTTTTGTAGATGCAGATATCGACAGAAAATATGAGGCCACACTTGTTTCTTTTTGGAGGCTAACAGCGGGACATCTAAAGTTACTAAAGGACTCAAACCTTAATATATCTGAGGTTCCAGATTTGCAGAGCTGTGATTCATGCATTCCGTCAATTGAAGCATTTCAAGCATTCACAAGAAACCTTGCAGTTTTCTATTACAGCAACTCAAGTTCCGATTCAAAGCTTTTTGGTCCAATTCTTCATGTTGCATTAATATAAAAAACACAACCAACAAAGGCAAAGAAGCCAGTTATCTCCATAAATCTGGCAAGTATGCTAATGAAGCCAGGCAGACACATTTAGCCTATTCCAAGCATTAGGAACAACACACATTTCTTGCTACTTTGAAATCATTGCATTGGAAAAGCATATTACTTAGCTGTCTGGAGTCATTTTCAAGGCACCAGGTGATAAGTTCATCCCCACAAAAGTCTCCACTTGAGAGTGTTTCAGGAGTTTCATTCTCTCCAATACTGGAAAGTTTTCCTCTGATGAAAAAGTGCATCTTATCGATTGGATAATTTCTTCTCAGGATTACATTTCCTTCAATATACAGTCTTTGGCGCAGGCGTTGACATATGACATCTAAAACCTGTTGTTCCATAAGAGTAAACAGTTGCACCTGGCAAGACACAGTCTTTCTTAAATCAGGATTCACCAATATCTTCAGTTACAGCAGCAAAGTATGGGTGACTAAGAACTGAGTAAGAATGAACAGTCCTGTGCTTTTTTTAAAGTGTTTAGAAAATGGAAACTTCAAACGTATGAAAGCATGTAGGCACACATGCTAAGAGTCTAAAGCTTTATCGAATGTTGGTTGAGCTTGCTTTGCATGAAATCTTTTTTGCAAAACTACAAACGTTGCAACCCAAATGATTCTTAGGTGTGCCAGTGGGCATTTAAACTGTGCCAATACTAAAGGAGACATTTAACTCTATAAAACCGGATCGTGCAGAAGCCTAAAATTTATCTACAGTGAAAGAAACACCCTGCTTAAGAATCTCTTTGTAATTGGCCAGTGCATTGGACAAGATAAGCACATGGTGAATACCTCCTATAAGACTCTAGATGTTTATTTCTATGCCCTTTACTCACGACACCAGATAAGCAAGGCATATGGCTGCTGAATGCTACCATGGGGAAGGCAGTTGTCACAGCATTGGTACTCAAGATTTGGTACTTCTCCATTTTGTGTGCGCTGCCCATGATGGGAGTTTCAATTTATAATGAAGATAAATTAGTTTCCTTTTTGGGTTATATGTTGAATAGGAAAGAAGGATGCTAAAAAATGTCCTCTTGCTTCATAGGGCATGCTTATTATCGTTGAGAGAGAGATGTCAGATATACAAGGAGTCTAGCTTCATCATCCCCTAGGCACTTCCTTGAGGCCTCCATGAGCTCCTCCTTCGAAAAGGGTTCTCATACTCTTTTTGACCACTCTCTTGGTACTCTTCCACACAATCTCTCATCAAGCCCAACAAAGCAATATAAAATTTGTGGCCACTTGTCCAACCTCATGCGGCCCCTCGGCTAGAGATCCATTTGCTCCCCTAAGTCTCCTAACAGCTTGTCTAGAGTGTCTAGGACTTCTAGTGCAAAAAATCCTGGTTCATCTTGTCCCCGACCCTCTTGAGTCTCCTAGCACCTAGTTTGGAGTGTGTAGGACTTGTAGTGCAATTTTTTTTTTGTTCACCCTGTCCCCTATTTGTGTCCAAAAAGAAGCTCTTGCATGGTACTTATACTCTAATCCGGCCTCCTTCAAGTTCTATTCGATCTCCTCATCAAAGCTTTAGGTTTAGACCCTTTCTTTCATGGCAGCTCATGTACATCTCCTTCCATAGGTTCTTTTTCTTTCCCTTAGGCTAGCTCAGATTTGTTTGTTAGTTTTAGGTCAGCTTACACTTCTCACATGAGAACCACCTTATGGTGCTTCATTGCTTGGTGTGCCACCCATGCACCATGTACCTCTCATCTACCTGCAAGTAAATAACACTTCCATGCTTGGTGCTACCATGTTGGGAATCCCACTCATGCAATCTACACCTTACATCTTAGTTGCTCAAATGCAAGGATTTCCATCTAGTGCTTACATTGCACCTCTCTCATATCCTTGGGCTACTCAAGTAATTTTCATACATTTGTAAGTCAACCCCATTACACCACCAATAGATCCACTTAGCATGGTAGGCACTTTGGGGCAAATCCCCATGTTTACTCCACTCCCCTAGCCTATCATTCACACACTAACACTCGAGATGTTGCAATAGCCAAGAATGCTTTTAGTAGTAAGACTTGCTTCGATTGGTTGTAAGTACCTCACAACTTGCTCCAATGTCATGGAACAAGTGCTTTGGTCTCAAGGCCTTTGGGTGGATTTGGGCTTCCATCTCCTCTCAGTCTATGGCCTTACCCAGCGTGGGACATTTGTTGTCTCTATAGAGCAGGTGGTCTATGTAGAGGGTACTACCTCAGAAGCTGTTCTTTGGACAGGTTGTCAAGAGCATAGGCTTCATTGGTTCCATTCCTCTTCTTTTGTGCAAGTTCCTGGCGGGCAGGGCCTAGAATCCACTTAATCTTGCATGATCATGTATCCCAATTTGAGCCATGGAGCTTGTCTTTCTCTAGGAGTTGGGGAAGGATGGGCACTTGAACAAGTGGTGCCATGATGGCCACCCATGGAATGGAGGATGTGTTTGATGAAGAAAAATGGGAATTGTGAAGGGATAGTAGATGGGAGGGAAGGTGGTCATGGGCATCTCAATTTGCATAACGATGTCTCGGGTCTTCATGTTGATCCTCACTACATGATCACGTGCTCGTATTGATCATTGCATACTCATTTGGTCTTTGCGATGATCCTCATGGCCATGACAATCGAAATGTTGGTCTTCAAAGTTCATGGTCTTGGTCATCGCTTTGGTGGCTCTCATGATCTGTTTAGTAGGCTCTCTCCATCTGATCGTCTCCTTCAAAAAACTTGAAAAAAAGCAAGTGAACATGCTGCATTTCGATGGAGACTGCCTCCTAGAATGAATGGCACTCTGCTCCTTGCTGCGTTCGGACTTCAGCAGCCTCAGGGAGACCAAATGACCTGCTGTATGCACCGCATGCTGCATTTTGAGGTCGGCTAGGTAACTTGAATGGAGAAAACCTGTGGTAGGGGATGGATGACATCTGCGCACACCCTCACATGGTATCAGTGCCAAATGAGTGCCAGAGAGCCTATTTTCTACCATGGTTTCCCATTGATATGCTGTGTTTTCGTTCCCTGCACCTAGACGACCTATGGTGGACCCCTCCTCTACTGTCGACAGTCCCACAAAGCAGTTAGTGACATCTAGTACACGCATTATCCATTGTTCATAGGTCGTTTTCATCCTAGTAGTAGTCCTGTCTTTGACACGCAACATTCAGCAGGCTTCTAATACTGATAGAAGGCTGCACAAAATCAGCCTTGGCAGGCTGTGGAGTTGCATTAGTGAGGGTGCTGGACTGATGGCAGGAGATCTGTCTGAGAAAGGAAGATGAGCGAGAATGATATGGCTGGAATGATGATCAAGGAATGATGGCGAAGTATGGATTGGGGCAGCCAATAAATAGGCAATTGAACAAGAACAGGCCGACCTGCTACAAATGCCCATTAATGATGTCTGACCAATGGAAAATGACTGACTACAGGCTGTAGAAAAGGTGCCCATGTGCATGTGGCATAAGTAGCGAATGCAATCCACTGAGATCAATGTGCAATGTAATTGAGCATAAGTAGCGAACGCAATCCACTGAGATCAATCCATAAGTAGGGAATGCCTTCTATGTAATTGAGCATGCACTGCTCTGATGCTCATCCCATCATGGAGTTCGGAATAGGTCATATTTTTGGATGCATTGTTGTCATGCTCATGCATGCAGGAAATTCAGGGCAGCAAGTCTTTATAGAGCTATCTCAGCCCATTCTTCATTAGAATAGCTACCCAAAGAGTACCACTTGCTTGGAGATTACTTGAAGAATGTATACATGCATTGGATTGAAAGAGTATGGCCTCAGCCCTCTATGTATGTTTGGATGTATTGGATCAAGAGAGTATGCACTCAGCCCTCAATGTATTTTTGGATGTATTGCTCTCATGCTCAGTCGATCATGGAGTTGGGAACAGGTCAAAGCTTCCAAGGGTTTGAAGAAGTATTGATAAGGGTTGGATACCTGTGGATTTCGCATGCAGAAAATTCAGGGGCAAAAGCCTTTGAGGGACTATATGCATTCGTTTAGACAGTATGCCCCCAGCCTATATAGATATGTTACAATTTGCAGTTGAGACAAGAAATTGTATGACAAATGATGATAGTGAATGAACTTAGGAACTCAGAATGGAAAAATGATGAATGACTTACAATGATGATACAATGGGAGCCCCAAGAGACTGTGTCTGGGACTAGAGTTGAGGCGAGTCATGGAGTATGGCAAAGATAGAGTGATTTAGATGATTGCAATATCCTAAGGTGTTCAGGCAGCAACACTTGCACAATGTGGAGGGAGTGAAATGCAGCCCTCTTGGCAAGGGGATGTCAAAGAAGATGCTGGATAAAGGTGTATGGCAGTGGAGGGAGCGGCAGTCCTTCATAGCCGTGGCTGATGATGAGGATGGTCTCAAGGGAAAGAAATAGCAAAAATGAAATTGTCTACTTATGGAAGGACCTGTAGCAGCAAAAATGCAAATGTTTGCTGGTATGAAAACCCTTTGGGAAGTTCTCTATGGGAAGTAGCAGAGAAAACAAAATTATCTGCTGATGGAAGAGCTTTTGTGTAGGTAGATGACTGCTCAAGAAGGTAACTGGCAGGCTGCAACAAAAGTAGCAGCAGAGAATGCAGCAGTGGATGAGGTGGGAAGCATGTCACCAAAGATAGGTAGAAGCTGGATGATACCCAATCTGAGATGGCAGCGACTCCAGGATGCACCAAATAGGGCAGCGACAGCTCCATTGTCATAGCATCCACCAAATGCCTACAAGAGGAAGGGGGCAGCACTCAAAGAAGAGGGAGGGCATCTAGGAGAATGAAGAGTAAATAAGAGTGGTCTTAGAGTCAGTGAGATGCCCACGACATGACCCTTTATGGGAGATTTTGGTGCATTTGTCCTACGATGCAAATAAAAACCCTTTAATCATCAATAAAACTTTGGGGGACTGAATTAAGGAGCAGAAGCAGGCATAAATGCATAATGATTGATCTTAACATTGCATCTTAGGCCCAAAAAGGTGCCCAAGATGGAGAGGAGAAAACATGTAAGGCATTAGATATACAACAAGATCCCCTACAAATGAAAGTTATGTGGTAAGGGAGTTGGTAAAGAAGATACTCAATAGCTAAGATGGGAGTAAAACATAGCCCACCTGAGCTGTTTAAGAGAGGAAGACTAAGAAGAAAACATCTGTACCATAGCTAAAAACTTGAAGAAGAACAGGCATGCCTGATCCTTGGCCTTGAGAGAGGACACTATCCTTGTGTCTTTGCACAACAAGGTGAGAAGGCGCAACCACCAAGTCATGGCTGAAACATCCAAGGCTTTGTGTAGATGGATGTTATAGATCTTGAGAGCCGATCTAAAAAATGGTGGAGAAAAGGGTCAAGTTTCATCATCAAGTGTGTGAATGTCCACATGTGGAGAGAGTGAAATGCAGTCCTCCAATACATGTGTTGGGTATTTCACTCACGCCTCACTCACGCCTACGCTCACATCGGAGTGTCGGTGATCAGTGGGACACTGGGGCACTTTTTACTCTCGGTAGGAGAGGTTTTTTTCCCCCAGACTTATGGTATTATGTCGTATGTGCTTATGACACACACTTACGGGCACTTATCGTGTTCGGGTGTGAACACCCCCCTACAACCCTAAGGTTTAAGGGTTGTACCTTGTGCTTTCAGTTTTACACTCTTTTAGTCTATTGCATTGGGTGTCGTGCTTTACTCCCTACTGTCTACTGTTTTCTGTGCTGAGCTTCGATCCTACCTCCACTCTCACATTTGGTATCAGAGCAGCATTGGCTCTGTTTAGCTCAGCTCCGTCAGCATTCGGGACTCTCTGCTCAGGTCCAGCCTCAACCTTCAGGAGACGCCCTGGTCTTCTGCCTGCATCGTCAGTACCCTGCTCGTCATGCCCATCATGAGTGCCCTGCCAGTCTTCAGTTGCCTGTGTCTGTGGTCAGCCCAAACTGCCCCGCCCGTTAACGTCAGTCGTCAACCAGTCAGTCGTCAGACATGTGCCACCAGACAGCTGTTAGCTATTTCGCGTCTGAAGCGTCGCCAGACACCCGCCCGTCGACTGTGCCTCTGTGCTGTTTGTCATGCCACGTCAGCTCGCCTGCGACGCCTCTGTTCAGGCCGCGTTTGATGCCTCCTGTCCGCTGTGTGCTGCTGCGCCATGTCAATGACAGCCCGTCAGACGTCAGGTATTTTTTAAAAATTTTTCTTTATCCTTTCATTCTAGATAAATTTCTGGAAGAGGGGATTCCTACACAGCAGGCACATCATCCAGTAACGTATCTGGGACACATTGAATGCAAATTTCTGGCCAAATTTATCAGACATTTTGGGGCTTTTATGTTTTTTGAGGACATTGGCATATGAACTGCAGCTACAGTCACATAAAGACTGTTTTGAACACATTTGAGGCAAGAAATTTTGGGGATTTTGCTGGTACAGTGTTGCTGAACACTGATTGCATGTTGGACTGCGTGCATAACATACAGTTTTGACAAAGTGCACCTCTCTACACTAATTGTAGAAAGTTATTTCCTGCAATTTCTGGAAATTTTCAGATTTCCAGTGAAGTTCTGCTTCGACATTGCTCTTTTGCATTTTCGGTAATTGAAAAATCATGGCAAATCAGGGAGGAGATGTTTTCACCTATGTATCCAAGGAGGACAGATTGGATGGAAATAACTATTCACTTTGGTCCTTCATGATGAAGAATGTACTTGTGGCAAAAAATCTTTGGGATTATGTCAGTGGAGAATAAGCTCGACCTCGAGTTTTGGCTCCAGCTACTCCTCCTCCAGGAGGACGTGCACCACGGGCACCTCAGCTTGCTCCACTTCAGCCACTTCCCCAAAGAACAGCAGCTCAAAAAGCATGGGATACACGGGATGCACAGGCTTTGTCGCTGATTGCATTGGCAGTTCAGCGGTCAATCATCCCCCACATTCGTTCAGCAGCTTCTTCATGAGAAGCTTGGCTAACTTTGGAGCATATGTTTGCAGGCAAGAATGAGACTCGCATCTCTTTCTTAAAGAAAGAGCTAGAGACATTGAAAATGGATGAAGGTGATTCTATTCAGGATCACTTGAACAAAATTCAGGACTTGCGAGAGCAACTCATGAATGTTGATGAGTACTATTCAGATGCACAAATGATATCCACCACTTTGAACTCATTACCTTCTTCTTACTTGGCTTTTCATACGGCCTTAAACCTCACAATGAGGATTGCCGCGCAGCCAATCACTTTTCTTCAGTTAGTCAGTTTGCTTCTAGAGGAGCAAACACAGAGGAATAGTGGTGTGGATGCTATAGCCTCTAAGCAGGCTTTTATGGCTAGACAGAAGGGCAAAGGCAGCCAAGTGAAGAATGCTCCGCAAAGTTCTAGAACTTCTGGCACATCCCAAGCAAACAAAAAACAAGGGGGTACACAAGCGAAAAATGGTAAATGCCATTACTACAAGAAGCTAAGCCACTACATTACTGAGCGCAGAAAGCGCATTGCCAAAGAGAAGAAAAAGGAATCAGGAATGTCTGTTTCTGATGCTCCTTCCACTGCTACTGAGTCCGCATCCTTTGTTGCAGATAGGGACTATTGTTTTTACACATGCTGTTATGACACCTCTTGGGCAGATTGAGCATTCAACTCTACTGAGGATGCAGGCACTTGGTTTTTTGACAGTGGTGCTTCTAGGCATATTACATCTCGTAGAGATTTATTTGCATCTGTTCATGCAGCTCCAGTTGGCAAGTCTGTACAGTGAGCCAATAATGCATCATACCCTGTTAGAGGTATTGGGAAGATTGTGCTCACAGCCATTGATGGCTCTATTCTCCGCCTACAAGATGCTTTATTTGTGCTAGGCATAAAGAAGAATTTTCTTTCTATCTCTTCTTTGGCACGTTGTGGATTGCAGGTCACATTTGATGATGACCGATGCATGGTGAGAGACAAAGAACACATGACTTTGGTCTTGACAGGCACTTTATGTCATGGGTTATACGAGTTGGATGCTCTTTCAGTTGATCAGTCAGCGTACTTGGCATCCACTCTTACTCCTGTTATGCTACAGGCAGAGTTATGGCATGCTAGGATGGGGCATGTGAACTTTGGCAGCTTGATGCTCTTACAGCGTACGCAGATGCTAGATGGATTACCTCTACTGGAGAGACCTCCTGAGCACTTGTGTGAAGGATGTATTTTGGGAAAAATGCATCGTTTTTCGTTTCCCCGTGATGTTGCTTTTAGAGCAACAGCCAGGTTGTAGTTAGTGCATTCAGATATATGTGGACCTATGCAGACAAAGTCATTGGGAGGATGTTACTATTTTGTGACTTTTATTGATGACTTTACACGATTTTGCTGGGTCTACTCTATGGTCAAAAAGTCAGAAGTGTATGATGCATTCTTGGCTTTTATTGCACTTGTTGAAAACCAGTCTGGTTGTAAAATTAAGACTCTCCGTTCGGACGGAGGGGGGGAATACATGTCCTCTATGCTGAATTCTTTTTTGAAGCAGAAGGGCATTGTCCATCAGTACACTACTGCTTATACTCCATAGCAGAATGGGGTTGCAGAGAGAAAGAACTGGTCACTCATGGAGATGGCCAGATGTATGCTGAAGGCAAAGAGCTTGCCTCACAATTTCTGGATGGAAGCCGTCATGCATGCTTGCCATGTTTTGAACAGATGCCCCACCAAAGCATTGAAGAAAATTACACCTTTTGAGGCTTGGAACAGCCGGAAACCTTCTCTTGGACACTTTCGTACCTTTGGGTGCCTTGCATATGCACATATTCCAAAGGTACTCAGGAAAAAGTTGGATAACAAGGCTGTCAAATGCATTTTTATGGGATATAGCAGTGAGAGCAAAGGCTACAGACTCTATGATCCTGTTTCTAAAAAGGTGTTTGTCAATCGGGATGTACTATTTGATACAGAATTGTCCCTTGCTAGTTTAGATACATATCAGGCTGCCCGTGATGTATTTGAAGGGTTGCTGCCCATTACATTTGGTGATTCAGCTGGAGTTTCAGCAAGTGAACTCAATGTTCAGGCAGCTACTCCTTTGAAAAATGCAGAAAATCAGCCATTGGCTGATCTGAATATTCAGCAAAGTGCTGAAACTGAAATTCAGTAAGAGCTTGTGCACAGTCAGGAGGCAAGACAAATGCCTAGATGGTATTTACAAACTTGAATGATAGTCATTTGGATGCACCCATGGCTGGTCGTACTAGAAGGCAAGCTCGTATGCATGATACTACACATACCATGGATTTCGTTATGGCAGCAAGCACCTTCGATGATGAGGAGCCTGAATGTTTTGAGGATACATGACAGAGTGTGCATTGGATGGCAGCAATGAAAGCTGAATTGGATTCTATCACTAAGAATCAAACATGGGATTTGGTGTCTTTGCCATTTGGGAAAAAAGCAATTGGAACAAAATGGGTCTACAAGCTGAAACGGAATGCAGATGGATCCATTGACAAATACAAGGCAAGGCTTGTAGCTAAAGGCTATGCACAAAAAAAAGGCATTGACTATGAGGAGACATTTGCTCCTACCTCCCGTATGACGACCATCAGGTCTATGGTTGCTTTGGCTGCTCATTATGGATGGACTGTGCATTAGTTGGATATTAAAACTGCATTTTTACATGGGGAACTTCATGAGGAAGTATATGTACAGCAGCCCATTGGTTTTGCAGTTGAGGGCTTGGAACACTTGGTATGCAAGCTGAAAAAAGCTTTGTATGGTTTGAAACAAGCTCCTAGAGCTTGGTATGCAAAGATAGATGCTTTCTTGCTTAGCCAAGGGTTCATAAATAGCTCATCTGAGTCTACCCTTTACGTAAATAAAGAGGGGGGGATCCATGCTGATCATTTGTCTTTATGTTGATGATCTCTTGCTTACAGGGACACATGCTGATCAGATTTCAGCATTTAAACAAAATTTGCAGCCAACTTTTGACATGTCAGACTTGGGGTTTTTGCATTATTACTTGGGTATTCAGTTCATACATGATGCTAGAGGTATTGGGTTATCATAGTCAAGATACATTGGTAAACTTCTTGAGAAGTTTGGCTTACAGGATTGCAAGCCAGTTTGTACACCAATGGAACCTGGACTTAAACTGTCATTACATGATGACAATGATTTGTTTGATATACACACATATGCTCCAGCAGTTGGATGCCTTATTTACTTATGCAACACTAGGCCAGACATACAGTTTGCAGTTTCAGCCCTGAGCAGATACATGCATCAGCCACGCATGTCACATTGGCAAGCTGTTAAGTGTGTCTTCCGTTACTTGCAGGGTACTAGATCTCTTGGATTGCTTTATGCCAAGGGAGGACCACTGCAGTTACATACTTACAGTGATTTTGATTGGGTTGGTGATTATGATTCACGTCACTCCATTAGTGGCAATTGTTTCTTTCTTGGCTCGTCTTGCATATCTTAGCTTAGCAAGAAACAATCCACTGTTGCCACATCGTCATGTGAAGCTGAATACAAGGCAACTTTCACTACCACAGTTGAATGTGTATGGATTAGACGCTTGCTTGCTGATCTGGATGTATCTGTTACGGAGCCTACTCCTTTGTTCACTGACAGTCAGAGTGCCATTGCAGTGGCATGGAACCCAGTGTTTCATGCACGCACGAAACACATTGAGATACATTATCACTTTGTTAGAGAGAGGCTACATGCAGGTGATATCAGCCTTGTCTATTGTCCTACCACCAGTAATGTGACAGACATCTTCACCAAAGCTCTTCCTCGTGACAAATTTGAAGCATTTCGCCATGCTTTAAATTTGATCTCCTTTGGTGGCGGATGATCCTTGTACTCTTGATCACTCTTCACTCCAGGGGGGTTTGTTGGGTATTTCACTTACGCCTCACTTATGCCTACGCTCACATCGGAGTGTCGGTGATCAGTAGGACACTGGGGCACTTTTTACTCTCGGTAGGAGAGGTTTTTTTCCCCCAGACTTATGGTATTATTTCGTATGTGCTTATGACACACACTTACGGGCACTTATTGTATTCGGGTGTGAACACCCCCCTACAACCCTAAGGTTTAAGGGTTGTACCTTGTACTTTCAGTTTTACACTCTTTCAGTCTATTGCATTGGGTGTCGTGCTTCACTCCCTACTATCTATTGTTTTCTGTGCTGAGCTTCGATCCTACCTCCACTCTCACAAAATGATGATGGATGGATGGAGGGAGTGAAGCGTAGTCTTCTTATAAATGATGATATGGAGCGAGTGAAACACAATCCTCTGATTCATGATTAGAATGGTTAGTAACCACCTCTAAAGTCCCTCTGAATAGTCCTCTTAAGGAGATTAGGAATCCAAAGACTCATGGATGATGGCCTTGGTAGAAGAGGGAATATCCACGAAGAGAGTCAAAGAAGTTATCTAGGGTGAGTGCAGTTGTAGAGGGAGTGAAACAAAGTAATCCAAGCAGTACTTGAGGTTAGAAGAGGGATGGGAAGGAGAAGAACCACAAGTGATAGCATCGATGCTTGTTGTGGACCCTTTTCTCAGAGAAATCATACAAGCAGGAGTGTCCAGTTCTTGTGGAGGTGGTGAACAGCCACCACCTTTCTCAATGGAGCACACTACCAAGCTGAGGGTTGTGGAAGCCACTAAACCCCTTCGTAGCTTAGTGCAGTGGTCTCTAGGAGGGCTTATGGCCTCATGAAGTCTTAAGAGCCTCCTACTGCTTGAAGGACATAGAACGTGACATGGGCGTCTTATTTCCCTAAGCATAGGAATCTAATAGTCAATGCACAATGCTTTGTCACCCAAAACCATGAGGTGGCATAAGGAGTGCATGCAGACACATATACTTTGGAGGGGTAGGGAGCAAAGGCCAATGATGACAAGCTTCATTAGAGTGTCCTGACTTGCCACAGGAGGTCCACCAAGTGGTTGATGCTCCATCTTGTGGGGAAGAAGCCATAGCACCAATGTGTCAAACTTATAATGGGAGAGTGGGAGGGAGCAAAATGCAGTCCTCAATGTTGCACCATAATAAAATGAAGGAATTTTAGTTGACGATTGTCTTGTTGCTCCCTGCAATCTCTATGCTTCATGAAGGAGGATCTTTAGCTTTGAAAGCACCGGATTTGCAGTGGAGATGAAAGATCATATGACAAACATTAATAGTGAGTGAACTCATTAAACTCAGAGAATGGAAAAATTATGAATGATATACGATGATGATACAATGGGGGCCCCTAGCCTTTGTCTTTGGGACTAAGGCTGAGGTACGTGTCATGGACTTCGGTGTTAACGGAGTGCCTTGAGATTACTGCACTGCCATCATTGATTAGGCAGCGATACCTATCAAGGAATTTGCATTATGGAGGGAGTGAAATGCACTCTTCCATGCAGGGGGATGTCAAAGAAGACATTGGATAAAGGTAGACAGCACTGAAGGGAGCAAAACACAGACCTCCATAGTCATTGATGATGACGAGGATGATCTCTAGGGCTGTAGCAACAAAAACGAAATTTTCTGCTGATGGAAGGACCTGTCTTAGCCAAACTGGAAATGTTTGCTGGTGGGAAAAGCCTTTGGGATCTCTAGGGGCAAGAACAAAAAAAATGAAATTGTCTACTGATGGAAGAGCCTTCAGAAAGGTAGATGATTGCTCTAGAAGGTAACTTGCAGGATGCAACAAGAGTAGCACCAGAAAGGGCAGCAATGGATGAAGATTGGGGCCTCTGAATGCCGAAGACAGGTGGGCAGTAGCCACCAAAGACTGGCAGAAGCTGGATGACAGGAATCTAAGATGGAAGTAGCTCTAGGATGCACTGAACAAGGCAGAAAGAGCTTCGTTGTGATAGCATCCAACAAGTGCCTATAGGAGGAAGGGGGCAGCACTTGGAGAAGAGGGAGAGTGGCTAGGAGAACAAAGAGTGAATGAGGGTGGTCTTAGAGTCAATGTAATGCCAACAGTATCCCCTTTATAAGGTTTTTTGGTGCATTTGTCCTACTGTGCAAATTAAAGCCTTCTAATCATAAAGTGTTTTGGGGCTGAATCGAGGAGAAAAAATTAGATGTAACTGCATGATAATTAATTATTAATGCTAGGCTTGATTTTGACTGCTGCTCATTTGAGAGAGTATGCACTCAGCCCTTGATGTATTTTTGGATGCAGTGCTCTCATGCTCAGCCCATTGTGGAATCTGGAATAGGTCAAAGATTCCAAGGGTTTGAAGAGGTATTGAGAAGGATTGGATGCCTTTGATTTTTGCATGCAGAAAATTCAGGGGAGCAAGCATTTCTGGAGCTATTTCAGCCTGTTCCTCACTGGAATAGTTACCCAAAGAGTACCACTCACTTGTGATTACTTGAGGAATGTATACATGCATTGGATTGAGAGAGTGTGCTGATACATATGTGCAGGAATCTCTGAACACCCAACAATGCAGAAATTTTAGGACAGCTAGACCTAGAAGATGAAGATACATTTTTATTAGGGGCAACCTCAGCAGGAGTCCAAGGTCTTGTCATGGTTGATACTTCACATTGAGGAATGGTTCCCTTGGAGCTTGCCGTCCGTGCACACTTTCTTTATGTTTGTCCTTTGACATTTTTCTTTTTGATCATTAGGTTGGACTAGCCAATGATGCATCAACATTTGGTTTATGCTGGGTCATTCTCATTGGAGTCCCATTACTCCCATGTCAGTCATCTTTAAGTTCATTAGCACAATGATCAGCACATAGGCATTAGAAAAGCTGCATTTGTAGATACTATCAGTAACTTTCCCTCTAGGCAAAAAGCTCTACTAGGCTGGAAGTACGTGTTGGGTTTCACTCACGCCTACGCTCACAGGAGTGTCGGTGATTTCAGTAGGACACTAGGGCACTTCTTACTCTCTGTACGAGAGGTTTTTCCCCCCAGATTTTTTCTCTTTATTTTAAGTGCCTATGTTACACATTTTCAGGCACTTATTGTGTTGCACACACTTTGAGTATGAGAACACCCTCTTACAACCCTAAGGTTTAAGGGTTGTACCTTGTACTTTCATCTTACACTTTTAGTCTATTGTATTGGGTGTCGTGCTTCCACTCTACACACTGTCTACTCCACTCTCAGCTAAGCTTCGATCCACTCAATCTCTCACATTTGGTATCAGAGCAGAGTACAACTCAGTCAGTACCTTGCAGACTGCGCTGCCAAATCAGCTAGAGCCACTGCTAGAGAAGCCTTGTCTCGTTTCCTTCCTCCAATGGAGCAGTACCAGCTTGATTGCCACCAGTGCAGTAGTGTTCGCCTACACCTGTGCTGCACCACGCTAGCTGCGCGCCAAATAGCCCACCACCAGCCTGACTGCGACGCCCAGCACCACCCCTGCATTTGACAATCTGCCTATGCAGCTTCCCTGCACTGTGCCAGCTTGGGCCGCCTGCCTGTGCCCAGCGTTGTGCCCCAGCCTGAAGCCCAACAATGCTTTGCCTTTGCCTCTACCCTATGCCACACGTTCGTACTCTTGCCCGTACCTGTGGCCAGTGCTGCCCATGCAGCTTCAACACCCAGACCACCAGTCTGCCACCCATCACCGTCACCACCTGCTCAAGCTGCCCACCACCAGCTCGACTTGTTCTTGTGCCAGGTAAAAATTTTTTCAAATAAAAAATTACTTTTTATTCCAGATTCATCTCTAGAAAAGGGGCTTTTGCCTGGGCAGGCACAACAGTCTTGATACGTGTATGGGACATGATTTATACAGAAATTTCTTGGCAAATAAGGCAAGAATTTTTGGGACTTTTGGGTTTCGTGAAGACATTGGTACATGCATAGTAGTTTTTGAGCATTTTGGGATAAGAAATTTTGGGGCTTTTGCTTCTACAGTGTTGCTGAGCATTGAATGCACCTTGGACTGCATGCATTACAGATAGTTTTGACAGAGTGTACTTTAGTTTGCTAATTGCAGCAAGGTATTTGCTGTAATTTCTGGAAATTTTGAGATTTCCACAATGGTCTAGCTAGGACATTGCTCTTTTGATTTTTTTTTTTGGGCATTGTTTATCATGGCAAATCAGGGAGGTGATGTATTTACCTATGTATCGAAGGAGGATAGGTTGGATGGTAACAACTATTCACTCTGGTTCTTCATGATGAAGAATGTGCTGATTGCGAAGAATCTTTGGGACTATGTAAGCGGAGAAGGAGTTAGGCCCGGAGTTGTGGCTCCTGCTACTCTTCCAAGAGGACGTGGACAACAGGCAACTCAACCTGTTCAGCCTAGTCCACTTTAGCCACTTCCCCAAAAATCAGTAATACAAAAGGCATGGGATACACGGGATGCACAAGCTTTGTCACTGATTGCATTGACAGTTCAACGGTCTATTATCCCTCACAATCAATCTGCAGCTTCTTCATGAGAAGCTTGGCTTACCTTGGAGCAGATGTTTGCTAGTAAGAATGAGACCCGCATCTCTTTCTTAAAGAAAGAGCTTGAGACACTGAAGATGGATGAGGGTGATTCTATGCAAGATCACCTAAACAAAATTCACGACTTGCGTGAGTAGCTTATGAATGTTGATGAGTATTACTTTGATGCATAGATGATATCTACTGTCTTACCACCAGTAATGTGGCAGACATCTTCACCAAAACTTTTCCTTGTGACAAATTTGAAGCATTTCACAATGCTTTAAATTTGATCTCCTTTGGTGGCCAATCACCCTTGTATTTTGATCACTCTTCACTCCAAGGGGGTTTGTTGGGTTTCACTCACTCCTACGCTCACACAGGAGTTTTATGATCTCAGTAGGACATTGGGGCACTTTTTACTCTCCGTAAGAGAGGTTTTTTTCCCAAGATTTATTCTCTTTATTTTATGTGCCTATGTTACACATTTTCACGCATTTATTGTGTTGCACACACTTCGGGTGTGAACACCCTCTTACAACCCTAGGGGTTTAAAGGTTGCACCTTGTACTTTCATCTTACACTTTCAGTATTGTATTGGGTGTCGTGCTTCCACTCTACACACTGTCTACTCCACTCTCAGTTGAGCTTTGATCCACTCAATCTCTCACAGTACGCAAAGTATACTCAATAAGACTTAGGTTTGCTGCTCCATATTGCTACATGTGTCTGAGCACGGACATTTGTTAAGGTTTACAAATGCCAAATGGAAGTATGCTAGTTGCACGAACATACACTGATGATTCTTTTTTCTTTTCAAAGGTTGCATGGCCTGATTTGCAGATATTGATGCAAGCATTTCAAATACTTGAAAAGGTGCTGAATTTTTTGTAAATTGTAGGAGTTGTGTCATATTGCCACTTGAAGTAGGTTCGCATTATATGAAGAGGAAGTGTACGTCTATCTCCCTTGGGATAAATGTTTCTAATCATGCTGCCATTGAGTGGGTGAACACTTGGCTTCTTTAAATATGACTAGAAGTAGGACAACTCTATCTTTGTGACCTACATATCTTCTTGTCACTTGTGAAAGGCCATTCTGTTGGACACCTTCTTGGACCGAGGTCAGCATTGGGCCACATGCTAGTGCATGTATCTCTCTCTTTTGAAGTGAACCCTTAGCAAAATTCTTTGGCAGCTCTCTTATGTTTGGTGCTGGAACGTCTTTAATGGTCTGGGCCTTGTTATAACAGCGAGAGATCATTGATATTGAATTACAAGAAGGGAGATGCTATGTTTTCCACAAGCTTGTAGAAAATAAAATTTGGGCTCGCTTTGTACATTTGCTGCTTGATTGTAAAAACAATAGTCACCGTCTGCAAAACAAAGGATGCAGACTCAGTACCAGTGGAAGGTGCATAAAAACCAAACATCCTCGATTCCTCCTCCTTGGCTATGCGCTTTCTATATTTTGTGATGTAGTGTCCTGGCTTCTTGCAATAGTGGCACTTGCTCTTCTTGGCTTGTGTGCCCCCCCTTGTTTCTTGCTACTCTATGAAGCACCTGATGTCCTAGAGCTTTGTGGAGAATTTTTAGCTTGGCTGCCCTTGCTCTTCTGCCTTGCCATAAAAGCCTGCTCAGAGGTTATAACATCCACACCACTGTTCTTTCTTGTTTGCTCTTCCTTTAAGAGCAAATTGACCAACTGTAGGAAAGTAAGTGGTTGTGGGGAAATCCTCACGGTGAGGTTCAAGACCGTATAAAAGGCCAAATACGAGGGCAGCAATGAATTCAAAGTAGTAGATATCAACTGGACATTTGAGTAATACTCATCTACATTCATAAGCTGCTCACGCAAGTCCAGAATTTTATTCAGACAATCTTGCATAGAATCACCCTCATCCATTTTCACAGTCTCAAGCTCTTTCTTCAAGAAAGAGACGTATCTCATTCTTTCCAACAAACATCTACTCTACGGTCAACCATGCTTATCATGAAGAAGTTGCAGACTGAATGTGTGGGATGATGGACCATTGAATTGCCAATGTAATCAACGAGAAAGCCTGCGCATCCCATGTGTTCCATGCCTTTTGTGCTGTTGATCTCTGGGGAAGTGGTTGAGCTAGAGCGGGCTGAATAGGCTAAGTTGGCTGAGTTGCCCACTGTCCACATCCTCCTGGAGGAGCTGAAGCAGGAGCCACAACTCTAAGCCTAACTTCTTCACCACTGACATAATCCCAAAGATTCTTTGCAATCAGCACATTTTTCATCATAAAAGACCATAGAAAATAGTTACTGCTATCCAACCTATCCTCCTTGGAAACATATGTAAATACATCACCTCCCTGATTGGCCATGATAAATATCACTGATCAAGGAGCAAAAGAGCAATACTTCAAGCTAGATCAACAAGGAAATCTTAAAATTTCCAGAAATTATAGCAAGCAATTCACTGTAATTAGCAAATGTAATCACACTCTGTCAAGAAACTGTCTAAAGTACACGCTATCCAAGGTGAAAATAGTGCTTAACAACACTAAAAATACAAAAGCCCAAAAATTTCTTGTCCCAAAATGCACAAAATCTGTCTATTGCAAACTATCATCGATGTTGAGTTGACAACAAAAGCCCCAAATTTCTGACCTGAAATGCACAAAATCTCTGCAAGAAATGTGTCCTAGATACTTGTAAGAGTAGAGAAATGCTGCCCGGACACAAGCTCCTTCCTGAAGATGAAATCTGAATTAAAAAATTGATTTATACCTTCGATTTTGGTGGATGAGGTGGCGGACCTAGTGGTGCAAACAGTAGTTAGGCTTTGTTGGAGGTTGAGCTAGAGTGGTGGGCATAGCTAGAGGTCAAATTGGAGGCGGGCAGCACATAGGACCAGGCGAGCGGCGTTCCAAGTGACGGGCGTTGTTGGAGGTAGCGCTAGGAATTGGTGCAGGAGATGGGAGGGAGCAGGCTAGCGGTACTTGCTAAAGATAGACAGGGGGCAGCAGTGCTGGCATTGGATAGGGGATGGCACTGTTGGCGTTGGACAAGGGGCGGCACAATTGGCATTGGAGTGGTAGGCACAGGTGGTGACTTTGCTTGGCAAGGTGGGTGCAGGAAGATTGATGAGTTGAGTTGTTGATGGGGCTAAATGCCGTATAGGTGGCACCTGGAGTAGAATGCCAAGAAGCTAGGGCTTCGAGTTGAGGATAACTAAGAGATGGTGGCTTAGCTAGCAGTGGCCACAAGCTAAGCTGAGCAGAGGGCTACTCTGATACCAAATGTGAGAGAGGAGAGTGCACAAAGATCGAAGCTCAAGCTCAGCTGCTGCTGAGAGTATAGTTGATAGTGAAGAGAGTGTGAGAGTGATAGCACAACACCCAATGCAATAATCAAAGAGTGTAAGATGCAAGTATAAAGTACAACCCTTAAACGTTAGGGTTGTTAGTGTGTGTTCACATCCGAAAGGTGTAAAACACCATAAGTGCCCAAACTGTGTAACACAAGCACATAAAATAAAAGAGAATAAATCTGGGGGAAAAAACTTTTCATAAGAAGAGTAAAAAGTGCCCTAGTGTCCTACCGATGATCACTAACACTCCTTTGTGAGCGTACGCGTGAGTAAAACCCAACAATGAGGAGCCTTGGGAGAAACTTTCGATGGGGAGGTTACAGGATATGTATTGTGACACCCACACATGGAGGACCATGGCAACCTAGCATTCACTAGATATTTTAGGAGATTAGCACTAGAGATTTAGGGAGGAGCTTTGAGGTCAGATTTGTAGTTGCCATTATTAGAGAATGGAGATCTGTATCTTCAAGGCTTCACCGACTCCCCCTAAATACTATCAAAGGGAAGAGGTGGCAGCCTCTTCTCTTTAATCATTATTAGAGATCAGAGTTAGGCCACACTATTGGACAATGGACACACTTGTCATGGCGGAGATTCTCTATATTATGTACAGGTCACTTTATCAGTGGGTCGGTTTGCATTTCAAAAGTTGCCATAGGAGACTCAAAGGCAAAGATTATATGGTCTTAGAGGAGTCAAGGCTATGATTGAGGTTGTGATGGAGGGAGTTCCACGAGATTGGCACATAGATACAACTACCTCCCATACTTGGATTGGTCTCTTCTCTAGAGGGGATATCCTTTTAGCAATTATTGCATCTAGTAGGAGATAGAACATTCACTTTCATAACTGAGGATGGCTGCCTCTAGCGAGAGGATCTTGATCTTATAGCACTCAATGGTTGATCCAAGCAGAGGATCAGAGTAGTGGCATAGTTCAAGAGGAAGTGGCACATAGACCTAGACCCATCCACTTGTCTTGTAGATGAATGGAGATACCAAGCATACTAGAGGTGGCCTCTATAGAGACTTTAGTGGGATCTAGGAGAGTGGGTATGGAGGGATTCTTCCCTTGTGACAGCCCATGCGACATACCCCTTTTTGGCTACACTCTAGATTGGGGGAAAGGATACAGATGAGCAAGATTGGAGTGGCATAGAGAGGGAATCTCAGATGAGTTCCTACATGACTTTTGGAGGCAACTACATGATAGCTTTAGGCCTAGGAAGATATCTCTCTTTCTATGGTCTCTAGCCCACAGGAGTTTAGCAATTGGCACTCAGCTTGGATATGGCAGGGACCCAATGGCATGTGTGAGATATGGTGAGCTAGAGGAGACATAGACATTGCCTATAGAACTGTCCCAGAGCCCAACAGGTTTGGAGGAGGGCTCTCAAGATAGTATTCCATGGCACAGTAGGGTCCATGGTGGTGACATGGGGGGTTGTGGCTTGGGTGATTAGACAGAGGTCTGGCATGTGGCTATGAGGATGTTTAGGGGGGCACTTCTTTTCTCATCATTAAATAACATCTAAGCACAATCCCTGCCTAGACTACTCACAAACATAGTGGACTCAGGGGCATTGTCATAGATGGGAGCTGATGACGGGGAATCTTTATTGAGGATTTGGATAGAGATAGTCCACACTCTTTGTGGGAGATGGGAGAGGAGTGGTCTGCATTTTAGCCGACTAGATTGCTTGTTCACACAACGGTTGTATTTTTTGATGTACTTAGTCACTCTTCATAGAGTTCCTTGTACTTTGTATTTACCTCACGGGGCCGCGGGGGGGGGGGGGGGGGGGAGATCGGATACTCTCAAAAAGTGAGGTAGGATGCTATGTCTTCCATAACCTTCTAGAAAATGAAAGATGGGATTACTTTGCATACCCACTGCTGTTTGATTCAGATCTAAATGCAATCTTTCCAAATGTGAATGATCCATGACAACATAGGCAAGATTGGATACGAAAAAATAAGGTGAGATGCAGTGTTTTCCACAAGCTTCTAGAAAATAAAAGTTGCTTCCTTTACACACCCATTTGCTGCTCGATTCAGACCTAAATGCAATCCTTTCATAAGTGAATGATCCATGACAAGATAGGTGGCAAGATCGGATACCCTCAAAAAATGAGGTAGGTCTTTCAAGTGAAGTGACTATTCAAATATATGAATAACAAGGGTTTATAGAACCATGGATAGCAGAGCATGCAAACATGATGCAGGACATGCTCCATGAACAAGTCAACAAATACTGGAAGAAATAGTTAAAAAAAATGACAAGGAATCAAGTTGCATTTGAAACATAGAGAGTTTATACAAGGGTACTCCCTTTTATAAAACTTTGGCAACACAAAAGAATAGCAGCAGCAACACTGACTCTAGTACACTTGTTCTACCGAGATATTACAACATCTGTGTTGGATGTGCTTCAACACTACAGATCTTCTACAGAAGTTATGTGCATTTATCTGCCTTAGATTTTTTGGTGTGCATTTCCATATGTACTTCTAGACATGTGGCACGTATATGTTGACTTTGACAAAGTTTTTTGTTTTTCTTTTCAAGGGCAAGATATCAGGCATTATGGTCAACTTATGTTGACCACAATCACAAGGTTCTAAAACCTTTACATTTGACAAAATAATCTTAGGATTAGGGTCAAGGGTCTGCTGACGTAAATATTATGCTTTTGGGAACGGTTGCTAGTGTGATTGCTACTGACTGCAACAAATTGATCAAATGCAATGTGCATCTAGAACTTTTTCCACTAGTTTTGATATTGTTTTATGGAAAGGGTAGTTCACATTGGGAGACCTTTGTTACACACAAGCCATACAGGTAAAGCAGTTATACAACATAACAAGAAAGTACTTTACTACGACACGTGTGTTTGTATTTTCAAATGAGAGACTGGGTATATGGTAGCAATGATAAGAGTGAGAATGGACATGAAAGACAGCTAATATAAGCTAAAGTCCAGGTAATCACTTTACATAATGAGCTGATTTGAGATTCTCCTGAATCTTAATCAAAGGAATCACCTTTCAACCCCTTTGAAGGGTAAGTATACGTATGTATATCGACATACATTTTGATACTAGAGCTCTGCCAGAGATCGTATTCATACAAGTTGACTGCATCTAGGGACTAAAAGGTTTGGATATCTTAGCAATTAGTGCTTTTACTCAGACATTTGTAACCTGCAATGGTCCCCAATCCAGTTGACACTTGCAATAATGATTGTCTATGGAACCTCGATTTTAAATCTGCTTAGTCCAAGAGGTATTTTCCTTTCCAATGGTGTTGGGTCCAGATGTGTACACACCAGACCATAACCCTTGGGCAAGGGCCAATACCCTGTACACTGTTTGCACTGTCCTGTCTTTTAGATGATTCCACAAGATGCAAGGTCTGATATAGTGTGTACAATTGTTTAACAAAGTTACACTGCCAAATATCACCCTATTTTTTATAGACTAAACAAAACTGTGAGCCTTAAAACAAACCTTTTTGATGAGATCTAGACAGAGGGCCTTTCGGATTTCTTTCTCTATATCTTCTGGTAAACTTTGCAATAGGAGTTCTTCATTTACACCTCTATTCGCAGCCCATTTGAACTGTTCTGCTTGTTTGACTTTCCTGGAATGAAAATATTGGCAGTAGATCAAGTTCTTTATCTGTATTACAACCAGTTATTCCTACTTTGTACCTAGTTGAGCATCTAAACATAAACATACCAACAGTTTTTTATATTTTTTGTTATAATTTATTGGTGGAGATGGCAAAACACATTTTGTAATACTTTATATCACTAGTGGGAAACCTCAAAAGAGGTGAAAACTCACAAATCCCTTATAGCAGTTTATAAAGCAGATCAGTCTGAATGTGAGATCATCTTTCACACACACAAAAAGTTCCAATTAGTAGCACATTATCATGGAGGAAACAGGGAGCCAAGTTTGGTGGAGCTAGTGGTTTACTTGGTAGTTGGTTTGGCTATCTACACTTTGTATTTACATATAAAAGAGCCTTCAAATCATGAATAAACAAGCATTCTAGTTCTCTTTATTTTGCTCTCATCTTACTACTATATTATTTTGGTTGTAGGTTGTGAAAGCCCTGAATTTCTAGAGGGCTTCCTAAACCTACCCCCTTTTCCAAACCTCCATTTTTCAATTGAAACCCCCTTCCCTCGTCTCTCTCTCTCTCACGTGTAATCTCTCCTTTTCTCTTCCCCCTCCCATTTTTAATTAAAAGCATGGCCCCCCCACCCCCCTTCCCTTTTTTTTTTTCGTAAAAGGTAATTGTATTAATTACGAAAAAAAGTACAAGATTGCTTGATTACAAGATACATGACGACAATCTAAGCCATCATGTGAAGAGGTTCTAAGTACTACAAGTTACAACGTCATGGCAACGATGCAGAGGAAATTGCCATATGCCAGGGACGTAAGTCCTCCCTAGAGAGCAAATCAGAATGCTGGAGAAGATCCAACTACCAATACAAGAGGCCCTTAAGCCTCGCAATATGCCGCTGAACATTATAGGCGGAGTCAAAAAGAAAAGCATTCCGAATGGTCCAGTTATGCCAACAGCCCCAATATCGAAGAAAATGATACATGAGCTTCATATGTGGCTGTGCAGGAGTGGGGTATTTGGGCTGCCCGAAAACCCAATCAAAGGGGCGCAGGGTGAAACCAACCACTCCTTGCCAAACAGCCGACAAAAATAACCAGACTTTCTTTGCGATGGGGCAAGAAATAAATCGGTGGCGGGCGGATTCCACAGCAGTGGTGCAAAAGAAACAGTTGCCATTGGAGATTCGTCGCTTGGAAAGAGCCGAAGCAAGCGGAAAACCACCAATCATCACTCTCCAAAGAAAGACTTTACATTTGAAGGGTGTCTTGTTCAACCAGCCCTCCATCACAGTTGCCCTCCACCATGACCGGGATTTACGTAATCCCCATAAAGCATTCGCTTTGGTAACTAGCCATTGATGATCTTTAATCAGAATATGATACACTTGGTTAGCAGAAGCTTTGCTTAAAGTCAGCCGGCCTTGTAGGTCCCAATCCTGCCAGGGATGATCCGAAGCAAGGGCAGGAAAGGGTTGTCTGCTCTAGAGCACCCTCAAAAGTTGTTCCCATAAGAGCCTATATCCACGAGGGATCCTGAAAAGCCTCCTAGCTGTACGAAAAGATATAAGCACATTGCGACTGGCAAGGGTGGCATCTGCAACTGAAGACAAGCCCAAACGGGCCATCCGGTTGAATTGTGGTCTAAGCTCATGTTTACCTTCCCATGCAAGTAAACGCGAGATTGCCAGCAATTCCAATTGAAAAGAGTTAGTAGCTAAGCGATCCTCCGCTGGATGCCACTGAGCCTTCTGGAGGACCTGTTTCTAGGAACATACCAAATGAGTAAGCAGCGACGAGGAAGAACTGGAGAACCGCGAATCAGCATTAAGAACATGCCACCAAGAACTCCGGATTTGGGTATTGCCATGCAGAAGCCCATGGCCCTCAAGGAAATAACGGGCTATATCGACCCATGGATGATGATCCGAGCACATGGCGCGGAAAAGAGACCAACGGAGTGCCTGCATGTGAGTTTGGGCATCTAAAATAGCTCCGCCACCCATGCGTTTGGGGGTGCACGCATGCGACCAAGAGATCCAGGAAATACCTGCATGCAATGAGTCCTTCTTCCATAGCATGAAACGAATAGACTGAGTAAGAGCATTCAGAGTCGTAGTAGTCCAGGGCAACAATGGCAAGAAATATGTGAGCATTGGCAACATAATTGTCTGGGCCACTTTGAGGCGAACATGGAAGGGCCAGGCTTGAGATTTCCAATACATAAACTTAGCCACCATTTTCTGAGAAATCCACTGCAGAAGCTGCTTTGGGGAAACATCAACACCCAAAGGGTACCCAAGGTGCCTGACAATGGAGCCATGAGGAACAACCAGACCCTGCCAGTCCAAGGACTGCAAATCCGACTCCGTGCAGCTGAGAATGGCTGATTTGAGCGCATTGATACGAAGGCCGGATGCCTAACCAAAGAGGCCCCAAACATCCAATGCTCTTCAAAGGTTATCCTTGTCCGCACACAAAATCATAAAAGTGTCATCCGCCAGGGATTGGCTAATGAAGTGCTGTCCTGTAGGAAGCGACAGTCCGGCCAACTGAGAAGAGGCTGCCATATGAGATAACATCGAAAGAACTGGATGTGTCGCAAGGGCAAAGAATAGAGGGCTCAAAGGGCACCCTTGTCTGACAGAGCGGGCAAGGACAAATGGCTCAGTAACACCTCCGTTCAGCATGACTCGCGAAGACGCTGCAGCGCTAATGGTGTATATTAGACGAGACATCCGAGGACCAAAGCCCATAGCAGACATAAGTTCAGCAACGAAAGACCAGTCCAGATAGTCAAAAGCCTTTTCCAGGTCCAATTGAATCAGTACTACCTCCTGATTAGAATGCCTTGCATAATCAATTGCCAGCTGAGCATTCAATACATTGTGCAGAATATTTCGGCCCTTAATGAAACCATACTGTAGAGGGTGCACAATGGCCCGGAGATGCTTATGGAGCCGATTCGCCATTACTTTGGAAAAGATTTTGTACATTGAACCCATCAAAGAAATTGGGCGCCACTGTGTCAACTTAGATGGCGAAGGAACTTTTGGAAGCAGTTTAATAAGGCCTTCTTTCCATGAGGAAGGCATGATCCCCGTTTCCCACACCTGCTGAAACAAAGCCTGCAATGGTTTCGCCAGTTGGGTAGCAAAAGCTTCAAAGAACTCATTGGTGAGACCATCCCAACCCGGACTTTTATCCTTGGGCAAGTGTAACAAGACGTCCATAACCTCTGCCTCACAAATATCGGACTCCATAGTAGCTTGCATGTCCTGCGGAAGCTGATTGCGGACCAGGTCATAAAAAGCCGAACGGGCCTGAGTAATTTGGGCTGAAGGTGGAGAAGTGGAACCGAGAAGGTCACGGAAATAATTCCTGCACATATGCACAATAGTCTGCGGATCCAGGATAAGGTGGCCTTCTGCATCCTTGAGTCTGGTCATATTCTCTCGAGCAGGAGAGGCATGGAGAGCTCGAAAGTACTTATGGGTCTGACATGCACTATCTTGCAAAGTCTTCGTCAGATGTTTCAGTTTGGCCTGCTGATATGATTTCAACTGGAATTCTTTAATAAGATCAGCCACCCGCATGGCCAGTGCGAGCAGAAATGCATCATCCGGAGTGTCCACCAGCAGAGAACGAACCAAAACCAGCAGGTCCTCTGCTGCCTTGCGACGCTGCCGACAAAGAGAGGCATGATAGATCCCATACTGCCGAGCAACCCGCTGCACATTAGAGAGCAATCTTTCAAATGACGCAGTGCCCTGAGAAGAGAAGTCCAAGAAGAATTTGTCAATCAATTGCTGCATATAGCCTTGGAAGATTGCATGCTTCAAGTAAGACGAGTTGAAACGCAAAGGGAGTCTCTCCAGAAATTGCTTGAAAGGTGCAATGGGTTGTGCAAGCAGCTTGAGCTGCAGAGGGAAATGGTCCGACAAGGCATATTGCTGCAACACTTTTATTTCGAGCATCTCGGGAAGAAAATCATCATTCTGCATGATATATATACGGTCCAATTGCGACCATGTTGTTGCATATTGGGCAGAATGGAAAGTAAACCCTGTAGAAGACGGGTGTAGCCAGGACCAGAGATCTTGCTTAAGAACAGCAAGAGCCAACTCATGCCACATATGGCTTTCCGGCGCATCCATTACCGAATGCTCCGATGTGGACTGGGAAGAATCAACACACATATTGAAATCCCCCATGAAGAAGCCCCGTCTGCCAAGTGACAAGGAGGTCTGCAAAGTCTGCCAAAGCTCCGACGAGATAACGAATCATTCGGAGCATAGAGGCCAAGTAACCATAAGATTTCCCCTTCGAATAAAATTTCAATCACCAAAAAGCGGCCATGAACATCATTTTTAATAAGAACAGGCTGATATTTGTCATGTACAATCATGAGCACACTTGAATAATGCATGGCCTATGTCCCTGCATAAAACAATCGAAAGCCATGGCAATCCACCACTTTTCCGGCTTCACCGTGACTCTTGTGCTCAACAGCGCACAGGACATCCCACTGATTTTCATGCAATACAGTCCACATGGCATGTTGCTTGTGTCGAGAACAAATTCCTCGCACATTCCACGTGGCTATTTTCATGTGTATTTAAAACAAAATCAGGTACGAGGCACAGCTTGCCTCGATTTGACTTTGTCGGCGAGAATGTCCAGGACTCCCTCGTCCAAGAAATCCGCCAACAGCGCAAAAGAGTTCTGAGGACCAGATTTGGAAGTAGACGGCATATCTGCTGGCTTGGGGTTGGAACGGGGATAACGACGGTCCCATGGGGTAATGACGTTACCTCTGGTATCAAATGCCAGCTTAGCAGGGGGACCCTTTGGACGATCCGAATACATTTTCCTGGCGGGCTGATGACGGGGGGCAGAGGAAACCATAGCAGGAGCAGAGCGCTCGGAAGACAACATTTCCTTTCTGCGCATATATGTACGCATGGAATCTTGTGAGGTAGTAGGCACAGTATTCTCCATGCCAGCAACAACCCTGTTGCCTTTTTTTGCACGTACTTGGGCATCACACACCATATCTTCCATGGGCGGCGCAGCATGGCCAACATCGGAAGTGTGTTGCTGTTCCGGGCATTCGGCCATAAAATGCCCCAACTGTCCACAGGAAAAGCAATGCCCTGCAAAATTGCCCCATTTCAAACGAAAGTGTAACGGATGCATGCCAGAGCAATTGAGGCGTAACCAAGCAGGCCTTTTTCTTGCAGTGTCCCATAGCATACACAAGCGGTTGCGATTCACAGCCCTGAGACTGGGAGGGACTAGAACAGTGCCCACAGCGGCCATAGCATCCTTCAATAGTGGCCAATAAACAGCCGGACAATTTTCCACTTCTACCCACACAGGGCATTCACGTTGCAGCAGACGCTGAAAATCTGCCATTGGGCGCCATGGAACCACATGAACCAACCGGCGTTCAAAAAACAAAGGCAGTTTAGACAGGAGAGCAGCACGGTGCGTCTCCGATTTCAACAGGACCTCAAAAAAACCTCAGGAGCCAACAAAAATCTCTTCAACACATTCCCCTTGTAGCAGACTGTGCAGCCACTGGCGAATACGGGAAAGCAGCGGGATTCGACCAGTGAAGAAGAGTATCACAACACGATCATAAAACACCGAAAAGGAGCGTAGGACAGTTTTTGGGTCCACGGTGGCTTCCAGAACATCGTCAGGTGCAGAGTCAGAAAAGACTTCCTGATTATGTTGAACATAATCGCCAAGCAAAGTGTTGGCAAATTCCAGCAAATGCTCCTAGTCAACATCCTGAGAGTCCACAGAATCCGAAGCAACCTGAGCATAGGAACGATCCTGATGAACACCTATCTCTTCCGAAGTATGCTTGGTACGTTTACCCGCAGGCTGGATGTCGGGACCGGGGGCATCTCTTCGTTGCACGGAACCATATCCTCAGGTTCCTCAGCATCAGAATCCGGGCCAAGTGCTGCCACTGTTTGGTCTATGAAATCCAGATCCAAACCAGCCATCGTATATGACGATTTGATCTCGAAGGAGGACTGACCCTCTCTCTCTCCCGCTCTCTCTCTCTCCCTCTTTTCTGTACAGAGGCGCTGTCCAGGGGTGTACTCTGCAAGGACAGCTAATGAAAGCGGAGCTTTACCTGTCACCGTGCAGGGGCAGAAGGGCGAAACAAAGGCCTGGCGGTCTCAACGGCAGGACGGGACAGGCTGGGGCGCCGGGCAGGGATCCGTCAGCAGCGAAACCCTAACTGACAAGGCGAAGGGGCGAGAGGCAGGCGCAGAGGTCGCAGCTCAGGTGGGTGTGGGGCGCAAGCGATGGACCGTCCAAACGCAGGGCGGGGGACGACCGGCCATTCCTAGGCTAGAGATGAACCTAGCAGGCATACCCAGACCACCAGGGCCCTATGTAACCCATCCACCGAGTGACGCTCCTGTTCACTATGTGAAAGAACCTAGTGAAGAGGAGACCTACGTGAACCCATACATATCCTATGATGAGGAAGACAATCCAGTCCTGATAGACTACCGACCAGTACTGGTGATGGCGCTAGGTAGAGGAAGAGGCAGAGGCTTTGGAGGACCAAGCCAAGATCCAATCTCATGCTGGACTTGTGGTCATCCAGGCCATATTTCATCACGCTGCCCGGAAAGGGAACAGGCAAACAAGGACAAAGCTGACCTTTGATGCACAGAGTGTGGAATCACACACCTATTTCCTGACTATCCTAGACGGAAGCCATCAACTAGTTCTGCCAACGTGCCCTTAGTACCCTTGGGACTGTTTGGTGTGGAGACCTTTGATAGTGAGGATACGCCCATTCCACTACATGTCATGACGCGAGCACAGACAAAACAGGCAAGCATCTTATTGCCTGGGCCAAGTAACTTGGATGTAGCCTCGTTGGGAAAGAAAAGCCGGAGGAGGAGGAAGAGAACAGACACAAAGATTACCCTTAAGACTGAGGGAGCTACAACGCTAGTGACAGGAAAGAGGGTCACTGATGCAGAGGCAGAGACCTCAGCTCCTAAGACGGCAGAACTAGGGAGTGCCAAGGTAGGGGAATACCCCCACCCCAAACGGCAACTCAAGGCTATAGCCAAAGTCAAGGAGTGGGTCGAGGACGCCCAGAAACACCTTAAAGACGTAGAGCCCATACTGGAAGACCAAATTGAAGACCTCTCTAGTGTGAGTACACCCATTTCACCGTCGCGATCTCAACCGGGAAATGCACCCACACCACATGAGATGCCACAGAGGCAAGACCAGGAAGAAGCATGTCAGCAAGCTAACCAAGACATATGGCTAAAGAGTGTTGACCAAGGAGGAAGGCAACCACCCAGCAACCTTCTCACCACTTTAGTAACCATGCCAGTAACCTTGAGCCTTAGAGATCTGCTTCGATAGCACCCTTCCTTATGGCAATAATTAAAGCACTGGGTGGAGGGAAAAGAGGAGCACATTGCCGCTGACTTGTAAGAGCAAGACGCAGTTATGCAGATTCCAAGCTTAACGCTACACTCAGTTCCAAGGTCACTGCACGTCAATGCTTTCTGGGAAGGCACTGAGATGCATGTAGCCTTACCTATCTTAGGCTTGAGGAATGTAACACGAAAAGTAATCGTAGACACAGGTGCCGGTGTCAGTGTCTTGAGCCATGCCGTTCTACAGGCTTGGGGAAACCCACCCGTGGAAATGGCTAGGTTCAATGTCACATTGGCCAATGGAATGAAGGTCAGACCATTCGGGGTCCTAAAGAACTTGCCAGTGAAGGTCGCAGAGGCGCAGTTTTCCGTGAACTTCATTGTCATGAAGGGAGCGGACTACGATATACTGCTAGGCCGACCTTGGATGAGGAACGCTCGAGTTATTGAAGATTGGGGTAACAATCTCATCTTCTTGGGGAATATAACAAAAGCGGTAAGGGTTGAGATGGATACCTGGAAGACTACCCCAGCTGACCTTGATGCTATCTCAACCATGCTAAAAGGTGATGCACAGGCAAGCAAAACCTATGGATCATTGACCAAGTATATCCCTTGCCCTGAGGACGAGCGTGATTGGATGCATGTCTTGGCAACCATTGACCTACTGTTCTCGGACGAGGAAGAGCTATATAGGCAAGCTGCTAAATCCCCAAGCATGCCAGCAAGGGAGCCCATCGTGCCACTCTGCATGATGGCAGGAAGCTCACGTAACCCAGGGAAACCGGTCTCGTTCCATCTCCCCATCAACAAGCTCGAGCTTCAAAAAATCATAGAGTACCTGACCGATAAACTAAAGGGTAACATGGCTGCCAATCTAAAACCACTAAGTGATCTTTTGGCTAAGCCAAAGTGGAAATGGACCAAAATTCATGATCTGAACCTATTATACAATTGGGCTTTAGTCACTGACGAAAAGGAGATTGGAGAGGAAAGCCTGGGGGATGACGAGTAGTCACAGGGGCAAGACTCTGATGATGAGGAGTACGAGGACTGCCACTCTACTGGAGACGAGAGTGAAGAAGAGTTAGACACGATAGAATATGACACTGAGGGGAGAACGATCGAATAGATCAAGGCACACTCTAGGCCTAGAAGGAAAAGGGCAAGCTGGAATGAAAGAGGAGTCATGCAGATGGAGTGCGATAGATCCTAGTTGGAGCACATAGAAGCCATGGATTACGAGCAGACAGGAGTGGCGTAACCATTGGTAGTTCCAATGCTTAAGACGGATACACCTACTGAATTACGACCCCCTGGCGAAACTCCTTCCTCAAGCAAGGGATGTGAGTTTAACTCGGAGTTAGAAGTCAGTACGGAGAGTGATCCCGAAATACCCCAACCCTCTAAGGTCAGACGCACCAAAGGGGACTTGCCAGTCCACCTAAGGCGCAGACGGCTAAAGGAGAAGGCCAGGAAGTGAACTAAGGACTCAGAAGCAGAGAGGCAAAAGAAACCGCAGGATCTCCCCAAATGCTTCACAAAGTTTAAGAAGGGTGATAGAGTGGTGATTTTGCTAGGAGCAAAGAGACAAGGGCAAACCAATAAGCCAATTGAGGGACCCGCCAAGGCCAAGAAAGTCAACTTGACAGGGGAAGGCAAGAAGTCTCGACCTGTGTTCATTGCTGACGACTTGACCAGGGATAAGGAGGCTAAACTTGTTGCTCTCCTACGAGAGTATGTCGACGTGTTTGCTTGGTCCTTGGAGGAACTTAAAGGAGTCGATCCTAGAGTTGTGACCCATAATATCCCAATGGTTCCAAATGTGGTGCCAACAAAGCAACGACCTTACCCTATGAATCCCAAACACGCCTATGCAGTGAAGGAGGAAATCGATAAGCTCATGAAGGCGGGATTTATATATGAGATTGAGCACACGGATTGGGTATAACCTATAGTGATCGCTATGAAAAAGAATGGTAAAATTCGAGTGTGCGTGAATTACAAGAAAGTTAATGTCTCTATGAAGAGGAACAGCTACCCCTTACCGTATACCGAGCACATGCTGGAGAGGGTAGCAGGCAAAGAAGCCTACAACTTCCTGGATGGCTTCTCTGGCTATAATCAAGTGCAAGTGTACCTTGACGACAGGCACAAGACTGCCTTCGCCACGGAGTGGGGTGTATTCGCCCACATCGTTTTGCCCTTTGGGCTAATGAATGCGCCTGTGGCCTTAACGATTAATGTGCACTATCTTCAAGGATATGCTTAGACGCGAGCTAGAGGTGTTCGTAGACGACTTATGCGTACATTCTAGTTGGGCCGAACACTTAGAAAAGTTGAAAGCTGTCTTTGAACGGTGTTGGTTATACAACCTCCCATTGAACCCCTTAAAGTGCCAATTCTGGGTGAAGCATGGATGTATCCTAGGGCACGTTGTGTCAAGGAACGGCATTGCTACTGACTTCTCAAAAGTCAGGGTCATTGTCGACCTACCACCACCCATTAACTACAAGGGCGTTTAGTGTTTCTTAGGCCATACAGGATACTATCGACGCTTTGTACTGAATTACGCACTGATTGCTAGACCATTGTACAAGCTGCTAATCGTATTCGAGTGGACTGAGGAATGCCAACGTGCATATGAAGAGTTGAAGAAGGCTCTCACCACTGCACCAATCTTGCGAGCCCCAGACTCGAGCATAACGTTTCATGTACACATAGATGCCTCTAAGTTTGCTATTGGAGCTGTTCTATGCCAGCCTGGTGAGCATAACCTAGATTACTCCGTGAGTTTTGCCAGCAAGCAGCTCATTGAAACGGAGATGAACTATTCCACTACAGAAAGGGAAGGGTTAGCCATGGTGTTTGCTGTAAAGAAATTTAGGCATTATCTGTTGGCCACCCCCTTCGTCTTTTTCGTTGACTATCAAGCCTTGCTTTATCTTGTGAACAAGCCGTGCGCTACAGGTCGCATAGCTAGATGGTTACTTCTCTTGTTGGAATTCGATTTCTCTATGGTTGTACGTAAGAGAAAGCAACACTACATGGCTGATCACATGTCCCGTATACCCACAGGAGAAGTTGTTGGACAAGGCATACCTGATGACCTACCGGACGCTCATCTCTTTGGCTTGTCTAGCGAAAGAGACTTGTTTAGAGCCGATCTGACGCCATATTGGGCCGATGATGTAGTTTAAGTGCTAGCGAACGGTCTACCTGAGAGACCTATTGAGAAAGCCAAGCTAAGGAGACTTATCTTAAAGATCCAGCCATACCAACTGATCGCCAGTCAACTCTATGGGCTAGGACAAGACAGTTTGTTGCGTAGATGTGTGTGTGAGCACGAGATGCACGATGTATTGAGGGAAGCACATGGTGGGATAGCTGGAGGACACTTTAGTGGGGATACAACAGCCCATAAGGTGCTACAATCCCAACTATGGTGGCCCACCCTATTCGGTGATGCTGCTAAATTTGTAAAACACTGCGATGAGTGCCAGAGGACTAAGGTGCCTGTGCACAAGGATAAGATGGAGTTGACCCCCGTAATAGCACTACAGCTCTTCGAAAAATGGAGCATTGACTTCATTGGACCCATCAGTCCTGCGGCACAGTATTCCCAGGCACGCTACATCATTGTGGTAACTGATTACTTGACGAAGTGGGCAGAGGCAAGAGCCACTAGGAAGAACGATGCTAGAACCACTACGAAGTTTTTGTGGAAGCAGGTCCTTTCACATTTTGGTTGTCCAATTGAACTAGTAAGTGGTCAGGGCACGCACTTCATTAATGAAGTGATATCCCACCTGCTCTCGACCTTCCTAATCATTCATAGAATGTCCTCCTCCTACTACCCTCAAGCAAATGGCTAAGCAGAATCCACGAATAAAATCCTAGTCAACGTGCTTACGAAGGTGGTATCCACATCGCGAAGTGACTGGGATAACAAATTAATGGCGGCCTTGTGGACCTATCGTACAACTTATAAGACGGCTGTAGGACAGACGCCCTTTAGGCTGACTTATGGAACGGAGGCCATTCTACCCTTAGAGTTTTTTGTCCTTAGCTTAAGGATAGCAGCCCAAGAGCGTTGGGAGGGAAGAGAGGCTTGGACCAACCGCTTAGTGGAATTAGAGCGTCTCACGGAGACTCAACTCTTAGCCACCCACGCTCTGATTTGTGAGAAGGCACGAAAAAAGATGTGGTTTGACAAGCATGTCAAACAGCGCAACTTTGATCAGGGGGACCTCGTTCTACTATACTCTGTGAAGGGTCACAAACAGAAAATGAAATTTCGAGGACTAAGACCCTTCCGAGTACGTACAATTAGTAGAACATGCAATGTTGAATTGGAGACGCTCGAAGGTGAAGGAATAGGCTTTTTCAATGGCAGTCATATGAAAAATTACTATCCTCCTTCCTATCCGTTGCACGACCCACCTATGGTTGAAGTCCCTATCAACGTCTGCGTGGCCACTATTACCGAACTGACAGATCAAGACGAAGAAGCAGTGGCACCCGCCTACCTACGAGTCACGATCACTGCAGAACGGACGTTTTCTTTTGATGCCTTGATCGACGAAGGTGCCGACTATAATATCTTGACGCATGACCATTGGACACGCATTGTTCAACCTAAATTACAGCCCACAAACGCTAAACTCAGCCCATTTGGGGGCAACACTTACTCTTAGGAAAATGCGAAGTGGCTGTCTCTATCGAGTCTAAAAGTATACCAGTCTTCTTTTATGTGTTGCCAAACACTAAAGGGGCCGGTAATAAGTCACTACTAGGTCGCACTTTTAAAAAGCAGCCGAACTGCAATGTGGACTATAACCTAGATCTCATTCATCTTGCTATAGGCAAACATAGTGACTACTTTCAGGAAGGGTTATCTTGATCCTTCTACAATTGCAAAGCCACCGCTAGAGACCCCTACGACCGCGCCATTCTCAGAAGACTAATTACCTCGTACCGCAAGCCTGCTCGCTCTGCACCTGAACAAGAACTGGAGGAGCTTACGTAGCTTGCCAGCTCTGATTCTTCGTTCTTACAACTGTGGTATGCCTTGCGACTCCAATGGGGGAAAAAAGGCTGCCGCATCATGACCAATGCTGAGTAAAGAAGGGCAATCAAAACAATTGAACACGACCCTACTTATGTGGCACCTCTTTCGTTTAGGGTTTTGGCCATTACACGCAACATACACTTAGATGACCATGTGTTAGCCCATCCTTACATTGACCAATTCCTTATGGAAGAGGAATTGCACGTTGCTAGCCGCCTCAACTCCGGGGACATCTTTCATGATGTCTTGACTTATATCACCCAAGCTTCCATACGACCATGTGAACTTGATCGTCATGCCTAGCTTGAATATAACCCTAACCTCTATACTTGGCTGTTGGCTAAGTAACTCGCCCCACAAAGTCCATGTGAGTCCGCCTTCTTTCCTTGCTAATCCTAGGAAGGATTCCTTTAAAACTTAAGAAAGGGGGGGGGGGGGAGCAAAGTGAGAGCCAAGTGATGTAGTAAGGTGTAGTGATGGATGAAAATGATCAACTGAACTTAAATAGAAAAGAATGCAAGGAGGAAATAGATGTTGCTTTTGAATTATTTTCAAGTTTCATACCTCCGAAGCAGCACAGAAAATTGTCATACGCATTCTTTCTTGGGTTTTTGTTAGTAATGAGTCAATCCATAACGCTAATATTGGCATGGTGCAATGACAGGCACCTACCATAGCAGGACAAGAAAAGGGGGGTAAACTTCCATTCACTGAAGAGGAGCTGACAAAGTATGGGATCAGTGTTGAGACATGGATTTAGCCAGTTCACGTTCAAACATACCCTGAATCTAGACGATGCCATCCTGGAAGAGCCGGCAGTGAAGGAGTTGGTGGATAAATGCAACCTCCGAAAGTATTTTGAAAAGGTCGGACAGGCTGTAGATTACAGCGTGTGCGCTGACTTTTTAATGAGCTTTGATGAAGGTAGGAGATGTGGCATGATCACAGTAAGGATTGGTGACCAGGAAAGAAGGGTGCAAGTGCCCCTTAATGCAGTTATCGTCGAGAAAGCCTTGGGGCTTGTGTCCAAGAAGGAGAGGCGCCCAAGAAGAGATGTATACACTATGATGGGAGTAAAAAAAGATGACGTGTACACAGTGGATGAATCAGTTTGGCTGATATTCCAGACCTCGCAACAAAGATCCAAGCTAAAATGGTCCACGCCCTTTTCTCAGGACAGAGATACAACGCTTTAATGAACAGAATTGGGGTGCCATTACTAGAGAGCATCGCTGCAGGAGTTCCAGAGGAGGTGGATTGGAACGGTTTTGTGCAGAAAACTATCAAGAGTTTAGCCGCGCTCCTGGCTCCAGCCGCAGCACCAGCTGGTGGGGAGTCTCCTGCTTCTACTTCACGATCCGCAAGGAAAAAGCCTGCCTCAAAAGCCTCCACAATCAGATATGGCAGTGTCCTGATGGCAATCATTGATGAGGCTATTAAGGATGCTGGTGTAAACGAAGAGCAAGCTGTGCACCAAAGCTCACCTCACCGCAAGGAAGAAGGCTCGAGTGAAAAGACAATAAGCGACAAAGGAGAGCCGGAGGTACCACCCACTCAAGCGGCTAAGCCACGGGAGCAAAAAAAGAGTGACAAGAGCTAGAAGAAGAAGAAAGAAAGACTGAGCAAAGAAGAGCGAGCCGAGATGAAGAGGGCTCAAAGAGAGTCAAGAAGGGTGGAGGAGGAACGAAGGAAAAAAGAAGAGGAAGAACTCGAAAAAATTAGAGAAGAATCAAAGAAGGCAGAAGAAGAGAGGTAAAGAAAGGCAAAGGAGAAAGCCGAAGAACTAAAAATGAAAGAACTTGCTGAGTTGGCAGAGGCCACTCGTAGATCTGTCGAAGAAACCCAGGGGGGAGGAGAGATCGATCCTTTGAGTCCCCGCCATGAAGCTGAAGCAAGTGGCAGTGTGGAAACACCCCCAGTAGTTGTAGGCAAGGGCAAGTCCCTGTTGCACCCCCTGCCTTTCTCCTTTGTGCCAATACCAACCGACACCACAACCACAACCACCCCGCAACCCACGCCCTCTCTAGACACGGCCTAATTGATGAACATGATGCAGCTACTTGTCAGTAAAGTGGCTGAAATTGTACCAGAAGCCGGAGCAAAAAGGCCCGCTGCCGTAGATGCGAAGTCTAAGTAGGATCCAAAATGACAGAAGCTAGAGGCATCAACCACTACAGCCCCTACTCCCATGCCATCTAGTGCCGACCATGACGCTTATGTGGCTGAGTTTCTAGCACAATTGGACAAGGCAAAAGAAGAAAAGAAGATAGCCCTGGTGGAGTTAGAGAAAGAAAAGGAAACTTCGGCAGCCTTAGGGCTAGAAGTTTCAAAGCAAGGAGCACACCGAAGAAGGGAAGTGAAAGCGCTACAAGATCAGCTGGAAGCAAAGACCAAGGAAGCCTAGGACAATGAGAGTTGCCTAAGACAAAGGCTGGAAGATGAAGAGCAAAACCTGGTGGCAAAACAATGAAGCTTAAAGTTACTAGTGCAGCAGTATGCTGACTTGGAACAGAGAACTGCCAAACTGGAAAGGTACGGACAGATAGAAGCTCAGGAGAGCGAGCCAAGTGAGCGACAAGAAGATGCCATAGCTTTCCGGCTATGGTATGAACTTGAAGAACAAGACGGATTGGAGAGGGAAATAGAGTTCCTAGAGCAAGAAAGGCCGGGAGTTCCCGCAGCAGAAGCACAAAGGCTGCAGAATGAGGCACAACGACTGCAAGATGCATTGGAGATTACCAAGGGAGACATAGAGGCCCTCATGGCCATGGCCTTCACCCAAAGAAGATTGCACCTTGCAAAGATCCAAAGTTATGAGCAGCTTGTGCAAGAAAAGACGGAGCTATTTGCTGAGGTAGAAAAAATATTCAGCATTGCAAATCAGGCAAAAGAAATTGCTGAAGAAGACCAACATGCTTGATGTAGCCGACCATCTGCCTGTTGATGGCTACCATGACTGAACCAAATCAAGCAGAAGGACAACTCAGTGATGGTCCCACCATTGACATAGATTTTGGAACCTCATATTCTCCAAATGATTAGAGATCCCCATGTTTATCAGCCGTCGCAAAATGGGAGCTACAACTGTGGTAGAAATGCTGAGCATCTTCATGAAGTCTAAAGCACGCCGGAATCTCTCCCAGTCATCGTTAATCAAACTCCATCACCTCTTATTCACAACAGCACCTTTTAATTGTGGTCATCTATCTACCAGTTCCACTTAGCAACTACCCCACTACTCCTCACCACAGTGCCATGGGATTGGCAATCGTCTAAGAGGGGGGTAATGTTAACCGTCAAACGAACAAGGTGGAAAATCTGGAAAAGCTAAAGCAGAAGACAAAGGCCAAGGCAAAGTGAAACGGAGGACGAAGGCACGCCAAGAAAAATCTAGAAACACAAGAAGTGCAGACAAGTCCTAAATAAAGGAAAAAGGCATGCAAGAAAAAGCGCAAGTCAATACTTTCGTAAAAGAGCGCAAGCACATCATGATTTAATTTAAAGAGAGCCGGGCTTTCACCCGTGTAATTTGTAAATGTAGATGAGCGGTGGAAAGAAAGCTAGGAAGATAGAAGGACAATGGGAAAAAGGGCCTAGGCCACAGCCAGCCATGTAAAAAAGGGGATAAGGGGATGACCGCCCAAAAGGGATTTAGGGTTTTGTATATAAAGTTGAAAAGTGAATAAGAAGCTCATTCTTGTGTGTGGCCAAGACTTCTTCTTCTTCTTCTCTTGTTTCTTGCCTTCTTGCTTGTGCTTGAGTGAGGGATTGAGGGAGTGTGAGGGAGTGAGTATGTGAGAGTGAGGGATCGTGGAGAAGAAGCTCCCCATCTTCTCTTCTTCTCTTCTCTTCTCTTTTCTCGCACGGCTATGGAGGATGGAGCTTGACGGAGAGGGCTTGATGTTGCTTGAGCTTGCCGCAAGGATCGTGGAGTTACCGGAGTGTATGAGAGAGGAGGGAACTCGATCGAGCATCAAGGTAAGCTCACTACACCCGTAAGGTAGGCATTGCGCGTCGGCTATGTGAGAGGTAGCCATGGCCGCTCGGCTTGAAACGTTTGATCAATAAGCGGTCCGTAGGTCTCGGGGTAGAGCTCCGTAGATCCCCTTCATGCATGAAATTAGATCAAGTGGTGAAACTTGACCCGTTAAAACGTTTCTTATCCATGAAGGCATTCTTGGCCATTGCAACAGGAGTGGTAGTTCTCGGAGATGGATAGTGTGAAAAAGTGTAGTGGGGGTAGGATGGGGGAGTGGAGTACACTTCGGAGTGGGTCCTGCAAGGTGGATCCATAGGTAGAGATGGGCTGACTAGGTGTAATGAGGACATGCATTTTTGAAATCTCACTTAACATGTGGATTAATTTCTAATCACATGATTAAGTAAATGTTGCATATGTGAGGTGCAACTCGGATTAAAGTAAATTTACGAGCCCGAGATCCGAAAAAATTACGGGATGCCAAAGGCAAAAGTTGATGTAAGTTATGCCACATAAGTACTTGGTGGTATCTGGAACCAGTTGTTGGTCTAGGTCATCCATTTGGCCATAAGTGTCAGTTGTTGGTGACACTAGAGAAGTGGCGTTTAATGATACCTAACGCCAATTTGATGGTCAAAGATAGCGCAGAGACACTCGGGAATGGAAGTTGCCTAGCCAATTTAATTATTGGCTAGTCAGATTATTTTTCAAGGCACCGAAATAATTATTAGATTAATTTTCAGTATTTAAAGACTGAAAATTAATATTTAATTATGAAAAATGTTGAAAAAACCATTTGGGAAGGCTGCTACTTGTCAAAAATGTCCATGCAAGACTGAAAAACGTCTTTAGAGGTTGGAGAGAAGCATTTTTATAAATTCAGCCTGCAAGAGAGAGAGAGGAGAGGCTTCTGGTCTGATTTACAGCCATTGGAGGACCTTCTGAGGATGCCAAGGGCAGGAGAAGACCAATTAACAGCAAGAGGCAGCATCTACAGGCTGTTGAGACAGAGCAACAGCTGTAAATGACTGATTTTCTCCAGTTCTTTGCATCTACAAGCTGTTGTGGCAGGGGGGCGGCTGCATTTGACTGATTTTCATTCATTTTTTGCGACAAAACTCTGAATTTTCTCTCTCTCTATAGCTTTCCCTCTTATCTCCTAGCCATTTCATACCTTGCTCCAAAGATCTCAACATTTAGATCCTTGGAGGTTGAGAAATTGCAAATTTCTTTGTTGTAAACCCTAATTTACAGCAAAAATTAGGGTTTAGCAGCAGCCTTGGGAAGTGTGCCAGAAATTGGAAGCTCCAAGACTTGGATTCAACAAGGCCGAAGGTGAATTTCAGTTGAATTCAGTGGAGGACTAGCCAACCATTGAATTTGGGGCATTTCCATCGTCTATGAAATGGGTGAAGGCCAATTGAGCGCTTGAATCAAGGGGTAAAATAGATTGAAGACTTGCGGGTCACTTTGGATAGCAAGGGGAGCTGAAATATGGAAAGGGATTGGGAGAATCCCATTGTAAATCAACTTTTTCTTCAATAAAGCTAAAGAAATACCAGAAGGGGCACCAATTTTCGGATCAATCAGGTGTGCATTGTCCAAGATCAGTAGGTAAATTTGTATTTTTAGATTTGCATTTATTGTTTGCTGCTGTAATTAAGTTGTAATCCGGGACTTACCACCCATCCACGGAAGGAAGGCTGGTCCCATGGTTCCATTTCCGGGATTCCATCAAATCCTTTGAATTGGTGTGCCCGTGATACTTGATTGCAACTTGGGACTATTGCATTATTGCTGAAATTGTTCTCAGCAATGAATTACAGCAAGCATGTCTTCACATGGTGATACAGGATTAAGTGGAGAGGATGCATCACTCCCTGGTCAATCATATGGTGAAGGGGGAAAATGCAACAACTGATGTTGGGTATGGTTCTCAGCATGGACAGCATGCTGAAAATGTGGGAAATGACCCAAATGTTGGCACTTCAATGCATTAAGAGGCTGATGACCAGCAAGGGGCTGAAGAATTTGACGATAGCTTCAAGGTTGGATAGGCACCGCATACGGGAATGTATGGCACAAATCCCTATGGTATGCAACAACCGATGCATGGCTCACAACACTCAATGTATTCGGGTAATGCAAGTGGAATGCCTAATCCAAGGTTGTCTTCGTACGTAGTACGGACTGATCTGTACGGTACGGTACGGTACGTATCTGTACGATTTAGTACGAAAAAATGGGCACTTTTTCGCCAATCTCCTTTAAGTCTACAACTTTCTTTTTTTCTTTCTCCCTTTTTTTTTCTTCTTTCTTTCTTATTTCTCCCCCAAGCCTCTCTCTCTCTCTCTCTCTCTCTCTCTTTTTTCGTAAAAGGTAATTGTATTAATTATGAAAAAAAAAGTACAAGTTTACATGATTACAAGATACACGGTGGCGCTACGCCATGGTGTGCAAGAACTCTCTCTCTCGCTACAAGAAGTAAGCAACCCAAGAGTTACAAAAAGTCATGGCAAAGACGTAGCGGAAATTGCCATATGCCGGGGAAGTAAGTCCTCCCGAGGGAGCAAGTTAGAGAGCCGAATAAGATCTATCTGCCAGAGTAAGAGACCTTTAAGCCTGGCCATGTGCCCCTAAACATTAGAGGCGGAATAAAAAATAAAAGCATTGCGAATGGTCCAGTTATGCCAACAGCCCCAATATCTAAGAAAGTGAAACAAGATCTTCATATGTGGCTGTGTTGATGTGGGGTATTTGGGCTGCCCAAAAACCCAATCAAACGGGCGTAGCGAGAAACCAACCACCGTGCGCCAAACTGCCGACAAGAAGGACCAGATTTTCTTAGCGAGAGGGCAAGAAATAAATCGATGACGAGCCGATTCCACACTGGTGGTGCAAAAGAAACAATTGCCATTAGAGATGCGACGCTTGGAAAGGGCCGAAGCCAGCGGAAGACCACCAATCATTACCCTCCAAAGAAAGACCTTATATTTGAAAGGTGTCTTGTTCAACCAGGCTTCCATCACCGTTACCCTCCACTAGGACCGAGATTTACGCAATCCCTATAGAGTATTAGCTTTAGTAACCAGCCATTGATGATCTTTAATCAGAAGATGATACACCTGGTTAGCTGAAGCCTTTTTCAAATTCAGCCGGCCTGCAAGGTCCCAGTCCTGCCAGGGACGATCCGAAGCAAGGGAAGGAAAGGGTTGTCTGTTCTGGAGCATCATCAAAAGCTGTCCCTATAAATCCATGTATCCACGAGGGATCCTGAAAAGTCTCCCGGCTGTACGAAACGCTATCAACACATTGCGACTGGCAAGGGTGGCATCTTCGATCGAAGTCAAGCCCAAACGTGCCATGAGGTTAAATTTTGGTCTAAGCTCATGTTTCCCTTCCCAAGAAAGTAACCGCGAGACTGCCAACAATTCCAGTTGGAAGGAGTTAGTAGCTAAGCGGTCCTCCGCTGGATGCCACTGAGCCTTTTGGAGGACCAGTCTCCAGGAACATACCAAATGGGCAAGCAGAGATGATGAAGGACTAGAAAACGGAGCGTTTGCATTAAGAACATGCCACCAAGAACCCCGAATTTGGGTATTACCATGCAGAAGCCCGTGATCCTCAAGAAAATAACGGGCTATAACAACCCACGGGTGATGATCGAAGCACATGGTGTGAAAAAGAGACCAACGGAGTGACAACATATGAGTTTTGGCATCTAAGATAGCCCCACCACCCATGCATTTCGGGGTACATGCATGCGACCAAGAAATCCATGAAATGCCTACATGCAAGGAATCCTTCTTCCATAACATGAAACGAATATACTGCGTAAGAGCATTCAATGTAGTGGTAGTCCAAGGCAGCAATGGCAAGAAATATGTGAGCATTGGCAATATAATTGTCTGAGCCACTTTGAGGCGAACACTTCCAATACAGAAATTTCGCTGCCAGTTTCTGTGAAATCCACTCTAGGAGCTGCTTTGGCGCAACATCAACACCCAAAGGGTACCAAGATTCCTGACAATGGAACCACGAGGAACAACCATTCCCTACCAGTCCAATGACTGCAAATCCGACTCCGTGTAGTTGAGAATAGCTGATTTCAAAGCATTGATGCGAAGACTAGAGGCTTGACCAAAGAGAGCCCAAACATCTAATGCTTTACGAAGATTATCCTTGTCTGCACGCAGAATCATAAAGCTGTCATCAGCCAAGGACTGACCAATGAAGTGCTGTCCAGAAGGAAAAGACAATCTAGCCAACTGCGAAGAAGCTGCCAGATGAGATAACATCGAAAGAACTGGATGAGTCGCAAGGGCAAAAAAGAGAGGACTCAAAAGGCAACCCTGTCTCACAGAGCGGGCAAGGACAAAAGGCTCCGTAACATGCGAAGAAGCCGCAACACTAATGGTGTAGATCAAACGAGACATCCGAGCACCAAAGCCCATAGTAGACATAAGTTTTGCAATGAAAGACTAGTCCAAATAATCAAAAGCCTTTTCCAGGTCCAATTGAATCAGCACCACCTCCTGATTAGAATGCATTGCATAGTCAATAGCCAGTTGCGCATTTAATACATTATGCAGAATGTTGCGGCCCTTAATGAAACCATATTGGAGAGGATGCACCAGGGCAGGAAGATGCTTATGGAGCCGATTCGCCATTAGTTTGGAAAAGATTTTATACATAGAACCCATCAAAGAAATTGGTCGCCAATGTTTCAACATAGACGGCGAAGGAACTTTTGGAAGCAGTTTAATAAGTCATTCTTTCCATGAGGAAGGCATGAACCCCGTTTCCCACACCTGCTGAAACATAGCCGTCAATGGTTTCGCCCGTTGGGTAGCAAAGACCTCAAAGAACTCATTGGTGAGACCATCCCAGCCAGGACTTTTATCCTTCGGCAAGTGTAACAAAACATCCATAACCTCCGCCTCACAAATGTCTGTCTCCAATGTAGCTTGCATGTCCTATATCCTTCGGAGCATAGAGGCCAAGTAACAATAAGATCTCTCCTTCAAATACAATTTCAATCACCACAAAACGACCATGCACATCATTTTTAATAAGAACCGGCTGATATTTTTCATGCACAATCATAAGCACCCCGGAATAATGCATGGCATGTGTCCCCGCATAAAACAAACGAAACCCATGGCAATCCACAACTTTTCCTGCTTCGCCGTGACTTTTGTGCTTAACAGCACACAAGACATCCCACTGATTCTCATGCAATATAGTCCACATGCCATGTTGCTTATGGCGAGAACAAATGCCCTGCACATTCCACGTGGCTATCTTTATGTGTATTCAAAAGGAAAATCAAGTACAAGGCACAGCTTGCCGCGATTTAACCTTTTCTGCTAGAATGTCAAGGACTCCCTCATCCAAAAAATCAGCTAACACAACAAAAGAGTTATGACGGCCAGATTTGGAGGTGGACGGTATATTTGCTGTCTTGGGGATGGGACGGGGATAATGACGATCCCATGGGGTAATCACATTATCTCTAGTATCAAAAGCCAATTTAGCACGTGGACCCTTTGGACCGTCCATATATACTTTCCTGGTAGGCTGATGACGGGGAGCAGAGGAAGCCATAGCAGTAGTGTGCTCTGAAGACAACATTTCTTTCCTGCACATATAAGTGTGCATGGAATGTTGTGAGGCAGTAGGCATAGTATCCGCCATGCCAGCATCAAACCTTTTACCTTTTTTTGTACGTACATCAACCCATTCATTGCCACGGGAATCCAAACCCAAAACCTGTTGTTTACCTTTATCCAAAACTTTAGGTGGCTGGGTTGCATCCTGCAACGGAGCATCAAGCGCCATATCATCCATGGGCAGCACAACATGCTCAGTATCTGAAGTCAGTGGCTTCTCTAGGCATTCAGGCATAAAATGCCCCAAATTTCCACACGAAAAGCAGTGCCCTGCAAAGTTACCCCATTTCAATCGAAACTGCAAAGGATGCATGCTTGAGCAATTAAGACGTAACCAAGCAGGCCTTTTCCTAGCAGTGTCCCATAACATACATAAACGGTTACGATTCATGGCCCTGAGGCTCAGGGGGACCAGAACAGTGCCCACCATGGCCATGGCATCCTTTAATAGGGGCCAATAGACAGCCGGGGAAATTTTCCACTTCAACCCACACCGGGCATTCACGTTGAAGCAGGCGCTAAAAATCTGCCATTGGGCGCTATGGCACAACATGGACCAAACGGCGATCAAAGAACAATGGTAGTTTGAACAGGAGATTAGCACAATGCTTCTCAGATTTCAATAGCACCTCATAAAAACCTCTGGGCGCAACAAAAATCTCTTCAACACACTCCCCTTGTAGCAGACTGTGCAACCACTGATGAATACGGGAAAGCACTGGGATCCTGCCAGTGAAGAAGAGTATAACAGCACGTTCATAAAACACTGAAAATGAGCGCAAGACATTTTTCGGGTCCACAGTGGCTTCGAGAACATCTTCAGTTCCAGAGTCAAAAAACGCTTCTTGATTATGTTGCACATAATCGCCAAGCAGAGTGTTGGCAAACTCCAAGAGATGCTCCTAGTCAACATCCTGAGAGTCCACAGAATCTGAGGCAACCTGCGCATAAGAACGATCCTGATGATCCATTGTCTCATCCGACGTATGCTTGGTGCGTTTGCCCGTGGCTGGAAGTCAGGACTAGGAGGCATCTCCTCTGTGCATGGAACCATATCTTCGGGTTCCTCTGTATCAGAATCTGGACCAAGAGCTGCTACCGTTTGGTCTATAAAAGCCATATCCAGACCAGCCATGTTGTATCACTACGTGTGCTCGAGCGGCAGCTTACGCCGTCTGCACGCCGGTGGGAGCAGTCGACGGATGGCGAAACAAAGCAAGCGGCAAGTCGCGACCACAATCCGCCATCTCTCCCCAATTCTCTCTCTCTCTCACATCACACACACACTCTCTCTCTCTCTCTCAAGCTTCTCACATCCTCTTTTTCTCCCAAGCCTCTCCTCTCTTTCTCTCTCTCAACCTTCTCTCTCTCTCTCTCTCTCTAGCCTCTTCCTCTCTTTCGTTGCACTAGTACCATGTACGAAAGGTTTGATACTATACCATACTTTAGGTACCATACCTTACGTATTAGTACCATAAGGTACCAACTTAATGGATACATCTTTTCCATTCGAACTGCACTCTGGGATGAGCTAAATGCTCCTTATATTAATATGATTCTCCCATGAGATTAGGTTATTTGAGATTCAAACAATTCCTCTCAACCTTCTCTCTCTTAAGCCCACACTTCTCTTATTTGTATGATCATGCATGTATGATGTATCCGCTCCCATCTATGTAGTTATAAGTTGCAGGTAGCAGTGGTGCATGTTGCGCATGCAGCATTAGGTTTTGGTAGTTTACCCTGAACCCTCAAGTACTCATCTTATATACGCTAATAGCATTGCTATTTAGACTTGAAATATCTATTCTATTATCTTTAGTCCAAAATAATCAAGTTATTTTTTTTTCGTACTAATATCGTATCATACCTTATAAAATCTCAAGGTACCATTTAGTACAGTATTTTATCATACCGTATCGTACCGTACCTTTCGTACCTAACAACTATGGCCTAATCCCATGTATGGCAGCATAAGTATGATGCTTGGGGCACAAAGCGGGCCATATTGAATATGTATTAGCGCCCCTAGGGACTGTTGGAGCACAAGGATTTGGTGTTGGTCATGTAGATACTTCAGATAGTGTTGGTTTTCATGCAAATACAGCCAATGTACCCTTTTTGCAGCAGCCCATTTATGATAACTTGACTCCCATAGGTCCGTTAAAAGACTATGATGAAGGTGGCAAAAGTGTGAAGTTTGAGCCTTTCAGTGGTGCACAAGATAGGCTGAAAGCACTTGTTTTTATTCAACAGTTTGATGCAGCCTATTCTGGAGGCAACTTCAGCTCAGTTTTTGATCAGCTTGAGAGCCGTTTATGGTCACTTTTTGGATCAGTTGTGCATCAGTTTTTGCACTGATTGCTGGTTAGTTTTTGCAATGAGTTTGTGACCATTTTGGGGTCATATTTGTAGCAGTTTGTGATCAGTTCTCAGATCAACAAGTTTATGATCAGATTATGCTTGGTTTTCAATGGTTTACATCTAGTTCCATGGACAATAGCATATGTTATGATGCCATTGATGTTTTAGCCATGGTTTATGCTTGGTTATGCTATGCTATGGTTTGGTTTTGCTAGATGAGTTGAGCTCATGAGAAATGGACATGTCACATGATAATCTGGCAATGTTTTTGAGATTCTTTGTGAGTCTTACGTTATGTTATGTTGGCTGGTAGTTTTCAGCATATGTTGGACATATGGAATGGTTGCACAGTAGTGCGCAATGTTGTGTTGACTATGATGCCCTATGGAAAATTCCAGTGTAGTACTTTGCTTTTAATGCATTTGGCAGTGCAATCGAGGACGATTGCAAGGATTTCAAGAGGGAAGGCTATCATGAGGACATGTATTTTTGAAACCTCACTTAACATGTGGATTAATTTCTAATTACATGATTAAGTAAATGTTGCACATGTGAGGTGCAACTGGGGTTAAAGTAAATTTACGAGCCCGGGACTCCAAGAAATCACGGGATGTCAAAGGCAAAAGTTGCTATAAGGTATGCCGCATAGGTACTTGGTGGTATCTGGTGCCACTTGTTGGCCTACGTCACCCATTTGGCCATAAGTGTTAGTTGGTGACACTAGAGAAGTGGCCTTTAATGGTACCTAATGCCAATCTGATGGTCAAAGATGAAGCAGAGACACTCCGGAATGGAAGTTGCCTAGCCAATTTAATTATTGGCTTGCATCTACAAGCTGTTGTGGTAGGACAGCAGCTGCATTTGACTGATTTTCAGCCATTCTTCGCGACAAAACTCTGAATTTTCTCTCTCTATAGCTTTTCCTTTCATCTCCAAGCCATTTCACAACCTTGCTCCGAAGATCTCAGCATTTGGACCCTTGGAGGATGAGAAATTGCAAATTTCTCTGCTGTAAACTTCAATTTACAGTAGAAATTAGGGTTTAGCAGCAACCTTGGGAAGCGTGCCAGAAATTGGAAACTCCAAGACTTGAATTCAACAAGGCTGAAGGTGAATTTCAGCTGAATTCAAGTGGAGGACTAGCCAGCCATTGAATTTGGGGCATTTCCATCATCTATGAAGTGGGTGAAGGTCAATTGAGTGCTTGAATCAAGGGACAAAATAGATTGAAGACTTGTGGGTCACTTTAGATAGCAAGGGGAGCTGAAATACCGAAAGGGTTTGGGAGAATTCTATTGTAAATCAACTTTTTCTTCACTAAAGCTAAAGAAATACCAGAAGGGGCGCCAATTTTCGGGCCAATCGGGTGTGCATTGTCCAAGATCAGTAGGTAAATTGGTATTTTCAAATTTGCATTTATTGTTTGCTTCTGTAATTAAGATGTAATCAGGGACTTACCACCCATCCACGAAAGGAAGGCTGGTTTCACTAGGCATGGGCATGGTAGCCATATGAGGAACCCAAGGAGATGGGATGGGAACACAGGGAGAAAAAGATGGGAATCCCTGCGTAGGTGTAACCCAAGGAGAGTGTGAAGACACACCATAAGCTAAGGATGGAAACCCTTGCGTATAAGTGGTCATGTGAGATGTGAAACTGGGGATAATGAGGGGGATGCCCATCACAGTTGACCGAGGAGTTATGGATGTGCTCATTGGCTGAAAGGTGAGAGGCATTGTGTTAAAGGGTGGCATTCCCCCTAACGAAATACCATGGTGTAAAGAGGTAGAGAATGGGGTGGAAAAGGAAAAGGTGCTAGGAGCAGAGATGGAAGATCCAACCTCTAGGGTGTGTGATGCAGATGTGGAGTGTAATCCAAGGTTTTGGAAAGATGATGAGAGGTGATCAAGGTGTGATATAGAAGAGGGTGGAATGGGAGGGAAGTGAGAAGTGTGTGTGATATACTCAAATGAAACAGAAGCTGTAGATGTACCTGAATTCCATCTGCTTCGTGAGTCCCCCTCTATTGAAGTTCACATACGCAAAGCCATCCGGATCCTGTACCTCAAAAGAAGAAACATGCAAGGGTTTTCATTCATGCAACACAAAAGAATTGTATAAGCCTGACATTGGACCTGGCTGAGATGATGAAGATGGATCACCAGACGTTCTGAATGCCGTATGTCCTCCATGATCGGAGAGGTGGCCAGCCTCACCAATCGGTCCGAATGTGGTAGCAAAACTGGTAGGAGTGTAAACATCACCGTACTTGTTGCAATAGTACTCCTCAAAGTCCTCCTCTGTCATGTTAATGAAATCTGGAATAGGAGTAGAAGAAGGTGATTGGGACATTGTGATTCGGTTACGATTCGTATTGTGTGCCTTGCACAAAGACTAGCTCTCCACAATATCCGTAGGATCCTCTTTACAAGAGCATCGGCTCTGATACCATGTGAAGAAAACTGCTTGGGTTTGCACTGAGGACACACAGAGTGTACGACCAGGGTCCAGGACAAAAACACAAAGAGACAAACATAGACACAGAGGGAAAAACTCAAATCTTAAACGCAAAACTCAAAACTCAAACCCAAGAACTCAAACACAAACAGAAGAAGAGAGAGAGAACACAACTCTGAAGTGAATGAATGCACTCCGTCGATCCCATGAGCTTGCACACAAGTTCATGAGCTCCTTAGCTTGTTCATCCAAGCCAAAACAAGCACACACGCGCGCACGCACACACACACGCACACACACAAGTGCACGTGCACATGCATGCGCACGCGCGCGCACACGCACGCACACCCACACCCACCCCCCCCCCCCCCCCCCCCCCCCCCCACACACACACACACACACACACACACACACACACACACACACACACACACACACACACACAATCTCTCTTAACACCTCTCTCTCTATATCTCTCTCCCCCTCCATAGATAGCAACACATGAAATAAAGTAAGGTGAATGAGAAAATGCAATTGAGACCAAAATCACATCTCAAAATGCAAAGAGATAAAAAGAGCACAAAGAAGTTAGGTGCTCTAAACTAATATGAGGAATTAAATTTAATATTTAGGACCCCCAAATATATATTGTAAATTGATTTTTTAGTGTTGCACTCCTTCATCTCACGTTTGGTATTAGAGCAGCATTGGCTCTGTTCAGCTGAAGCTCAGGTTCTCATCAGCTCCACTCAGCCTTTGGGAGCTTCTGGCTTTGTTCACTCTGCCCTGTCAGATTCGCTATGACTTGCAGCAACTCAAGTTGCTTCTTGCGCCACACGCGAGATTGCCTCCTGTCCGCCCCTATGCTGCACGCCACGTCAGCTGCCCCACCAGTCCATCTGAAGTGCCAGCAGCTCCTCCCGCCAGTTCCGTCTGTTGTGCCACCCGCTAGACGTCACGCCCATTTGTGTCCGCCTGGACCAACGCCCGCCCCTACGTGCTCACTGTTCTCATTTGAAGACGTCAAGCTCGCCCGATTGAAACGCTTGTGCCATGCTCGCCAGCTGAATGTAGATAGATCCATTGAAAAATAAAAGGCAAGGCTTGTAGCTAAAGGCTATGCACAGAAAAAAGGCATTGACTATGAGGAGACATTTGCTCCTACTTCCGGTATGACGACCATCAGGTCTATGGTTGCTTTGGCTGCTCATTATGGATGGATTGTGTATCAGTTGAATATTAAAACTGCATTTTTACATGGGGAACTTCAGGAGGACGTATATGTACAGCAACCCATTGGTTTTGCTGAGGGCTTGGAACACTTCGTATGCAAGCTGAAAAAAGCTTTGTATGGTTTGAAACAAGCTCCTAGAGCTTGGTATGCAAAGATAGATGCTTTCTTGCTTAGCCAAGGGTTCATAAACAACTCATCTGAGTCTACCCTTTACGTATGTAAAGAGGGGGATCCATGCTGATCATTTGTCTTTATGTTGATGATCTCTTGCTTACAGGGATACATACTGATCAGATTTCAGCATTTAAACAAAATTTGAGCAAACTTTTGACATGTCAGACTTGGGGTCTTTGCATTATTACTTGGGCATTCAGTTTATACATGATGCTAGAGGTATTGGGTCATCACAATCAAGAGACATTGGTAAAGTTCTTGAGAAGTTTGGCTTACACGATTGCAAGCCAGTTTGTACACCAATGGAACCTGGACTTAAGTTGTCATTACATGATGACAATGATTTGTTTGATATACACACATATGCTCCAGCAGTTGGATGTCTTATTTACTTATGCAACACTAGGCCAGACATACAGTTTGCAGTTTCAGCCCTGAGCAGATATATATATCAACCACGCATGTCAGATTGGCAAGCTGTTAAGCGTGTCTTTCGTTACTTGCAGGGTACTAGAGCTCTTGGATTGCTTTATGCCAAGGGCAGACCACTGCAGTTACATGCTTACAGTGATTCTGATTGGGCTGGTGATTATGATTCACGTCACTCCACTAGTGGCAATTGTTTCTTTCTTGGCTCGTCTTGTATATCTTGGCTTAGCAAGAAACAGTCCACTGTTGCCACATCGTCATGTGAAGCTGAATACAAGGCAGCTTTCACTACCACAGTTGAATGTGTATGGATTAGACGCTTGCTTGCTGATCTGGATGTATCTGTTACGGAGCCTACTCCTTTGTTCACTGACAGTCAGAGTGCCATTGCAGTGGCACAGAACCCAGTGTTTCATTCACACACGAAACACATTGAGATACATTATAACTTTGTCAGAGAGAGGCTACGTGCATGTGATATCAACCTTGTCTATTGTTCTACCACCAGTAATGTGGCAGACATCTTCACTAAAGCTCTTCCTCATGAAAATTTCAAGCATTTCGCCATGCTTTAAATTTGATCTCCTTTGGTGGCGGATGATCCTTGTACTCTTGCTCACTCTTCACTCTAGGGGGGTTTGTTGGGTATTTTAGTCACGCCTCACTTACGCCTATGCTGAGCACATAGGAGTGTCAAAAATCAATAGGACACTGGGGCACTTTTTACTCTCGGTAGGAGAGGTTTTTTCCCCCAGACTTATGGTATTATCTCGTATGTGCTTATGACACACTTACGAGCACTTACTGTGTTCGGGTGTGAACACCCCCCTACAACCCTAAGGTTTTAAGGGTTGTACCTTGTACTTTGAGTTTATACTCTTTCAGTCTATTGTATTGGGTGTCGTGCTTTAGTGCTTATGACACACACTTACGGATACTTACCGTGTTCGGGTGTGAACACTCCCCTACAACTCTAAGGTTTAAGGATTGTACCTTGTACTTTCAGTTTACACTCTTTCAGTCTATTGCATTGGGTGTCATGCTTCACTCTCATACTGTCTACTGATTTATGTGCTGAGCTTCAATCCTGCCTTCATCTCACACTTAACTCTTTCCTGCGGTGACCAGCTTGTGGGTCAATCTTTGGCAGATGCTTCTTTTATGTTCCTTAAGGCGGATAGCACTAATGTTAATCGAGCAATGGTGGCCTAGAATCTTTTTGCTTTGGCATTGGGTCTTCACATTAATACTTGGAAATCTACCCTTCTCTCTTGTACGGAGAATGATATGTAGGCCTTGGGCTGGAATGGAATTGTGACCCCAAGGGACAATATAACTAGACACTTGGGATATCCTATTGGTGTGGAGGTTGCTCCCCGTGCCTTGCTGGATTGGATGACCTCCCGAATTCATGACATGTTCATGTATTGGAAATCTCAGAGTTGGCCTCTACATGTCAGACTAAAAGTGGCTCAATGCATTATGATCAGTATGATTTCGTTCTTTCTGCCATTGCTTCCTTGGACTAAGAAGTCCCTTTTGGATTTGGTCCAGGCTATCAGATTTATGCTGTGGAAAAAGAAAGGCAAACGTTTGGGTCAGGTCTGGATCTCGTTGGAAGCATGGGACTACTCCGAAAAGGATGGGGGTTTCAGCTTTGTTGGATGTTAATTTGAATATGGCCGCTTTGAGGCTATACCTTTTGTAGAGTCTATGTATTCAGTGTCATCCTTGGTTAGATATTGCTAAATTCTTCATCGAAAAGACTGGCATCTCTCATGGTAGCACGATTAATCATGCTTCTTGGTGGCATGTGCTTAATTCTACAAGGCCTATTAAGGTCTCACAGTCTTTTCTCCTTTCTCATTTGATTGATTCCTGGTAGGAGATGCTTCATTTTGCAGTTTGGTGTCCTTCGAATATTCGTAAGGAGGAAAATTTGCTGCAAGGAGAAGTACTGGCTTCCTCAAGGTTGTTGGATTGGCCACAAAAAGATTTGCAGCGAGACAAGTTTAATCGGATGGCTAGGTTGGGGTTGAAGATAGTCCGTGATGGTGTTATTCCTGGGCAGCCCCGTCTTTATTCTTTCAGGCGTATTCATGAGTACTTTAGGGTGCCTCGTGGATATAGTGACATTTGGTTGTACATACAAGACATTCTTCAGAGGTTCTCTCCTTTGCATGCGTTACAGCCACTAGATCCATGGCATGACTGGATGTTTGTGCTTCTTGATGATTTTGAGAAAAGATCAACCAATCAGATATATCATCAGATGGTGGAAGCTAAGAGATGGGTCACGCGGAAAGTTAATAAGTTATGGCATCTTAGGAATAGCAAAAAGAAGTGGGGGGAAAGATTTATCCAGCTTCGGAAGTCTAAGGTTTTGTATTAGGGTAAAGTGTTCATGTGGAGGCTCCTCATTGGGGGTCTTCTAATGGGAGAAGTACTTCGTGCCTAAAAGATCTTTGCATGTTGTTGTGTTTTCTACACTACATGTGATGAGACATTGCTTCACTTCTTTGTCTCTTGCCATGTTGCGCGATAGATTTGGAATTTCATTTCTCAAGTGTGGTCCTTGGTAACTCAACACCGCATACTAGTTCGTTCGTGGATTATGGGAAATATGTCCTCTATGCCTTCTTTGCATTCAGATTGTTCGTGCCTATTCCATTTCCTCAAATGGACATCCCTATGGTATATATGGAGTACTTGCAATGCCTTTATTTTTTATTCAGCATCAGGCATCCATGGGCATGTGGCCCGTGTGCGTGGATTAGTGTTATGGAAAATCTCTTCTAGACCTGGTTCTTCCGGATATTGCTACTCCATAGCTGGCGATTGACTTCAAAGGTTCTCTCCTTTGCTTGTGCTACAGCCATTGTATCCATGGTGTGACTGGATGTTTGTGCTTCCTGATGATTTCGAGAAGAGGTCTGCTAACCAGATATATCATCAGATGGTGGAGGCTAAGAGATGGGTCACTAGAAAGATTAATAAATTATGGCATATTCAGGATGGCAAAAAGAAGTGGCATGAATGATTTATTCAGTTTTGGAAGTCTAAGGTTCCGTATCAGTATTTCCCGCGTGTGGTTCTCAGCAACTCAGCATCAAATAACAGCCCGTTCATGGATTATGGGAAAGATGCCCTCTGTGTCTTCTTTGCATTCTGATTATTCCTCTCTTTTCCATTTCCTTAGATGGATTGCCTTGAGGCATATTTGGCGTACTTGGAATGCCTTTATTTTTGATTCAGTATCGGGCATCCATGGTCATGTGGCTCGTGTTCGAGGTTTAGTGCTATGGCAGATTTCTTCTACGATGTTAGCTGACCTGGTTCTTCCTGACATTACTACTCCTTGGCTGGCTATTTTTTGCTCTACTCTAGTTGTCCTTTTTGTGCGATTTCTTTGTGTTAAAGTCCTAATAGACTTTCGTTAGTTTCTTTGATGACCTGATGGTCTGATGTAAATATTTACGACTTAATTCAATTATCTTCACGAAAAAAAAAGAGAAGCATGGGAGGAGAAAAAATCAACTGAAATAGAAGCCACAGAGAGAGAGAGAGAGAGAGAGAGAGTATATTAACGTCTCTAAAAGGCCAATGTGGCCTATGAGACCAAAGCAATACATACAATGATGGCGTGTTTCTCATCTGGAACGAGAAAAAGATGAAAAACATGCCTATAAGATCGAAAAAAAACGAAATAGTGTCCTATAAAAGGGAAACATGTCAATGATCTGAAAGTGAAAGTAGAGAAAGGAAAACTCTCCATCAATGATATGTCTGTTCTCTAAGGAGGTGTATCTCTGCATGGCTGAGGTGTCTCGGCAGCTGTCTCCTGTGGCGCTCAATGATGGCTTTAATTTGTCTGTGGTGTGGATGTCTAGGCCTTCGTCCGGGTGGACGTGGGCGCCTAGACCGGCTAAGTGCCACTGCTCTATCCAAAGGGACACCTACTACAGAAGATGAGGTCCAATGATGAGGTACTCTTGTAGGCTGTGTGGCAGTAGTAGTGGTATCTGCCATACTCTGTCGTGTATCAGTGAAAAAGTCAGTGATTGCTCTCTGTCTATGTGAGCTGAGCTGTGGGAGCCTCCTACTCTGTAGAATTGTTGCTCTGCGCCTCTGGAGCTCCAAGAGGAAGAATCCCAAGCATCTTTGACTGCATGATCCGTCTCAGGGGTCCAAAACCCTCTCGAAACAGACAGTGGTATCTACCTCATATGTCATAATATACAGTGCATCGGCAGATGTAGTGTTCCTCTGTCTTTGGCTCTCTGTCGCATAGTGGGCATATGCGTTCTTCTGTCTGTATACACTCCCATCTGCTTGTCTCAATCCTCAGGTGGTGGGATGAGGTGCGGATCTGACCAATAACTGTGCATAGTCCATGAGGCAACTGTGTGTCCATATAATTGGGTCGGGTGATGAAACCATCCTCAGATACCTGAAGGAAGTGGATCTGGTAGTGTGCCATCCTCGTGCCATGGGGGGAGGGGGGTCGGATCCAGGTCTTCTCCATATCTAACTTTAGTATGTCTGCTCTGATCACATGGTTTAGCTCTGATCGGCTTAGGTCAAGTATAGAGCAAGTGTAGGGCAATCCAGGCTATAGTCAAAGGGGGGTAGTCTTTCAATCTGCAGCCCATGTAGACTCATCCATGTACTCATTTGAGCATACCAACAATGTCTGTCACCATCTGCTACTAGTTGTCTAGAAGAGGCCAGGGCTAGACGTGGGTATCTATCTTGGGGGAGCTCCCATAGTCTATGTATGAAAGTCACTGCCTGGACCAAGGCCTTAGCCACCATGGGTGATGCTCCCAACTCAGCTATGATAATCTCATGTGGGGTCCAGCTCTTCGCTCATATCATACGTGAGATCATCATGACCAGTGGTCTTTCCATATGCTCCCACCCGTCATAGTATTCCTTCTCTGGTCCATCCTGGTCTCCCAAAGGATGTCTCCTCGTGTGAAAGAGACTTGGACCCCAAATAGCTGCCCCATATAGGAGTGTGGGTGTAACCAGGGTGTCAAAAAGCCACAGTTTGGTGTGTGGCTCATGAAATTGTATGTGAGCACATTGCCTCTCCAATGCACCTAAGGCTGCATATGCTTTTGCCAAACGAGCCTCTAATGTCTCTCTCCAAGAGAACTGTGGTCCCTTCAATGTGACCCCCAAATAGACATACTACCTATCCATCTCCACTAGCTCTCCATCAAAAGTAAACTGGTGCTCAGCTCTTGTCACCCAAGTAGCTAAAGTGTTAAATACCATAACTTTAGTTTTCCCAAGGTTCACCTTAAGATCTCTATCTCTGCAAAAAGCTGATAATGCATCCAAGTGTCTATTTAGTCCCTCAAGTGAGTCAAATATAAGTACAATATCATCGGTATAAAGCAGTAATGGTATTAGCACTCCAGCTAGGTTGGCTCCGGCCCCACCAGTCCTATCCACATTCTGAAATTTCATCTATATACAGCCCAGATAGAGGAATTGGGGGGGAGGGGGGTGGGGGGGGGGGGGGGGAGGAGAGAGAGGGAGGGAGAAGAAAAAAATTAGAAATAGAGAGGGAAAAGAGAAGAGAGAAAGATGAGAAATGGATTGTTGATCGAAGTTCGAATGGCAACTTCGCTTACCACTTCGGGGTAGCGAAGTTGCCATGAAGTGGTCTAGCGTTCCGGGCGCACGAAGTGCATGTGGAACACTAGTTCTCTCATTATACTTGCATGGTGTGTTCATTTGGATGCATAGATTGAGCTCTACTCCAATTTCCAACATAGTAATGATATCAAGCTTTTAGGTGATATGAAAGTGTGCCCTAAATGCATGACCTACAACAAGAAGTGATGTACCACATGGTCGCAATATCACCACTCTCCAAGCTAAAGAAAATCTCGCACTGCTCCAATAGGGGAGCTTCTATTTGATGCTCAATAAAAGAGGTGCTAACTGCTACTCTAAGGTAATGTTGATCCCCATATGACATCCGGGTTACCTAACTGCATTCCTGTGAGGCACCCAAGCAAAGTCCTGATGAGATCTCTGATCAGTTCATCTAGTGTTACATACCCAAAAACTATAGTACTTCAGCCAAGTGACGAGAGCACCAAAAGCTCTACTAAAGATCTCCATGGTTGCAACAAAGTCCTTGAGGCTGATCTCATCCCATTTTAAATATACTACTTTGTCATTTGCAAACTCTTCATAAGGACAAACTTTGGCATGGTAGTGGAAAAGGACAGGCCAGTTAGGTGAAATGGAATTGGCAAGTAGTGGTTTTGTGGATGGCATTTTACTTGACAATTGGTTGGCTCTTTACACTTTGTGTTTGCCTATATAAGAGGCTTCAACTGATGAATAAACAAGCATTCCAATTCCCTTCACTTTGCTCTTATTCTCTCTTGATTATACTTGCGAGATATGTTTGCCGTCTTGGGGTATGTTCCTAGGCAACGAGCCGTGGAAGAAGTTATTCCTATGGAGGTTACAGTCAATTGCACTTACACTTGGAGGACCATGGCAGCCTGCCATCCATTGGATTTTTCAAGAGATTAGAACAGATTTGGGGAGGAGCTTTGAGGTTAGGATCGCAGCTACCCATCAGACCCTGGAGATCTGTTTCATCTGATCTTCATCAGGTACTAGCCACCACAATTGAAGAGCAGATGAGGTGGCCTCTTCTCTTCAATCATCACTTGAGATCAGAGTTTGGCCACACCCTTGGAGAAAGAACCATCTTTCTTGGGGGAGATCTCCATGCAAATCACCTTCTCCACTCTCTTGGGTCCTAAGTTTGGTGTATGGATAATGCTGAGCTACTGTTCAATGAGAAGGAAAGAGTGGACAGCCTATACATTGTTGTAGCTGCATCCTAGAACTTTGTCTCCCTTGCCCTAACAACTACCCCCCAAAGTCACAATCATAGTATCACTTGAGCTTCATAATACAAATCTGAGATGGGAAATTCCATAAGGAAAGTCTACGTGTCACCTCACTCCACATCTAGCACTTGCCATTGCAAACTTACCATATCTAACCATGTGCCTACTACTAGGCTTGTGTATCACAGCCATAGAAAGAGCAAGATTCTCATGGGCCTGATATTGTCATCTAGTCTCCTCTAGAAGATAGATGGGAAAGGTCAAGAGATGCCCTGTTTGCATAGCAGCAAAGAAACATGTCTCTTTGATTTAGAAACTTCAAATACGTTACCAAAGTAAGAAACATTTCAGAGAGTAGAAAATGTAAGTTTGAAGAAAAAAAAAGCGAAGCCTAATTGTACTCAAAATGTTGCATGATGCTGTGAGACCTTAATCTGGCATTTTTTAAATCTTCCATGCTTCTGTGCTCTTGTCCTTGCTTTGTAAGTGCACAGACAGCAGCCCACTTCTTCTCAGCTCCTCTCCCTCTGAGCTGCAGCCTTCATCTTCCATTCCGCTTTCTCTTCCTTCTTCCCTCTCCTCTAAGTTTACCCCTCTTCTTTCCTCTATTATCTTTCCTCTCCTCTTCCCTCTTCTTCTCTCTCTTCTTCTCTTTCTTCTTTCCTATGCCCTCACTCCAACTTGACCCATTCCACATACCACATGATGTTTTGGAATAAGAATCATGATGTTGCAGCTTGACCCATTCCACATTGCACCTGGGCTATGTAACATGTTTATTTCATTTGTCTTTGTGTGATATATATGAGGTCTGAAGCATAGTATGGCTTGTCTAAAGAATAAACTTTGACATGAGTCAATAATGGATGTGTGATGTGATATGGTCAATCGACTCTCATGTATTATCACTTATGCTCAATTGGCCTTTTTTTGGGTTTAAGAGAAAGATCCATAGTTTAAAACTGTAAAGAATCACTTTTATTAAAAAAACTCGTATTTCTTATTGTACTCCCTCTTGAGAGAAACTCATGAAACATGTTTCTGATGTTTTGTTTCTAAATGTTTCTGGCATTTCTATCTGCTATGCCTATTTGTAGCAATGTGAGCCAGCAATCCGTATCACACTAATCCTACTCATTTGAATCCTCCTCCCCAACTTGGTAGTGTAGCCAAAGAATGAGGCATTGCAAGGTCTCAATAAAGGGACCCCTCCAAACACACTCTCTTGGCTCCCACCCTAGTCTTTGATGGAGCTTCCTCTAGTATACCCAATGTTTCCATCCTTGCATTATACAAGTAGTTAGGTAGCCTCATAAAACTTTGATCTCCTCTCCCATTGAGCTACCAAAGCTGAGCTCTGATGTCATGGCCCATCTCCTCCCTCCCTCAAGCCTCCTTCCCCATTGTGTTTCCTCCTTGCTCATTGTCTTCTTGAACTGCCACTCTTCTCTTTGTTATGACCCTAGTATTTAAACAAGTTGTGAGTCACTCCCCATCCTAAACCTAACTTGGATTCATTGCAACCTCTACCTCGGTACCTCCTGCACTAGGGAGACAATACTAGTTGAGGAAAAGAGATTTAGAGTTACGCTCACTACCAACAAAGAGGGTGCTTAAGAGTTAGCAACAACTTCTCGATATTCTTTGAGAAGCGAGTTTCAAACTTTGCACGACCAACAATTTCTGTAATATTTGGTCACACCCCTCTTTCTAGGGCTTGCAACAGAGTTGCACTACCTAACAGAAGATTCCAACCACCCCTTGATACCATGCTACCAACTTCATTTGTTGAGATAGTGACTAGCCTAAGGGTGCAAGTGGTAGTTTGTGGATATCCTAAGGATTCCTACGGCTATTAGGATTGTGATAAAAAACTATTAGAAGTGGATGCAGCGATGGAAGTGTGAGAATCTACCATAATAGATTACACAATACAAGAGAGGAAGGAAAGGCTGTAAAGAAGACATGAACATTGCAAAAGAACTTAGAAGAAGAATGCTCGGGAGATTGGAATACCCAAGACAAGAGATAGTATAGATGCAATAGTGAGTCACCATCTGTAGGCATTGGCATTGGCTCCCTTTCTTCAACATGATCTGTAAGTAAATGGAATATGCTAACAATGATGTTTGAGAAGGACAGAGCTTGCCTTTACATAGACCAATATCATTAAAAAGTCAGCCAATATTTGAAGGCCCAAAATATATAGTTAGTCAATCAAAAAATGGCCAAGTGGCCACATTCTGGCTCAAATAAACCAATCAATTGCATCACAAATGGAAAGAAATGCCCAGCCTACTAAATACAACTCAATCTCACATATAAACTGACTAATTTGCTAGCATTTTCTCTTAGATATAATATAAAATGATATGACTCATCATAGTAGATACAACAATGACAACTTAGATAGCACCATGGATACTCAAGCAGTGGGTGATCAAGCCACCACCAAGGTACCTCAGAGAGAACTTGATGTCAATGACGATCACACTAGCTTTTGAAAACAAAAATGATATGACTCATCATAGTAGATACAACAATGATAACTTAGATAGCACCATGGATACTCAAGCAGTGGGTGATCAAGCCACCACCAAGGTACCTCAGAGAGAACTTGATATCAATGACGATCACACTAGCTTTTGAAAACAAAAAGTAGTCATAGTAGCTTAACAATGCCTTTGCAATAACATACATAACCATGGATTCCTCACCTTTGGTTAGATCGCCAAAGTATCTCCACATGTGAGCTTGGACTAGGAGCAAATCCCACTCTCTGTCTAGAAACAACTCATCATGCACCTAGATGTTAGTCCTAGCTCCAAGATTTCAAAACCTGTCAAACTTCACTCGATGGATAAGAGAAGACTCTTTTTGGGTTGCACCTGTATGCATGTATAGATGGGGCTCAATTGGCCCACCTCACCATCATCTCACACTCCCTCTCTGGCATTGGAGACTCATGAGGAATGATCGTATCACTAATACTAGAAAGCAGAGGAGGAAGGGGCTACTATGACCTTCCCCTTCTTTGTAGAGGATGAATCCCTCCATGCCTTGGCCTTCCTCTTGGCTGGAGGATTTGAATCCAAGTCGGAGGAGGGTAAGGATGACTACTCATCAAAGGAGTTTGTATCCTACTACTTTTTCTCCTTTTTCTGCATTGTTATTAGTTCCTTACAATCCTTGCGTAGGTGTCCTTCTTGCCATGATGATAGTACCAGGCCTTCGTCTTCTTCTTCCTATCATCCCTCTTTGAAGCTACAAAAGCCCCTTGATGGCCACCATACCAAGATGGAAGCCTTCCCTATAACCTCAAAGATGCCTCACGCTCAAGTAGCATGGAGGACATACAAGCAAAGCTAACTAGTGTCGATGATGCCTAGGCTTATAGAGCATTGGCTACTTCCATCAAATAGGCTTGTAGAGCATTGGCTACTCCATCAACTGATCTTGCACTTGTATAACACAAAGTAGAAAATATTGACTAGTGTCCTTTGACTAGAACTTCATTTGCCAGCGCTGACCATAGAGGCTTATAGCTTGCATGGCTGATGGATCCTTGTACAACATCTGTAACTCTCCCATACACTTGAAGTTGTCTTGCAAGTGTAGTCTCTAGAAGGGCCTCTTTAGATATGCATTGAAGAAGTTTAGAATAAGCACAGGCATCAATTGTATCCCAAGTAAGAATTGCTTTCTCGTAGTTGTTGCGGTCCCAATCACGTGGAAGAGGATTTGGAGTATGAGGACACACAATAGCTCCTGAAACTAGGTACGACAAGTGCTTTTGCACAAACTAACATGATGGCACTTTAGGTGAGATAATTAGGACCATGAAGCTTATCATTAGTGGAACAACATGAAGGTGCCATTTGGAAGAAGTGAAGATTAAGAAAAGAAGAGATATAGAGATCACAGATTGCACTTGGAAAGAGTTCACATGCAGTGAAGAGGACAATTGATCACAAAGCAACTGCTGCAAATACCTAAAAGAACTTTAGATAGGTGAAAATCAATCCAGACCAGCCAAATAAGAATCACATACAACAAAATCAGCCTGAAAATATTGTTTTCTAGCTAGGAGACGATGTACAACCTGAAAATGCAGATGCTGGGAATGAAAACGCAGGTAGTCAATGCATTAGATGCAGTCAATGCAGCCTAGAAACTGGTCGTCTCAGAGAAATGCAAGTACAACTGATCAAAACACACGTTTTTTGGGTAGGTAACAGGCTGAATGGCAGCAAACAAGGGTCACCCAGGCTGGAAACAGTTTTGTAGCAGTCAGGAAAGATCTGCAACATCAGTAGAAGGTGATGGAAGATGATCAGCAATAGAAAGAAGCACCTCAAGGCCTGACACAGACGTCTAATACCATCTCAAAAGTGAAGCAGCAATGGAAGCGTGAAAATTTGTTGTAATTGACTGCACAACACAAGAGACAAGAGAGAGTGTGCAAAGAAAAGATGAACACTGCAAAAGAACTCAGAAGAAGAATGCTTAGGAAATGGAATCCATAGACCAAGACAAGAGACAACACAAATATAGCAGTGAGTCATTGGCTGAGATGGTGCCATTGGCTCCCTCTCTTCATAGGACCTGCAAGTAATGGAGTATGCTGATAATGATGTCTAAGGAGGAGGAAGCCCGGCCTATATACATGCAAAGATCATGAAAACGTTGGTTAGAATCTAGAGGCCCAAAATATACAACTGGCTAGTCAAAAAATGACCATGCAGCCACATTTTGGCCCAAATAAACCACCAAGCAATTGCATCATAACTGGAAAAGAAATGCCCATCCCAATGAATACAACTCAGACTCACACATGAACTAACTAAAATCTACTAACACAAACATGGTCTACTAGAAGGTGATTGCCCCTAGGCAACCCAATCAATGCTTGTATTGCTACAAGTTTGGCTATTAGGCAATGGAGTGCACCTAGTTTGGGCAGAGGCCTGCTGAGCAGAAGACCATTTGACAAACAAAGCCTATACACATGAGATTCACCAAAGCTTGGCATTGTCAGGGCAAGGGAAACATAGTGATTGATGGAGATCCACTCCATGATATAGGGGGCAAATATTGCTCCCCTCCTAAGGGAAATGTCACCCTCCAAACCCATAGTAATGCTGCCGTGGGTCACGTAACTCACCCTCTTCCTCATCTTTGTTCATCTGAGCAAGAACCTATTCGGTTGCTCATAATCATTATCACCATTACTCATTTGCAACTTGGAACATCAATAGCCTTCACTTTAGTCAAGTGTGAGCACATAGGAAGTTGATAGTCTAGCACAATTTTTAGCTAACCCATATAGGATGTAATAACAATAAATTCAATAGGAACACAAGCTCTTGCCCACGAGGTGCATTAGGGAAATATTCCCATGTGAATCATTTACCTAAAGCAAGTGCTTGATTGGCCCCATTGTTGGACTTCAGGGGATGTGTACCTTTGTTGGACCAAGATTCATTTCTTGTTTGAGAGACCATGGGACTATCATAGGTGGGTGTGGGAGCTTTCGCTCAACCGCCAAGACCCACGGACCGCTTATTGTTTCAAGCGTTTCAAGCCGAGCACTAATGGCTACCTCTCACATAGCCGATGTGCCATCCATATCTACGGGTGTAGTGAGCTTACCTTGATGCCGAAATGAGTTGCCTCCTCTCTTGCGCACTCCGGTAGCTCCACGATCCAAGTGCAAGCTTCAAGCAAGCTCCATCCTCAAGCTCCACACTCCACGCTCCATAGCCGCGAGCAAGAGAAGAGAAGAGAAGAGAAGAGAAGAGAAGAAAAGAGGGCAAGATGGAGAGCTTCTCCTCCCCGGTCCCTCGTCCTCACACACTCACTCCCTCACACTCTCACACTCCCTCTCTCAAGCACAAGCTCAAGCAAGCAAGAAGAAGAAGAAGAAGAAGAAGAAGAAGAAGAAGAAGAAGAGAGCCACTTTTGGCCACACACAAGAATGAGCTTCTCATTCACTTTTCAACTTTATATACAAAACCCTAAATCCCTTTTGGGCGGTCATCCCCTTATCCCCTTTTTTACATGATTGGCCGTGGCCTAGGCTGTTTTTCCCATTGTTATTCTATCTTCCTAGCTTCCTTTCCACCGCCCGTCTACATTTACAAATTGCACGGGTGAGAGCCCAGCGCTCTTTAAATTAAATCATGATGCACTTGCGCTCTTTTACAAAAGTATTGACTTGTGCTTTTCCTTGTGCGTCTTTTTCCCTTATTTAGGACTTTTCTGCGCTTCTTGTGTTTCTAGATTTTTCTTGGCACGCCTTCGTCTTCCGTTTCACTTTGCCTTGGCCTTTGTCTTCTGCTTTAGCTTTTCTACATTTTTCACCTTGTTCGTCTAACGGTTAACAGTGGGCTTTATGGGTCATGTTTCATATGGGAGCTCCTTCATTGGATGCATTGAATGAGGTTAGAGTGCATGCTCCTTTTTTATTGCAAGTGGTAATAGGCTTGCCACATGTTGATTCTTTGATTGTTGGAGGTAACTTCAACAATCTAGTGACATTGAAGGACTGGTACCACATAAAAAGTTTTAGAGTATTGCAAATGGGAAGTAGGAGGCCTTTCTTTTCGTATTGGTGCAAAATAAATTGGAGCTTGGAAGGGCTCACCCTCCCAATAAGAGGCATCAATCTTTGGAGTACTCTCCACGCTATTGATGTTTGAGAAGTAGTCTCCTAGAATGCCTTGATAGGTTTTATGTGGGTGATAGGCGTAGTTTATGAGGTGGGCATATTGGACATTTAGCGCACACAACTCTTTGAGACCATGGTCCTATCCTTGTGCTTGATGCCCCCACACCTACATTGGACCCTCGATTTTTCCAAATTTCTGATTCAATTATGAGCACCATGTGGTGTAGACAAATGTGAAAGCTTTGGACCAGAGATTGGTATACATCCCTTGTTGAAAATGAAAATCTCATTGAACCATGCAAGACCTTACAGTCTTCTCAATACAGTCTACCTTGACCTTGCCCTTTGCGTAGCTCAATGCTCTGATCAGTATATAAAAATAATGGTATTGGGATTTTGGCTGTAGAAATCCCAGGTGTTGCTTGGTAACATAAAAGACCAGATACATCTCATGCTTATTCTGTTCAATGGTCAAGCATAATCTTAGTACATACATCATATATGTATGAAAATTTTGGATTAAAATCGAGTTTCAGGATTGATGAGCAATAAATGCAACCTGAGAAAATATTTAATTTAGAACTTTATTAGCAGCATGCCGTCCTATACTTGCTAGGATATCTGGTTAAAGTTTCTTTGATGTCAATTGGCTATATTCTTTCAGTAGTCTTTCCCATCTAATGGAAGCGTCATCTTGGCAACAACTATACCTTTCAATATCTTCTGCTTCAAGTGGCTAGAGTAATTGTGCTAAAGCATAATGGTTGCGTTTATAGTCATTAACCTGACAGAAGATTCTGAACATAAAAAATATACATTAAAATAAGAGTTCTGTACCGACGAATGTCAAGGGGCAAACGCCGGCGAGCCATCCATGCTTCTACATCACGTCTTTTCAGCTGCATGTCCATATTCCTGTTTCCAGATGAGTGCTTGTCAAAATTAAGAAAGGAAAAACTTGTAATTTTCAGGCTTCAATCTCTTGCATAGTGAAAGAGCATAAAAATTCTGTATTGTAATAGAACATTTTTAACTTTTTTCAGAGAAAGGAGATATTTATTAATAAGCAATTAGGAAATAAACTTTCCATCCAAAATACAGACCCAAAGTGGCCCTGTAAAGGACTCCCATGATACATAGAAAATAAACAAAAGAAGTCTATCTAGTTCCATTGTACTTTTGGTCATATGGTACCTTTGTACTCTTGGTTATGCTGTAACTTTGAGATTATGTTTTGGTAATTAATATGATTACCACTTATCCAAAAAAAAAAAAGTCTAATACAAGCATGGGCTGAGAGCCACTCAGGTGGTCTTGAATGTCAAACTATGTGTGACTCAAGACATGAGAAGGTGCTCAGATCCAAGATGCTCAGAAAAGTCTCTTCCTCATATGCTCAGAGTCACCTAGTGATCTCTCCCATCTACTGCGGAGTGTGAATAATCTGGCCAAATCTTGGAGAGAGTCTACACAGTAGACGTGTCTTGTACATCCATGGCATGACTGCATCTTGCAGTCCAAATATACCAATCAATAACATTGACAATTAGCTCCTGTATGTGGGACTGCCCATTTAACCACTTTGACTACTAACATTTGGCATGGGTATTATGTTCAAGAGTAGTCCAAAATAACAAAGGATAGGCACCCCTAATAATCATCATATCCACATGCAAGGCCTCTACCTGTGACCCGAGCTACTACCCCAAAGTCACTACCTAGTCTAATTTGTTAGCACATGCTGTTGGGTTTGACTCACGCCTACGCTCACTGAGGAGTGTTGGTGATCCTTAGTAGGATACTGGGGAGCTTTTTACTGTCCTTATGAGAGGTTTTTTACCCCAGATTTATTTCCTTTCATTTTATGTGCCTATGTTACATAGTTTGGGCACTTATCGTGTTTTACACCTTTCGGGTGTGAACATCCTCTTACAACCCTAAGGTTTAAGGGTTGTACTTGTACTTGCACCTTACACTTTTTTGATTATTGCATTGGGTGTCGTGCTATCACACTTACATACTCCCTTCATTGTCAACGGTACTTGCAATTGAGCTCGAGCTTTGATCTCTATGCATTCTCTCCACTCTCACATTTGGTATTAGAGCAGCATTGCTCAGCTCAACTCCTGGCCACCACTAGCTATGCTGCCAACTCGCAGCTTCAGCTTCTTGGCATTCAGCCCTAGGTGCCACCAGCTCATCCACAAGTCTCCCTTGCCTTGCTGGCCAGCGCCGGCTAGCCTGGCCTTGTCCGCCACCAGCACAGCCAATCGGCCTCCAGCGCTTCCAACTGTAGTGGCCACCAGCTATTCACCTGACCAGGCCACCCTCTGCAATCAGCGCTTGGCTGCGCTGCCCCTCTGGCTAAGTCTGCCTCTGCAGCACTCCAGTCTGCCAGAAAACACTAGCTCCTTGCACCACCAGAGCAAGTGGCGCCTTTGCCTCTAGCACCCTTGCATACTATGCCTCGCCTCTCCAGCTCGCCTGCCCCTTGGCCCTTCTCACCCACCAGGTCCACCATTTTGCAAGCAGCACTTCTGCCTCTAGCTCCTGGTCTGGCCGCCGTCACCACCAGTGCCGCTTGGTCCTAACCACCATCTGTACAGCCTGCCCGTCTCCAGCACCTGTCTCTAGCTCAAGCACATAGGTAAACAATAAAAAAACCTTCAAATTTTTAAATTTTTTATTTAGAGTTCATCTCCTAGAAGGGGCTTGTGCCCAAGCAGCATCTCTCTGCTTCAGCAAGTGTCTGGGACACATTTAATGCAGAGTTTTTGTGCAAATTTGGATCAAAATTTTGGGGCTTTTGTTGCCATCTTAGAGATTGGCAAATGCACACTAGTGACAATCTGAAATAGAGTGATTTTGTGCATTTTGGGAAAGAAATTTCAGGGCTTTTGCATTCTCAGTGCTGCTGAGCACAGTTTGCACCTTGGATAGCGTGCGTTTCAGACAGCTTTTTGACAGAGTGCAATTAAACTTGCTAATTACAGCAAAGTGCTTGCTGTAATTTCTGGAAATTCTGAGATTTCCAGGTTGGTCCAACTTGAAATATTGCTCTTTTGCTCATTGATCAGTGACATAGCAAATCAAGGAGGTGATGTATTTACATGTGTCCAAGGAGGATAGGTTGGATGGCAACAACTATTCCTTGTGGTCTTTTATGATGAAGAATGTGTTGATTGCAAAGAATATTTGGGATTATGTCAGCGGTGAAGAAATTAGGCCTGGAGTTGTGGCTCTTGCTTCACTGCCAGGAGGATGTGGACAATGGGCAACTCAATCCACTTAGCCTGTTCAGCTTGCTCCAGCTCACAGCCACTTCCCTAGAGATCAGCAACACAAAAGACATGGAACACATAGGATGTATAGGCTCTATCGCTAATCACATTGGTAGTTCAGTCATCTATCATCCCCTACATTCGGTCTGCAGCTTCTTCATGAGAAGCATGACTAACCTTAGAGTAGATGTTTACTGGAAAGAATGAGACACGCATCTCTTTCTTGAAGAAAGAGCTTGAGACTGTGAATATGAATGAGGGTGATTCTATGCAGGGTCATCTAAATAAAATTCAAGACTTGCATAGGCAGCTTATGAATGTAGATGAGTATTACTGAGATGCACAGTTGATTTCCACTACCTTGAATTCACTGCCACTCTCATATTTGGCCTTTCATACGGCCTTGAACGTCACCATGAGGATATCCCCACAGCCACTTTCTTTCCTTCATTTGGTGAGTTTGCTCTTAGAGGAAGAGTAGATAAGAAAGAATAGTGGACTGGACGTTATAGCCTCTAAGCAGGCTTTTATGGCAAGGGCAGCCAAGCTAAAAATGCTCCGTAGAGCTTTGGGACTTTAGGAAGAATTGGTTAGTCATTGGAGATGGCTAGATGTATGCTGAAAGCAAAGAGTTTGCCACACAATTTTTGGATGGAAGCAATTGTGTGTGCTTCATAGTTACCTGGAACGGGGAACAAGACCCCCTAGAACAGGGGGAACGTCCAAGGTGGGGGAACGGCACATGACTTAAGTGCCCCAAATATGCCAGTTGCACCAAAGAATGTCCCTCTAATTGCCCCAATACCCCTCAATGCTCCAAATTGACCCAAATGTCCCAAAATTGACTCGATTACCCCCATAGCTCCAAATTGCTCTGAATTGCCCCAATTATCCCAGTTTCCCTTGAAATTAGACAATATAATTGGGCTGAAATTTGATTGTGATTTGCAAGAGTTCATAATGCATCAAATTTGGACTTTTCATGGACTCTTGATTGGCTTGTGGGTTGTCTTGACACTTTGAATCTTCAATGAGAAAGAAAGAAAGAAAGTTATATTAACGTCTACAATAGGCCAAGTTGGCCTATGAGACCAAAATGTTGCATACAAAATGTCTGGGAGGTTTCAAAAGTCCCAGTGAAGCTAACGTTTATGCTATGTTGAACTAAATTGAGTAGATACAAAATGATATCTAGACTAGATACAATCTAGAGGTACTCCCAGTGCGGTGTGGAACTGCTCTTGGGGTGTTCATCCTAGGATGTCTCGCATGGGTCGGTCTAGCATGGAGAGACTAAAGCGGCGGGGCACGGCCCTCCGATTGGCGGTGTAGTATCCCTTGTATCTTCGACATGTGTCTTCTGCGGGGACAGGGGCCGGTGGGGCGTGGGCGCCAGGCTTTGCCTCTCGTTGTGGCTATTTCTAAGGTGGTCCCCGGGGGTCGGGAGGCCATTAGGCGATGGAGATGGGTGAACCGAAAAAATCATGTGTCCAAGGCTGACATTGGGGGGTCAAGTGTCAGGAGAACCGGGCAGTGATCAAACAGAGTGGTACTGGCCAATTGCCCTACCAAGCCTCCGCGAGAACACCCCCACTCTCCCAAATGAAACCTGTCCAGCCGCTCCAGCAAAACTTAGCCGCCTATATCCCCAAAGAAAAGTCCAGTGACCTCTCCCTCCTCTGGAAAGCTGGGTCCCTCCAAGCATCGCGTGCTCCTACTGTGAGGATGAAGACCTCCCATGACTCTTGCTCCTCCCCTGCCATACCCTGGTAGTTTCTGTCTCTACCCTGCTAGTCCTCTAGGGTCTCCAGGTTGTTGAAGTCTCCTTCAATAATCCAAGAGTCCACGTCTGGGAGTCCTGCTGCGATCTCCACCCAAAACCTGTTGCGTGCCCTAACCTCCATAGGGGCATAGACATTGAGGACTCCGAGGCACGAGTCCCCAATATCCAACCTGATCCATAGAACCCTCCCTGCCACAATCGCCCCATGATCCCATATACAAGTGGTAAGGCCCTGGCCAATAGAGGTGCATACGGCTCCACTCTTGCTGTGTGCACCGATGGCGTACTCCTAGTAAGTGTGTGACCTGCCTGGGAGAACCTTCCCTACCCAATGGGCCTGGGTAGGGGTGAGCTTGTGCTCCTGTAGAAGTAGGATGTCTATCCATCCAACAAGGGCCGGCTGCAACTCCTGCCGAACAATCAACTTCCTGGAACCATGTGCCCCACTGTAATGGAGACTATTCACATTCCAAGATGCAAGATGTAAGCTCACGGGGAAACGTGTGATTGACCGAACGAGTGTCTCTTCGGTGTGGAAGCTATTGATGAAGAGGAAGAACTATGGGGCATGTGAATACACTTTGCCGTAGGCTTGGACGGCGAACTCTAGTCCCCCATGGTGGCTCTCGAGCGGGGACCATGGGGGTGATAGATGCTCCATGTGAAACCACCAAGGCATCTATCAGCCACGCTGAGAGTCGTGACTCTATACCTGTGCTAGGGGCCACTTGATCACATCCATCGGAGCTCTCCACTGTGGAGGGTCTTGAAAGATAATGCTCAAGTATGGGACCTCGGCATCAGCCCACCAGTTAATGTCCATCATGCAACCTGGCCATTGTTGTGCAAACAGTGCTAGTCCTCCTTCTCCCATCCAATGGGAGATGTGGTCCGCCACTTGACTCTTCATCTCCTCTATCTGTCATCATCTAGCCCCCCAAGTGAGAGGACTGAAGGAAGAAGGCAGAGTTTGGTCCATCCGGTGGTGCTAGTAGATGGACCTTGCCACTCCTTGACTTGCGTACCACGAAGCTCCCCACCTCTAGAGGTAGTGGGAACTCTCGGTACTCTGCAACTCTTAGGTAGAACCACGGGCCATTACCCAAAAACCCTTGTGGTAACAGTTGCACCTGTCTCGCGAAAGTGTGACGCACGATAGGGACAGATAAGCTGGTGGTTGTGTGGGGGGGGGAGCAAGATTGCTAGTGAGAGGAGAATGTAGGCGTGTGTGGCTCATCACCTCCTGTGGGAAGGGGGGGGGGGGGGGGGGGTTGTTGTGGGGTTGGGGGCTAGGGTCAATGGGGGATCCATGGGAAGGGGGGACTAAGGGATCTTAGGTGAGATAGCCTGTGGTGTGGGTGGTGGATGTAGGGGACTGCGGTCTTGCCGGGTGGGGCGGGCAGGGTGGGCTGCATGGTGCTTTGCCAGGGGGCTGTTGCTCGCCCTCCTGCTCCCTACTGCCGTGGTTGTGTCTGATGGGGCTGATTGTAGCCCCCCCTACCGTCTTCCTCTCTGTCGTCTCTGGACCCGTGTAGAACTGTTAGCATCCACTTGCAAGCTTGTTGACGGTGCCGCCTTCGCTCCGAAACACATGCAATCTGCTGCCTAATGCCCAAAGGCATGGCAACGCAGGCACTGCCCTAGTAGCCCAGTAACAATGACCTGCTGCCTAAAGGAGTGACCTCCTGCCTCAATCTCTAGGAACTTTGGTAAACTCTTTGTGTCTTTCACGGCCACTCGTACCTTTGGGACTCTTGCAGTTGTCACTGCATCCGCAAAGAAGGCAAGAAGAATTGTGCCGAAGAGCTCTCCAAAGTCCTCCACTAACTGGCGGTACTCTACTGTCAATCCAGGGAAAAGTAAAGTGACTAGATGTCTGAGAAACCTGTTATGGAGTGCAAACATCTCCATTGTGAAGCCGCTGTACCAAGGAACCAGGAAAATGACCCCCTTCGTGGAGGCATAGGGTGAGCTATCCACTAACTCATGAGCTGCGTCCGCAGAGGTGAGTCGAACCATGAAGATCCCTTGGCTCATGAGGACTGCCTCCATGATCTACGTTGTGCCAATGCGCAACGTGGAGTGGAGCCAATCCTGAAGCAGGGCCCTTGATGGAGAATGTCCAATGACCTGACCAAAGATTGTTGTTTCTTTCAACTCCAGCTCTCTGGCACGGACGACTAAGAGTTCTTCCTCAGAGAGGATGATGAGCAAGGTGTTTGACTGGGGGACACTCGCAGAATGCATCAGCGTCTGACCAAAGGTTTCCATTGTGCGTTTCTGATGAGAACCTACCTGTCGTGTTGCTTTGCTACCGGTGGGGGGGAAAAGTTGTTGCAGAGGAAGGAAGCAATAGGGGGGAAGGGGGGGAGGGTGGTGCGGGTGGTGGATCTGCCAGACGGGGACCGTGGGCTGAAGGGCGGAGGCGGCAAGGGCAGCGCAGGGGGTCACGGTGGGGGGGGGGGGGGTGGGTGGGTTTGGCAAGGCAAGCATACAATTGATCCGTAGGTAGGGGGGTTTGGCAAGGCAAGCGCGCCACTGAGCCACTCAGCTTTGGTTGCAATCTCTCTTTGCCCTTCATCTTTTTTAGCATTGCCTTTTCAAAATGTAGCAATATATAATCGCCCTCTACAAACTACAAAGCACGTCTATGACAATCAGCTATCTTCTTTTGCTTATCTTGTGATCTTTGAAGTGCATACTCAATCTTCTCATAAGCTACATCCATGCTCTCCACATAGTGATCATCCTCAAAGATCTTATCCTTTGTGTGCAAAATAGGGGATACTTTCTTTCCACCCTCTACCATCTCAAAACGAGCCTTACTAGTGGAACTATGCATCATATTATTGTAATTTGTATGCAAACTCAACCAATGGTAAATACTGTTCTCATTGTGCATTGTAAACTGATACATAGTATTTCAAAAGATCCAAAACTGTGGAGTTAACCTCCTCAAATTGACCATCATTTTGTGGATGGAAGGATGAAGAGAATTTTAGCATAGTGCTTATGTTCTCAAGCAACCCCTTCCAAAACAAACTGGTTATCTATGTGTCTCGATCACTGATGATTAACTTTGGCATGCCATGGTATTCAAACATGTGTTGCATAAAAAGACGTGCCACATGATCAATCCTTATCTTTTTTCTCACTAGAATAAAATGGACTTGCTTACTGAACCTACAAATTGTAGTCCATATCCCATCATTCCCTATTGATGTATCAGGAAGCTCAAATATAAAATCCATAGCAATACTCTACCAAGGCCTCTCTAGAATAGGCAAGGGCTAGAGTAAACCCGACATCTTTTGCCTATTATATTTTACTTTTTGGCGCACAATGCATATCCTAACAAATTGCTCAACATCATGCCTCAAAGCTAGCCAATAAAAGAAGTTCTCCACTACCTTAACTATGGCATCAATACCTCTATGCTCTACATAAGGAGGAGCATGACTCTCAATCATCAACTTGGCCCTCAATTGCTTTGTGATACACAGTCGTCCATGCATCATTAGAAAGCCCTCTCTAAGTATAAATTGCTCATACCTCTAGCCATTGCAAAGCTAATCATATACATTTTCAAAGTCTGATCGATAGCATATTGATCTTTCATGGTGTCCAACTCAACGTAATATGCCTTTGTAGCACATCTAACTCCATGTCGGTGAACTCTACCCCTTCAAGTAGGTCTTTTACACAATCATGGTGCAAGGCTTCAAAGGTAGATCTCAAAGGTAAATCAAGTTATAGATCTTGGGTTGTAGCTTTGAAGCAGGAGCAGGTCATGTAGGTAGATCTTATCAATCAAAGGGGAAAGGGAGCAATTCACAGCAAAAGGAGGAGAAGGAGGCCCAAGGTTAGGGATTCCCCCCCAATCTCTAACATGGAAACTTTTGTTCCTTCCCTCCCCCCTCTTTTTCTTCCCTCTTTTTTTGTAGAAATGTTAAGATGTATTAAAGATAGAAAATTTACAAAATTGGACTTAAAAGCAAGAGTCACCCTTTAGTAGTATGAAACATAACATTTTAGCAATAAAGACTACTATCCATGTTGACAACCGATAATTGAGGCTTATGTGATAATGCATCAGCCACTGCATTCTTTTTCCCATCAATGTGTACAATCTAAAAATGAAACATAAGGAGAGAGTTTGCCCATCTCATATGCTTCCTTGACAACTTCATCGGCATCAGAAATAATCTCAATGTTTGATGATCTATCGTCACTATAAAATCATTCCCTGACAAATACTGTTTTCATGTAGATAGTGTATGAATTACAACCAAGAGCTCATTTTCATAGACTTACAAATTCCTATTTGCACCATGGAGAAAACAACTTTCATAAGCAAATACATAACCGTCCTGCATTAAAATAGCCCAATGTTGTTTCCACATGCATCACATTGCACAACAAATGACTTCTTGAGATTAGGCAACACAAGCACACAATCTAGTCATTTTGTCTTTCAACATATCAAATCCTGAAATTTCCACTGCTGTCCATCTAAAAGGCACATTCTTCTTCTACAAAGCATGCAATGAAGAAGCAATTTCAGCAAAGTTCCATATATACTTTCTGCAGTATGAACAAAGTTTCATAAAGCTACAAATCTCATGAACATTCCTGAGATGTGCCACAAACGAATTAATCACATAAACTGAAATGTACATTTCACCACTTTACTCTTAGACAATGGACAGCTTGTTGGCTCCAAAACTGGCACCCCTTGTAGTATTTCTTTATCTTCAATTGCAAATCAATGGAGTACAACTAAGATTCTCTAATCTCCTTAGCTAGTCCAAGTGCCACTTGTTGTCACAAATGACCAACAAATCTTCAAATCAATTTGCCCCTGGGTTTGATTGGGGATTAGCTTTCACCTTGCTCCTTGCGAGAGAAATTTAGTACCAAACTTGAGATTGGTTGACTAGCCTCTTGAATCTTCTTGAAATTCTTCATTTTCACTTGTTGGAATTTAAGTTCTAGGCCCTCAATTCTAAGTACATATCTCGAGGTAGCTATCAAACCCTAATTTTTATTGTAAATTAGGATTTAAAATGGAGATTGATCAAAATTTCCATCTTGAATGGCTCAAATGACTAGATATTACTAAGATAACTTGAGAGATGGTTGGAGGATCAGAGAGAATATTGTAGTTGGCTAGCCTCTTGAATCTTCTTAAAATTCTTCATTTTCACTTGTTGGAATTTAAGTCCTAGGCCCTCAATTCTAAGTACATATCCCGAGGTAGCTATCAAACCCCAATTTTTATTGTAAATTAGGATTTACAATGGAGATTGATCAAAATTTCCATCTTGAATGGCTCAAATGACTGGATATTACTAAGATAACTTGAGAGATGATTGGAGGATCAGAGAGAATGTTGTAGAGAGAGAAACATTAGAGTTTCGTCACATGTAAAGGCTGAAAATCTGCTAGTGCCCTGCTCAATCAGCCATGGAAGCTGTCGCCTATAGTCTATGACCACCAAAAATACTGCTGCCCCCTCCTGTATATTGCCCCTTGCACCAAAAGGGCCTTGGGCTGCTATCGCTTGCACCTTGAGGGCTCCAAACTATTGTTGCATGCTGTAGGATTGGTTCCTAGTGGCTGCAAATCACATCAATAGCATCTCCTTTTTGTCTAATAGCCTCCTTTCTCACAATGGCCAGGATAGTCTTATACCATTCTCCAACAATCCTCTCCTCACTTGTATGGGAAAGTTTTGCCAAGTGAGTCTTCTAATCCCATTTTTTAGCATTATTCCGCTTATTAATTAAATATCAAAATATTAATTTTGAACATTGAATTAATAAATATTTTAGTGTCCACAAAAGTAATATCACCAACCAATAATTAAATTGGCTAGACCAATCTGTCCCTAAGTAGTTATTAGCCCTTAGAATGGCAATAATTAATTAATTAATCAATTAATGCCTATTCTCTAAATGTCACCATTAACATTAATGGCCAATAAATGTTTAGGCCAAAATTTGACACTAAGTATCACCTAGTACTTGTTAGGCATAACTTATTACAACTTTTAACTTTGGCACCAGCTGATATCTCACGGTCTTGGGTCCCACATTGTAAAATGATTAAGTTGCATCTCATATGTGCAAGTCACATTTGCACATTTGATTAACTTTTAATCAAATGCTAAGCAAAGTATTAAAATTTCACATCCTTGGGATACTAGAAAAGCATGGAGGCCATCACATGAAACAATAGTGCTAAAGTGGGGGGGAGTAGAAGCCAAGGCTAGTATAGCAAGAGATGGTTGGTTGGGCAGTGGGCAAGGGTATGGGTTGTTAGGCAGGTGGCTGCAACAAAACTATAGGAGTGGGAGGTATCTTGGCAACCATGTAGGTGAGGGAAGGGACTATTGAACAAGAGGCTATGGGCCAATTAGACAATGGGAATGGTTGTAGGGCAAGAGGTAGAGCCCAAGTGGAGTTGGAGCACAAGGTGAGGGCAAAGATAGGAGAGGCAAGAGAGGTGAAGCTAGAGGATGGGTGGAGTGGTGGGGCAGCCCATAAGCCTGTCGAGCAGGAATAGGGTGGTAGACAGGTCAATAGTGGGCAGGATAAGGGAGATGGCTGGCAAAGAAGTGAGGCATGAGCAAGAGGAGGGGAGGCAATGGGCAGCACAGACACACATGCAGTGATCATGTCAGGCTGATACACAACCAAAGTGAGTTCAATTGTACTTTCTGATGTACCTAGATGGACAAAGTGAGGATGTCAACCCACATGTATCATCAACTTGGAGGAAGAGTGACTTGCCAAATTTCCCTCGGGCAAGGAACGTTGTGATGACTCTAATGCCAAAAGAAGAACACCTATCAGAAATTTCTGACTTGGCTGAACCAGACTTTGTCCTTTTCTAGATTGCCCAACCAGAAATGGCCTCCTTGTACTATTTTGGTTTCTCATTATGTAGTGCTTTTCATCAGCTAATGCGATGAGTTTCCTCTTTTGAAAAAAATGCTATGCTTCACAGACATGCTTTTGAATGTCTCCTCTGCTAAGTAGATCGTCCAAAACAAGCTATTAATAACAACAACATAAGTCTTTCTCCATTGCCTCTCTTAAATAAGAAACTTCTGCAAAATGTGCAATGAAAAAACTATTCTAGGATTTTGTTCCTAGGGAGCAAAATGCCAACTGCAAGAAATATGAAATACCTGCGACCAAGTGATTGCAGAAAAACTTGCATATTTCCGATCAGCAGAACTGTTAGCAATAGACCTAATATTATTATGCCAAGTACAAAGAGAACCTCTCCTATGAACATACTGGGCATAAGATTGCCAGCTAAAGTACTGATTTGCTGCAAAAGTAACCAGGAACATTGACTGTATATCAGAAGTACAGCATAGACTTTTCAGCTTAAAAACTGTTGGAAATGAAAAGTCTTGGGTAAATTAAGAAGAAAACATTGTTTTCATACCTGAAATCCCCAAAACAAAGAGAAAATGTATTTATCAGCAAAATTTGTTTCAGAGGTTATATTGACTGCATAGTTGTAGATTCCATAAGTGAACACCGCACTATTAAAGCTAAAGCAGCTGCTTGCATTTTCATTGCTTGTCCAGTTGTTCCAAAGATTGAGGTCTATCTCTGCCATCCTGTCTGTAACATTCCCACCCAGTCCACAATCTAGGAATCCTCGTCTACACAATGCTGTTGTTGCATTTACACAGGCATCATGCAAACATTGATTGACTCTCTGCAAAACGTGGACTGTCAATGGTAGTAAGTTGTTTATGCTATATTAAACATCATGGGAGAAAACAATGCCATGTACTTGCAAGGGGCATGAACAAGAAAACAATCATGGACTTGCAAGGACCCAGTTCCAAGGGAAAACAAAATTTCTATGAGAACAAGATGAAATAATAACTTTCAGTGATTGCAAGAGCAAATTTTCAGACCAGAGACCAGTTCTGCTACAGTCAGCATTATAGTTGAGGGAAACTCCAAACAAGAACAAAAACAGGAATGGGAACGGAAACAGGAACAGGAACAGGAACAGGAACGGCAATATTTTAGAAGAGGGAAATGGAAACACAACGTCATTAAGGAGTGAGAGAGAAGAGGTGAAGAGGGAAAATGTGTATAGAGAATGAGACAGGACATTTCTGAGGGAGGAAGAGTATGGGTGTCTTAAACGGATAGAAAGTATAAGCATATCATTGCCTAAGCCCACGTTCATTTCCACAAATTTGCCCCTTGGCATTCCAAATCCCAGTTGACGAGGGAAACATTAGGGGAAATGCTTTGGATCCAAGGGGGAACGCCACTTGGTGCCATTTCAGACAAGGGAAAATGTTTCACCTGGGGAAATACATTTCGGGTTTTTGGAGTTTTGGCACCTCTAATATGCGTTTCAGGGCATTTCCTGCTTCTATGGTCAGCATTATCACAAGGATTATACACTCACTCTGGTCTCAAGGGTAATTCAACAACTTGCACAATCCTTCTATAGCTTGCACTATTTGACCTAGGTTGACATATGCAAAAAGGCGATCTTGAAGTTGCACTTGAGCTACAGTTATAGTGCTGCTATAATGGTATTAGGAAAAAGTAATATTCTATGGACTACTTTTGGGTACTGAGCCTTTGAACCAATCTCAGCTATTCTAACACCATTCAATACAGGGCCAAGTTAAAACATGAGGAGCCTCTATCATTTCTTAATTGCAAACACATGGGTGAATGTGTAGCTGATCGAAAGTCATCAATTTTGAAAATGGGTAAAATGTTGCTTTAAAATAGTTTTCTCAGTGGAAAAACATCAAAAGTTTTGAATGTACAAGTTAAATTTTTAGTTTTTCTGATACTTTGTTATAGGAATGCCATCCATACACAGCCTACTACCGACAAGTGTGCACAGTTCTCTATCCTAGGATGGCTGTATTGGGTACCCCCCTGACTCCCCTTGGACATCTACCCATAGCCACTTAGACGTAGGGATATCGATCCTTTGCTTATGATGCGCCTTTGCTCATCCCATGGGCCACTCTGATGCAGGAATATCCATCCTTTCCTTATACTCCGTCCATCCATCCACCCTAGGGTACTCATACAAAAACCATGCCTATGCCTACACCTATGCCTACTCATACATATGGATCAATGGTGGGCACTTTGGGGCACATCTCCAAGTGTACTTCAATCTCTTATCCTACCCTCCCTATTCACCAATCAAGATGCAAACTCCAATTGTCTTGCCTCCTGACTATGCACAAGCTCTTGCTGAATTTCAATCTCACCACTTTGCTGAATATTAAGATCAGCCAATGATTGATTTTCTTTATTTTCCAACGGACCAGCTAGCTGAACATTAAGTTCACTTGCTAAAACTCTAGCTGAATCACCAAATGAAATGGGCAGCAACCCTTCAAATACATAACGGGCAGCCTGATATATGTCAAAACTAGCAAGGGACAATTCTGATTTTTCATCAAATAGTACATCCCTACTAACAAACACCATTTTAGAGAGAGGATCATAGAGTCTATAGCCTTTGCTCTCACTACTACATCCCACAAAAATGCATTTGACAACCTTGTTATCCAACTTTTTTCTGAGTCCCTAGGGAATGTGTGCATATGCAAGACACCCAAAGGTACGAAAGTGCCCAACAGAAGGTCTCTAGCTCTTTCAAGCCTCAAAAGGCGTGGCAAGCTCTTTGCTTTTACATCTGACCATCTCCATGAGTGACCAATTATTCCTCTCTCCAACCCCATTCTATTGTGGAGTATAAGCAGTAGTGAACTAATGAACAATGCCCTTCTACTTCAAAAGAGAATTCAGCATAGAGGACATATATTCCCCCCCTCGGTCTGAACGGAGAGTCTTTATTTTACAGCCAGATTGGTTCTCAACAAGTGCTACAAAAGCCAAGAATGCATCATACACTTCTGACTTTTTCACCAAAGAATAGTCCCAGCAGAAGCGAGTAAAGTTATCAATAAAAGTCACAAAATAGTAACATCCACCCAATGACTTTGTCTGCATAGGCCCACATACATCTGAATGCACTAATTGTAACCTGGCTATGGCTCTAAAAGCAACATCACAGGGAAACGAAAACCGATGCATTTTCCCCAAAATACATCCTTCGCACAAGTGCTCACGAGGTCTCTCCAGAAGAGGTAATCCATCTTGCATCTATGTACGTTGTAAGAGCATCAAGCTACCATAGTTCACATGCCCTATCTGAGCATGCCATAACTCTACTTGTATCATAGCGGGAGCAAGAGTGGATGCCAAGTATGCTGATTGATCAACGGAAAGAGCATCCAACTCATATAACCCATGACATAAGGTGCCAATCAAGACCAAACTTATGTGCTTCTTATCTCTCACTATGCATCTGTCATTATCAAAGGTGACCTATAATCCACAACGTGCCAAAGAAGAAATGAGAGCAAATTTTTATTTATGCCTAGCACAAACAAAGCATCCTGTAGGCGGAGAATAGAGCCATCAATGGCTGTGAGCACAATCTCCCCAATACCTCAAATAGGGTATCATGCATTGTTGGCACACTTTACAGACTTGCCAATTGGAGCTGCACCAACAAAAGCAAATAAATCTTTGCGAGATGTGATGTGCCTAAGCACCACTGTCAAAAAACCAAGTGCCTGCATCCTCAATAGAGCTAAATGCTCTATCAGCCCAAGAAGAGTCATAACTGCATGTGTAAAAGCAATAGTCCCTGTCTGTAACAAAGGACACTGACTCAGTAGCAGTGGAAGGAGCATCAGAAACGGACATCCTTGACTCCTTTTTCTTCTCCTTGGCGATGCGCTTTCTACACTCAGTGATATAGTGGCTTGGCTTCTTGCAATAATGACATTCCCTTCTTGGCTTGCGTACCCCCTTGGTTTTTATTACCCTGTGAAGTGCCTGAAGTCCCAAAGCTTTGCGGAGCATTCTTTACTTAGCTGCCTTTGCCCTTCTGTCTAACCATAAAAGCCTGCTTAGAGGCTATGACATCCACACCACTATTTCTTCTTGTTTGCTCCTCCTCTAGAAGCAAACTAACTAACTGAAGAAAGAAAACAGGCTATGGGGCAATCCTCATGGTGAGACTTAGGGCCGTATGAAAAGCCAAGTATGAAGGAGGTAATGTGTTAATGTAGTAGATATCAGCTATACATCTGAATAGTATACATTGACATTAATAAGTTGCTCACGCAAGTCTTGAATTTTATTCAAGTGATCCTGCATAGAATCACCCTCATCTATTTTCAATGTTTCAAGCTCTTTCTTTAAGAAAGAGATGCAAGTCTCATTCTTACCAGCGAACATCTACTCCAAAGTTAGCCAAGATTCTCGTGAAGAAGCTATAGACCGAATGTGAAGGATGATAGACCGTTGAACTGCCAATGCAATCAGCGCGACAAAGCCTGTGCATCCCGTGTATCCCATGCTTTTTGAGCTGTTGATCTTTGGGGAAGTGGTTGAAGTGGAGCAGGTTGAGGTGCCCATTGTCCATGTCCTCCTGGATGAGGAGTAGCAGGAGCCACAACTCCAAGCCTAACTTCTTCTCCACTGAGGTAGTCCCAAAGATTTTTCGCAACAAGCACATTCTTCATCATGAAGGACCAAAGTGAGTAGTTGTTACCATCCAATTTGTCCTCCTTGGATACATAGGTAAATACATCTCCTCCCTGATTTGCCATGATAATCAATACCAAGAGAAGGCAATAGAACAATGTTCAAGCTGGAATAAACTAGAAATCTCTGAAATTTCCAGAAATTACAGCAAATGAGGTACACTCTATCAAAACTGTTTGTAATGCACATAGTCCAAGGTGCATTCAATGTTCAGCAACACTGTAGAAGCAAAAACCCTAAAATTTCTTGCCCCAAAATTGTCCAAAACAGCCTATCTCAGATGAAGACTACAGTACATGTGCCAATGTCTTCAAAAACCTTAAAAGCCCCAAAATTTCACAAAATCTCTACATTTTTTTGCAAATAAGGTGTGGCTAATTATATTACTTCAGAAAAAAATCGGAATAAAAAGAAGTGCTCATGCTCAACAAACCAAGCTGGAGTTGGTGAAAGTCACAGATACATCATATATACAAGCCCCTCAAGGGGGTCTCAGGGGGATAGGGGCAAGAAGCCATGGAGGGGGGGTGTATCGCCATCTGGGGCTGCATGCCTGCATCAGGAAGAACAGGTCCTGACCGCCCCAAGTGCGCGTGAAATGACCTCGGAGCTCCTGACAAGCCTTGGACTCGCCCTGCACCTGATCCCATCGGCCTCGAAGGGAGTGGATGATGAAGGTCCAGAGCTCCACTAGCGTCGCTTGTACAGAAAGTCTCTCTCCGTCGAAAGCCACCTGACACCGTGCCTTCCAAATATGCCAACCAGTAAGACTCCCTATTATTTCCCATACCTCAGAGCGGTCTGCTGTAGGCTCCAATACCTGGTGGATGGGTAGAGCTTCTAAACCCACCACTGCGCACGACCCTACCTTGATCATGAATATCGTGTCCTACATCCCGGCCTCATACAGAAGGTGACGGCCCTGGCTGACCGCTTGCCAACAGAAAGCACCCCAAGAGATACATCCACGGCTCAGTGCTATGCAGCGCAAGATGCGGCATACTCCTCTCCACACGAGCTGTGCCGCCTCACACGATCAAAAGCAGTGCTTTGGGGTTTCCATCGACTGCTGTGTGCAGCACTTACAAACTCCCTCCTTCTGCATCTGGGCAAGCTAGCTTCCCACCGCCAAGCCTCCATTTGCCACCAGCCATAAAAACTACGATACCCTCCTCGGCCTCCCGCTGTCCCATAGGCGGCGCAATAAGGTCCGTTGGAACGGCTCCGTGATGTTGTGCTCCGCCCAGTGCCTGCTACGTGACGGCGGCCAATTCATGTCCTCTTGCATTAGTACGTGACTGCCAATCCTCGCAATGTACTCCAAGAACCTCGATGGCTTCTTGGCGACCGCAGTGGCCGGCCAAAGCCACTCTCCCGAATCCCACGCTAGCTCCTCAAGTGGCCTTCCTTCCCAGATCCAGAGACGCCACTCCTTGAGCTCTTGCCAAAAGATCAAAGGGTCCAGCCGCCATGTCTTCCCCTAAAGGCCAACCACCTGGATCCTCTTCCACAAAAGGACAGCTATTCCCTCATCCTGCTGCCCTCTGTCAAGAGCCAAACGCCCCCCCTTGCACTGTGAAAACGGTCCCAAGTGGAGTGCCACCCACTCTTCCTGCCACGTATAGGGGGATGCCTGCTGGTGAAAACCTAGCAGCCCATACCTCCCCGGGCTCTATCGGCTTTCAAATTGGGGAAGCAAGCCACTCCTGAGGTATCGTTGCATCTATCTCCCTTGTCCTCAGCTCCACTTCTCACTGGCAGCCAGATGCTTGCTTCAGCACCTCGTCTGCCATGCTATACACCTCCCGCCATGTCCTGATGGTACGAGCCGGGCCAGCCTCCCAACCAACCCATTGGATGTGGGTGCGCTCGCCAATCTGTGCCCCTTCCCGATCCCTCACCTCGGGGTTCCAAATCACCGACTGACGGTCTATCTCCTCCTAGCAGCCTGGGCGGCTCTGGATAAGGGCCTTATGGAGGCCCTGCCACATACGAAGCAAGCTACGTACGAAGGGTGATCTGAGGGGGGTGATCTGGGCTGACGTGAAGATCCATCTCAGGGACGGCCTTCACTCACCACCAAGCCTCGATCTACAGTCCTGAAGACCCTCTTGCAATAGGACCTTTCAAGTCTGCCCTCTCGGTGTGACGCTGCGGACAACTAGCTTACCCAGGAGGGCTGTACTGTGATACTGTGGGTCTATGATCCCAAGCCCTCCCTCTGACCAATGTCGTATAATGGTCACCCATGCCACCTTGGCTCTAGAATCCCTAGAGCCGTCTGACCCGGACAAAAGGAAATTCCGCACTAGGCGGCGAACCTGCATTACGCGGGAGAAGCACCAACATGAGGCAATGTACCAGGCCGTCGCTAGGAGGACTTGGTTAACTACCAAGGCTCGGTCGGCTAGTGAGAGGCGAGCCGTGCTCCAGTAGGTCAGCCTCCTCCGAATAGAATCGAGGACTGGAAGAAACTGCTCGGCGGGAGTGATGTCAAGTCCCACCTAGAACCCTAGGTACCGGACGATCTATCCTCTACTCACCCATCTAAATCCCAGGTGGACGCCCCACTCCGTGCTAGAGTCCGGGTATGTGAGGAAACCAACCAACTTTCGCCAGTTGATTTTCACTCTCGCTGCAGAACATAACACCTCAACAGCCAACCTCACTCTTTCCAGCATCAACTCGTCATCCTCTATGTAAAGTGTTGTATCATCTGCATACTCTGAGTCTAACAACTCAGTCTCCTCTCTTGCTGGAAGTCGGAGGCCACATAAACCGCTCACACGTGACTTGAGGAAGTGAGGCATCGCCTCTGCAAAGAGAAGGAACAAGTATAGGGCCAGGGGGCAGCCCTGTGGGATCGATCTCTCCAGCCGAAACTCTTCCCCTCGCCTCCCTCCTATGAGAACCTTGCTGGTGGCCCATCTGTAAAGTGCGGAGACCTCGGAAATCCAAGCCTAAGGGGAAACCCAACCTCACCATGTTGCCCTCTAGGAAATCCCAGTCCACCCTGTCATAGGCTTTCTCAAAATCCAAGAGTAGTACGGCCAGTCTCTGCCCACTGTACTAGGCCCACTCTATCGCCTCAAAGATGGTGAATACATTGTCTAGGATGCTCCTATCCTAGACAAAGCCTGTCTATGTGTCATGGATGATGTCTGGAAGCAAGGGGCCTCTCCACTAGGAAAGCTCCAACCGGTCTCCTCCTTTGGGGAGAAGACTGATAAGGCTTGCCAATAGACTCCCTGGCATCTGTCCTGAAGTGAAAATCTCCAAAAAGGCCAACAGTAGGGGGTCCTTCACCACTTCCCAAAAGGCAGTGAAGAATGCCTTAGAGAGGCCATCCTCTCCTGAGCATTTCTGCCCGTCCTGTGTATGAAAAGCCTTCTCTAATTCCTTCTTTGTGAAGGGGGCTAGGAGGGAGCGTCCCATCTCCTCTGTGACAAGGGACGGGATATTATCCTAGACCTGGTGTCTACATTGTTGTCCTCTAGCTGAGGCTGTCTCCTATTGGAAGAGGCGACGATAGTAGTCGGTGGCAATCTCCATCACCTCGTCTAGGCTAGAACGAATCCTCCAATACTGATCTCGGAGGCTACGTATCTACTCTCCTGAGGTGCGAGGCTGGTGCACCTGAAAAAACTCCCTACACATCGTGTCCCCCTTCCGCACCTAGAAAGCTGCTAAGGTGCAGAAAGAAAACTCAGAGCGTCTGTCCTCTAGGCCAGCAATGGCTGCTCGCGCACACACCTCCTGTGCGTGGAGAGTGGGATCCTCTAGTGCCACATGTAATAATCTCTGTGTGGCTGCAAGGTCTCGCCGGAGTGGTCCTCCTCCCAGCTCTCCTGCCTGGCCTATATGGGTGCCTCTTGACAAATCCCACTCGACCCAGCTAGGGCCTTTGTGACCTCCTCTGCGATCTGGCCCCTCCTGCCCCACTCTCTAGTCCAAATCTGCTCTATCTGTCTCGTCACCTCCTCCCTCCTGTAGATCGAGTCAGGGATCCGACAAGAACGTGAATCTAGGGCAGATGCTGGGGGATCTAGTGTCAGGAGAACCAGGCAATGATCGGACAACGTGGTGCCCGCCAACTACCCAATCTGGCCTCCCCGAGAGCCTCCCCACTCTCCCACATAAAACCTGTCCAACCGCTCCAGCAGGGCTCCACCTAGCCGCCTGTATCCCCAAGAGAAGTCCAGCGACCTCTCCCTCCTGTGGAAGGCAGGGTCTCTCTAGGCATCGCGTGCTCCTATTGCCATTAGAAACACCTCCCATGCCTCCTACTCCTCCCCGGCCATGCCTTGGTAGTTTCTCCCTCTGCCCCAAAATCTCTACATGAAATGTGTCCCGGACATGTGCAAATGCAGAGATGTGCTGCCCAGGCACAATGCTTTCCTACAAATAATATCTGAAATAAAAAAATGATAAAAATTTTCTTTTACCTTGATTAGCTGGACTGTCAGACAGTGCGATGCACACTAAGCCAGGTGGTGCTGCAGGCGTGTGATGCAGAGAACCAAGTGGATGCAGCGTCTGGAATCGAGGGGCAGCACAGTCTATACAAGAGCAGACTTGACGAGCTGGAGACAGGCGTGAGAGGTGGGCTTGGTCAGAGGGGGCCACGCGGCTGCATGCGTTATCAAAGGTGGGCGTGAGGGGCACTGACCAAGGGCGGCACAGCCAACGTAGGTAGGCGGGAGCATAGACGGGTTGTAGGGGCAATGGCGGGCAATGCAAGGCACAGGGGAGCTGCACTTGTTGAAGGTTCAGACGGGTGGCTCAGGCACAAGCGGGCTCAGCGTCGTTGGGCACAGGCAGGTTGCACTGGTCAAGGGCAGCAATTAGGTGCAATTGGCGGGGCAGCTGGCGCTGGCGCTAGTACAGGCTGCAAGTCACTGGCTGTTCCAGGTGACAGATACACCTTGAGTGGGTGACCACCTCTAAGACAGGCTACTGGTTATTGAGCAAAGGAAGTGCAGTCTGAGCTGAACACAGAGAGCATACTGAGTTGTACTCTGCTTTGATAGCAAATGTGAGAGGGTGAGAGGATCGAAGCTCAGCTGAGAGTGCAATAGATAGTGTGGAGAGTGAAGTACAATACCCAATGCAATAGACTAAAAGAGTGTAAGCTGAAAGTACAAAGTACAACCCTTAAACCTTAGGATTGTAGGGGGTTGTTCACACCCGAACACAATAAGTGCCCGTAAGTGTGTGACATAAGCACATACAAAAGAAGACAATAAGTCTAGGGGAAAAAAGCTCTCATACTAAGAGTAAAAAGTGCCCCAGTGTCCTACTAATCACCGACACTCCTCTGTGAGCGTAGGCGTGAGTGAAACCCAATACATTCATGGATAAAAGTGGCAAAGACAATACAGAAGCAGATAGAAGACGCTAGCCCATAGATTGAGGTAGTAAAAAAGAATAAGGCAACATCAGTAAACAAGATTGAAGTAATGAATGCTACTTTGGAAGAAGAGGCTAGGAGACAAGCTAGGGTTTTGCATGTACAGGTAGTTGGATGGGAGGAGAAGAGCAGCCCACAACAAGATGCTAAGACACTTACAGACAAAATTGGGGCTTCAGATATACCCATAGTCAGTGCTTGGAGTGTGGGGAAAGAGCACTCTAAGTCCAAGGTTCTAATTCTTTGCTTTGGGGACATAGAGAAGAAAAAGGCCTTCCTCTCTAAGAGGAGAGGCCTTAAAGGTGAAAAGATTTATTTGGATGAGGACCTTACCCCAACACAAATAGCACATTGCAGAGAGCACATGCCCAAGGTATTGGAGGCTCGCAAAGAGGGAAAATGGGCTGTTTATAGGGGTGGACGAGTCATCATTTTTGGGAATAAAGGCCCTCGTGCCTTTTTTAATGTGCTCGGGTGTGAACACACCCTTATCACTTGTACTTACACATATATATCTATCTAAAAACCTAAAGGTACTCTTGTCATTGTACCTAAAAATGTGCTCACTCTCAACTCTGCTCTATCTCACTCTCTCTGTCTCTCGCTGCTCATATCTACTAATTGTCTCAATCTTCGTGCCTAACCTGTCACTACAAACTAGTATCAGAGTCATCAAATTTTACACACTTCTCGAGACATCAAGCGTGAGCTGGATGAGGAGGCAACTGCCAAGGTGACAGTTCCAGGTCGCGAGCAAGTAGGTGAGACAAGTCGAAGGCAAGCTTGTGTGCAGGAGAGGCAGGCGACACGCTCAGCAAGAAGGAACAGTGCTGACGGGACAGTTGCTGTTACGCGACAGTCAACTGAGTGTAGGCGACACGATGGTGACTGGATACAGGCGACAACCTACGTGATGGGGCTGCACGAAGAACATTGAGGACGGGAAACTGCAGCCAGGCATCAAACAACGACCAGCGGGCGACTTCAGCCAAGTGCGCAACGGACGGGATCAGCAGGGCTCACGTGCACCACTGACGGGTCAATGGACCCGTCATCCATTTTTTTTCTCTTCTTCTTTTTTTTTGAAATTCCTCTCCTATCGAGGGTTCACGCATGGAGGCATAGCTTCCAATTTTTGTGCAATCTTGGCCCAGAAATTTGGGGCTTCTCCAGACAAAGTATTGTTCATGCAAAATTGAGGCATCTGCGTCAAAATTTGCAAACATTGTGCACATTTGAATTGGGAATTTTGCCCAATTATTGAAATTTTGCTCATCTGAGTGAAATTTCTCAACATTGGACCTATAAATTTTGGGCTTTTCCCAGATTTGGGGAATTTGATGCAGGACAAGCAAATCTATCTCAAAAATTGCAAGAATTTGTGACATTTTGTCCCTGGCATTTAGGGCTTTTACCAAGAAGGGTCGGAACCCCCTCTCAACCTAGAGGTAGATGCCAAAGAAGGAAGAGGAGCCTGATGTCGGTCTTCATATGGTGCCAAGAACCATAAGGAATGAAAGAAGATGAAGTGGATGAAGTGGATGAAGCACCCCGCTAGAAGAGCAAGGTAGAAGTCACCGCCATGATAGCATCCAAAGAGATATTGCACGATCCGCCTCAGAAGGGGAAACCGCCATGCTGAAAGAAGAGCAAACTCTCCTAGGATGATGAAACCACGAAAGCAACAGTGTGCATCCCCACCTCTCTAGTCCAAGGAGGACCAAAGCAATCTGCAAGTTAGCCCTACACTAAAAGGCAAAACCCTGCACAAGAGATGAGAATATGCAAACACAGAGGTTAGTGGTGAGATGCTCCAAAGCAAAACAGAACAAAAAGAAAATCTAACTCAAAGTAAATGCAATGAATGTGTATGTGTGTGAATAAATGCAGTGGAAGACAAAAAAATGGAAAAACTAAGGATAATGAATCCTATGGGCCCGATTCTAAGAGTGCGAAAAATGAATGCTAGACTGACCTAGGGTATTTAAAAGGACCTAGAGACATGCTAGTCTAAGAAGGTGACTACCATCGCGTATGTCCAGTAGCACGGCTCTGCCAAGGGAACGCCAGACAAGGTGGAGAGGAAGGTGAGATGGATGCATGTAGTGCAACGAGATCGGAACCTGCAAAGACCAATCAGCCAATCCCTCAGGGATAGTGAAAGAGAGGGGTTGTTGAGGCTGTACTCGAGTCACATATCCAACAGCAACAACGGGTGCTGAAGGAGCAAATGAAGCAGGAGCAGAGGGCGTAGCCCCACTAGACTGTGCAATCGCAGCGGTCTGCGGAGGCTTTTCAGGTGAAAGACCTTGGGCCTTGAAGCGACACTCCTCGTCCACATGGCCTACTCTCTCGCAATGTGTGCAAAACTGGTTTTTCTTAGGGAGTTGCTGCCAGATATGTCTAGATTCTTTGGTTCTATCTAAGGAAGAGGAGTCACCCTTTGATTGGCTTGCCTTCACATCTAGCAAGTTCTTGCCAACAGTGGTTGTCCCTCCCGAAGAAGAGACAACCAACCCCCTCTGCTCTGAATAAGGCTATGATGACGATTGTTTGTGGACTTGATTATACAGCCTCGTGTAATGCAAGAACTGGTACTCAAACTCGTAGAAGGTTGGCAATCTAGGTTCGGAGATGATATATTGAATGAAATTGAAGTACTTGTCGGGCAACTTATTCAAGAAGAATGTAACCTAACCGTCATTTGACTTTGGAGAGCTAGTAGTGGCGAACTCGGCAAGTAACCGCCTGTATTCAGCCAGCTTGACTTTCAGATCATCCCCTTCCTTAATAGAGAACTCTTGAAGCTCAAAGTCGAGATTGATGCGCCGAGTACGATCATGAGCCGCATAGCAGTCAAGAAGGTGACTCCAACGCTCTGACGCGAGCGGGAAGTGCTGCAACTGAGAGTGAAACCCAGGAAGCAATCCCTGCATCAGCTGCATTGCGGGCTCTCCATTGATGGATGTAATCAAGGCGAGCTAGCCGACATAGACTCTAGACCAATGACGAGGTCCCAAAGACCCTGAGACTCAAGCACTTGTTACATGAAATTAGACTACTTGGTGAAATTTGACCCATTAAAACATGTCTTATCCGTGAAGGCATTCTTGGCCGTTGCAACAGGAGTGGTAGAGCTCAGAGATGGATAGTGTGAAAACGTGTAGTGTGGATAGGATGGGGGAGTGAAGTACACTTGGAAATGGGCCCCAGAGTGCCCACCAGGCATGCGTGTAGTGTGCAAAAGGTGGATCCATAGGTAGGGATAGGTTGACTAGGCATGGACATGGTAGCCACATGAGAAACCCAAGGTGGGACCAGAACACGGTAAGCAGAAGATGGGAATCCCTACGTAGGTGTAACCCAAGGAGAGTGTGAAGACGCACCATAAGCTGAGGATGGAAACCCCTACGTATGAGTGGTCATGGGAGATGTGAAGCTGAGGATAGTGAGGGGGATGCCCATCACAGTCATCCCAAGAGTTATGGGTGTGCTCATGTGCTGAAAGGTGAGAGGCATTGTGTTATAAAGGGTAGCATTCCCCCTAACGAAGTACCATGGTGCAAAGAGGTAGAGAATGGGGAGAAGAAGGAAAAGGTGCTAGGAGCGGAGATGGTGTCAGATGGGAGAGGAGTTATAAGGGGCTGTTCACACCCGAACACAGTAAGTGCCCGTAAGTGTGCACCACAAGCACATACAAAATAGTACACATAATCTGGGGGAAAAAACCTCTCCTACTGAGAGTAAAAAGTGCCCCAGTGTCCTAGTGATCACCCGCACACTCCCATATGAGCGTAGGCGTAAGTAAGGCGTGTGAGATACCCAACAAACCCCCCTGGAGTGAAGAGTGATCAAGTGTACAAGGATCATCCGCCACCAAAGGGCGTCAAATTCAAAGCATCGTGAAATGCTTCAAATTTGTCTCGTGGAAGAGCTTTGGTGAAGATGTCTGCCACATTGCTGGTGGTAGGACAGTAGACAAGGCTGATATCACCTGCATGTAGCCTCTCTCTGACAAAGTGGTAGTGAATCTCTATGTGTTTCGTGCGAGCATGAAACACAGGGTTCCGTGCCACTGCAATGGCACTCTGACTGTCAGTATATAAAGGAGTAGGCTCCGTAACAGATACATCCAAATCAGCAAGTAAGCGTCTAAGCCATACGCACTCAACTGCAGTAGTGAAGGCTGCCTTGTACTCAGCTTCACATGACGACGTGGCAACAGTGGATTGTTTCTTGCTAAGCCAAGAAATGCATGACGAGCCAAGAAAGAAACAATTGCCACTAGTGGAGTGACGAGTATCAAAATCACCAGCCCAATCAGAGTCACTGTAAGCATGTAACTGCAGTGGTCCCCCCTTGGCATAAAGCAATCCAAGAGCTCTAGTACCCTGCAAGTAACGAAACACACGCTTCACAGCTTGCCAATGCGACATACGAGGCTGATGCATGTACCTGCTCAAAACTGAAACGGCAAACTGTATGTCTGGCCGAGTGTGGCATAGATAGATGAGACATCCCACTGCTGGAGCATAAGTATGGATATCAAACAAATCACTGTCATCATGTAATGACAGTTTGAGCCCAGGTTCCATGGGTGTACAAACTGGCTTGCAATCCTGTAAGCCAAACTTCTCAAGAAGTTGCCCAATGTACCTTGACTGACATAATCCAATGCCTCTAGCATCATGTACAAACTGGATGCCCAAGTAATAGTGCAAAATACCCAAGTTAGACATGTCAAAAGTTTGCTGTAAATTATTTTTGAATGCTGAAATCTGATCAGCACGTGTTCCAGTGAGCAAAAGGTCGTCTACATATAGACACAAAATCAGCATGGATCCCCCCTCTTTATGTACATAAAGGGTAGACTCAGATGGGCTGTTTACAAACCCCTGACTAAGCAAGAAGGCATCTATCTTTGCGTACCAAGCTCGTGGAGCTTGTTTCAAACCATATAGAGCTTTTTTCAGCTTGCATACTAAATTTTCTGAGCCTTCAACTGCAAAACCAATGGGCTGCTGTACATACACTTCTTCCTGAAGTTCCCCATGTAAGAATGCAGTCTTTATATCCAGCTGATGCACTTTCCAACCAAAATGTGCAGCCAAGGCAATCATAGACCGAATGGTCGTCATACGGGAGGTAGGAGCAAAGGTCTCCTCATAGTCAATGCCCTTTTTCTGTGCGTAGCCTTTAGCTACCAGCCGTGCCTTGTACTTATCTATGGATCCATCTGCATTCCTTTTCAATTTGTAGACCCATTTCGTACCAATGGCACGCTTGCCAACTGGCAAAGACACCAAATCCCAAGTATGATTCTTATGAATAGAATCCAATTCAGCTTGCATGGCTGCCATCCAATGCACACTATGTCGTGCATCCTCAAAACATTCAGGCTCCTCATTATCATGAGTACATGCTGCCATAACAAACTCCATGGAATGTGCTGAATCATGCAGTCGAGTTTGCCTTCGAGTACGGCCAGCCAAGGGTGTATCCAAATGACTATCTCTCATAGTCTGCGTGTACCATCTAGGCACCTGTCTTGCTTCCTGACTGTGTACAAGTTCCTGCTGAATTTCAGTTTCAGCAATGTGCTGATTTACTGCATGTTCCATAGGAGCAGCTGGCTGAACATTAGGTTCATTTGCTGAAGTACCAGCTGAATCACCAAATGTGATGGGCAGCAGCCCTTCAAAGACATCACGGGCAGCCTGATATGTATCAAAACCAGCCAAGGATAATTCTGATTTTTCATCAAATACAACATCCCTGCTGACAAAAACCTTCTTGGTCACGGGATCATAGAGTCTGTAGCCTTTGCTTTCGCTGCTATATCCCATAAAGATGCATTTTACAGCCTTGTTGTCCAACTTCTTTCGAAGTACCTGTGGAATATGGGCATATGCAAGACACCCAAAAGTACGGAAGTGGCCAACAGAAGGTTTGCGGCTGTGCCAAGCCTCAAAAGGTGTGACGGTTTTCAAGGCCTTGGTAGGGCATCTGTTCAAAATGTGGCAAGCGCACATGACGGCTTCCATCCAAAAACTATGAGGCAAACTCTTTGCCTTCAGCATACATCTGGCCATCTCCATGAGTGACCGATTTTTCCTCTCTGCTACCCCATTCTGCTGTGGAGTATATGCAGTAGTGTACTGATGGATAATGCCCTTCTGCTGCAAATAAGAATTCAGCATAGAGGACATGTATTCCCCCCCTCGGTCCGAACGGAGAGTCTTAATCTTGCAACCAGACTGAGTTTCCACAAGTGCACTGAAAGCCAAAAATGCATCATACACTTCTGACTTCTTTTTCAAGCAGTAGACCCAGCACAAACGTGTAAAGTCATCAATAAATGTTACAAAATAGTAACAACCACCCAATGACTGTGTCTGCATGGGCCCACAAACATCCGAATGCACAAGCTGCAATCTGGCTGTTGCTCTAAAAGCAACATCACGGGGAAAAGAGAAACGATGCATTTTCCCCAAAATGCAACCTTCGCATAAATGCTCAGGAGGTCTCTCCAAGAGAGGTAATCCATCCAACATCTGAGTACGCTGTAATAGCATCAAGCTGCCATAGTTTACATGCCCCAAACGAGCATGCCATAACTCTGCCTCTAACATAGCAGGAGTAAGAGTGGATGTCAAATATGCAGACTGATCTACCGAAAGAGCATCCAACTCATATAACCCATGACACAGAGAACCTGTCAAGACCAATGTCATGTGTTCCTTGTCACGGACCATGCAACGGTCATCATCAAAGGTGACCTGCAAACCACAACGTGCCATAGAAGAAATGGAAAGCAGATTCTTCTTAATGCCAAGCACATACAAAGCATCCTGTAGGCGGAGAATAGAGCCATCAATGGCTGTAAGCTGAATCTCCCCAATACCACAAACAGGGTATGATGCATTATTAGCACACTGAACAGACTTCCCAACGGGAGGTGCACCAAGAGAAGCAAACAAATCTCTACGAGATGTGATATGCCGTGAAGCACCACTGTCAAAGAACCAAGTGTCAGCATCTTCTGTAGAGCTAAATGCTCTATCAGCCCAAGAGACATCATAACTGCAAGTGTAAAAACAATAGTCCCTGTCTGCAACAAAGGACGCGGACTCACTAGCAGTGGAAGGAGCTGCAGAAACAGACATCCCTGACTCCTTCTTCTCTTTGGCGATGCGCTTCCTGCACTCAGTGATGTAGTGGCCAGGCTTCTTACAGTAATGGCATTTTCCTTTCTTGGCTTGCGTGCCCCCCTGTTTCTGACTTGTCTGTGAAGTGTTACTACTACCAGAACTCTGCGAAGCATTTTTCCCTTGGCTGTTTTTACCCTTCTGCCTTGACATAAAAGCCTGCTCAGAGGCTATACCATCCACACCATTGTTCCGTCTAGTTTGCTCCTCCTCTAGAAGCAAACTGACAAGCTGAATGAAAGTGATGGGCTCTTTCGAAATCCTCATAGTGAGGTTCAAGGCAGTATGAAAAGCCAAGTAAGAGGGAGGCAGTGAATTCAATGTCGTAGAAATCAGCTGCGCATCTGAGTAGTACTCATCCACATTCATGAGTTGCTCCCGCAAGTCCTGAATTTTGTTGAGATGATCCTGCATAGAATCACCCTCATTCATCTTTAGAGTCTCTAGCTCTTTCTTCAAGAAAGAGATGCGAGTCTCATTCTTTCCTGCAAACATCTGCTCCAATATCAACCAAGCTTCTTGTGAAGAAGCTGCTGAACGAATATGAGGAATGATAGAACGCTGAACTGCCAATGCAATCAGCGACATAGCCTATGCATCCCGTGTATCCCAAGTTTTCTGAGTTGCAGTTCTTGGGGGAAGTGGCTGAGCGGGCTGAGGTGGAGGGGGCTGAGGTTGCCCTCTTGCACGTCCTCCTGGAGGAGGAGTAGCGGGAGCCACAACTCCCGGTCGTGCTTCCTCTCCACTGACATAATCCCACAAATTTTTTGCCACTAATACATTCTTCATCATGAAAGACCAAAGGGAATAATTGTTCCCATCCAATCGGTCTTCCTTGGACACATAGGTGAATACATCTCCTCCCTGATTTGCCATTATTTCCCAAAAGGCAATTGAGCAATGTCAATGCAGTACGGGCTGGAAATCTGCAAATTTCCAGAAATTGCAGCAAACACAAGTCTGCAATTAATGTGCAAAGGGTACTCTGTCACAAAAACTGTCACTGATGCACGCTTTCCAAGGTGCAATTAGTGCTCAGCAGCACTAAAACATCAAAAGCCCCAAAATTTTCTGCCCAAAATTTCTGTCACAAATGTCTGTTACAAAAGCCCCAAAATGTGCATTCAATGTGTCACAGACAGACACAGCACGTTTCCCAATGCTGAACCTGAACCTGTTGCACGAACTCCTGTGTAACAGAAAAGTGCAGAATGTTACCTCTGCGTGTTAACGACGGGCACGATTCCTGAGGTAATGACTGCTGGGTACAGTCGGGCTGACGCACAGGTACAGGCGTGCAGGATGGCGCGTCAGGACACAGGCGGCACGTCAGGGCACTGGTGGCGTGTCACGAGACAGGTGGCGGGACAGGGTACCAGTGGCGGGACAGGGCGTCAGATGGCGGGCAGACGGGAGCAACTCGTCAGACGGGCGGGATGAGCAGTCACGAGCTGCTGACGCGAGCAGGCGGCCAGGCGAGCTATGCGTGGTCAAAAACGGCGTCTGCAGACAGGTGGCACGCTGGGACAGGTGGCGCTGGGGGCGTCTGCAATCAGCGCGCTAGGCAGAGAAGGCTGCGCCTGGACTGAAGACGTCTGCAGATGGCGCGCTGCAACTGGCGGGTGGAGCTGTGCGCTGGCGGCTGGAGCTGACTGACAAAGGTACAGGCTGCACGTGCTGTACCAGACAGGTACTGACGAGCTGTCAGTGCTGACGCAAGTCCTCGGGAACCGAACAGAGCTGCTGACCAGCTCTGATACCAAATGTCAGATGGGAGAGGATCGAGGTGCAGCTGAAGTGCAGTAGACAGTGTGAGAGTGAGAGACAGAGTTGAGCACGACACCCAATGCAATAGTACTGAATAGAGTGTAAGCTGAAAGTACAAATGATAACCCTTATACCTTAGAGTTATAAGGGGCTGTTCACATCCGAACACAGTAAGTGCCCGTAAGTGTGCACCACAAGCACATACAAAATAGTACACATAATCTGGGGGAAAAAACCTCTCCTACCGAGAGTAAAAAGTGCCCCAGTGTCCTAGTGATCACCCGCACACTCCCATATGAGCGTAGGCGTAAGTAAGGCGTGTGAGATACCCAACAGATGGAAGATCCAAACCCTAGGGTGTGTGATGCAAATATGGAGTGTAATCCAAGGTTTTGGAAAGACGATAAGAGGTGTGATATAAAAGAGGGTGGGATGGGAGGAAAGTGATAAGTGTGTGTGATATGCTCAAATCAAACAGAAGCTGTAGATGTACCTGAATTTCACCTGCTTCATGAGCCCCCTCTATTGAAGTTCACATACGCAAAGCCATCCGGATCTTGTACCTTAAAAGAAGAAACAAGCGAGGGTTTTGATTCATGCAACACAAAATAATTATACAAACCTGACATTGGACCTGGCAGAGATGATGAAGATGGATCGCCAGACGTTTCGAATGCCGTATGTCCTCCATGATCGGAGAGGTGGCCAGCCTCACCAACCGGTCCGGATGTGGTTGCAAAACTGGTAGGAGGGGTGTAAACATCACCATACTTGTTACGATAGTACTCCTCAAAGTCCTCTGTCATGTTAGTGAAATCTGGGAAGGTGGAGTGTCGTCCTCCTCACCGAGTTCATAATGCCGTCTCAGGGTCTCCAATGATGGAGAAGCCTGGTAAGACATCATAGGAACTGGAGAAGAAGGTGTCTGGGACATTGCGATTTGGTTACGAGTCGTATTGTGTGCCTCGCACAAAGACTAGCTCTCCACAATATCCATAGGATACTCTTTACAAGAGCACCGACTCTGATATCATGTAAAGGAAACTGTTAGGGTTTGCACTGAGGACACACAGAGTGTACGACCACGACAGAAACACAAAGAGACAGACACAGACACAGAGAGAAAAACTCAAACCCTAAACGCAAAACTCAAAAGCTCAAACCCTAAATGTAAAACTCAAAACTCAAACACAAAAAGTCAAACACAAATAGAAGAAGGAAGAGAGAGAACACAACTCTGAAATGAATGAATGCTGTAAAAGAATGTAAGAGTGTACAGTGTGCTCAAGGGCAGAGCAATGTTAGAGTGTGACGTCCACCGAAGACGGATCCCAAGTCTGTGACCACCAGTCGGAGTGTAGGAGTGCTGAATAGTGAATGGCAGCAAGCTGGTCACCCAAACGCAGTAGTCTGGAGGCTGTAAACTGGAAAACGTAGCACTGTACCACTGATCAGAGGCTGGAAACTGTGCATAGTCTGCTGTAAACAGCAGCCTGAAACAGTGTCTGAGAGTGTCAGGGCCTACAATGCTGAAAACACAAGCTGGCTAACCCTGGAGATGATGGACAGCAAGCTGAACAGTAGTCTAGGACAGTCTAGAGCAGTCGCCAGCAGCTAAGAGCTGTTGCCTACAGCAATGGACAGGGTGAAGATAATGTGGCTGCAGTCAATGATGGCTAGACAGCAAATGGAGGCGGGCTGCATGCTGGAAATTGGGCACCAATAGCAGCAAAGGGTGTGTGGGTTGGTGTAACCTGCAAACAAGGATGATGACTAAATGGGGACAGCCTGTCTATTTATAGATGTGGAAGGGTGCCCCAAAAATTAGGGTTTCCACTAAACTCTCACGAACCGCTCCTCATTTTAGGGCTTTACTCTAAAAGAGCATTTTTAGTGTGTTTTGGGGCTGTTTAAGAGGCTAATCAGCAAGTAATACATATTTTAGCTGAACACTTTGTACTTGCATCTTACACTCTTTGATTATTGCATTGGATGTTGTGTTATCATACTCTCACACTCTCTTCACTGTCAACTGTACTCTCAGTTGAGCTTTGATCTATCCTTCTTCTCACAGGCACAAGGTGTGTGGGAATGCATACATGGCTGATCCATGTATGGCCTCTGCTAAATCCTTTGTACATTCTTCCAACGATCTACTCAAGTCCAATGTATGTAAACTGGTTTGCAGAGAACCAAGGTAGATGTGTGAGGTGTCTTCTTCTATGAAGTAGTATTTGGGAGGTATAGGGAGGCATGGTGTTTCATGTTTCAAATGTCCACAAGGGAGCGTGAATGTCAAAATAACATGATCTGCTGCTATGCTGATTGGTCTCTTAGATACCTTAAAGTTTTGGATATTTGGTATCAATGCTAGTGAGCCTATTAAGTAGTCCACAATACTTGCCTCTCCTTTGTGATTCCAACATGTCAAATTGTTAGATCTTGGCCATTGTGGCAAACCATTAAATATGGCTAGTCTATATGCACTTCCCAAATCCAATAGGTATGTCCCATAGGTACTCACTTCTTTATCCTGGGCTCTCCTACTATTTCATCTATGTCGATCTCTTTGAACGTGGCATTATCATGCATATAAAAGTCACTTTGTCTATCTTCAGTGTATGTATTGAAATCTCCTACTAATAATATATCCCCAATGCTAGAATATCTCATGATATCCTCGTAAAGTACATCAAAGGGAGATCCATCGTGTGTGGCATAGGTAGAGTTTGCATGAGGAAAGTAGCATATTGCAATGAATATATCATGTGGTCTTCTTGCATGTATCCTAATCCATAAGTATCGGGCATCATCATCTCTCTTCATTACTTGCACTATCCCTTTGAGGTCTTCCCGGTATAGTATAGCCACATCTCCAGAACCCCTAGTGCTTCCTAGTTTTCTAGCTGCTGGACAAAATGCACTTGCCTACTTGTATCCTTGCACATCTGGTAATTGGCTACCTTTACATTGGTGTGTTTTTGTGTACATTGCTATATCTATGTTTTGAAACCTATCTTCAAGTAGTCAGCATCCAAGCATAGTCACCCTTGGGAGACGGCAATGCAGTCTAAGTTTGACTCGTTACAGAAGAATCATACACAGGATTTTATTCTATTTCCTAGTGGAACACATGCATTGTTGTGTAAGTGGATGTACAAGTTGAAAAGCACTCTTAGTCACTCTAAACCAGCATGTAAGGCCTGTTTGGTTGCTAAGTGTTTTCAACAGAAAAAGGTAGTTGATTTTGATAAGATATTCTCCCCTATGGTCAATATGACTACCCTTCGCTTGGTTTTGGCCTTGGTTATGCAGATGGATCTGGACTTGTATCAGATGAATGTGAAAATGGATTTTCTACATGGGGACCTGCATGAGAATATCTATATGCAATAGCCTAAGGGCTTTGTGAAAAAGGGAAGGAAATACCTAGTGTGCAAGTTGAGGAAGAGTCTTCATGGACTTGAGCAAGTACCTAGGGAGTGGTATCATAAGTTTGATGCCTTTATGCATTCACATAGTTATTTTCGCAGTGATATGGATTAGTGTCTTTACATAAAGAAAACCCATGATAATAGCCTTATCATTTTGGTACTATATATTGATGACATACTGATTGTTGGGAGTACTTGTGCTGAAATAGATGCTTTGTAGACTGGACTCAAAAAGAGCTTTGAGATGAAGGATATGGGACATGCTTCTCATATACTTGGTATATGTATTACACTCAATCACTCTAAGAGACTCCTCTACTTGTCACAAAGGGAGTACATTCATAAAGGACTTGAGCGTTTCCATCTGTAGGATAGTAAGCTGATTGGCACCTCTTTACATTCTCATGTGAAGATTAGTTAGGCTGATTGGTAAGATGACGACAGGGCCAAGATGGCCAAGATCCCATATGAATCCTAAGTGCACAACTTGATGTATGCCATGATAGCCACTAGACCTGACATAGCATTTGTAGTGGGAGTTGTGGCTCCTTATACGGCGGCACTTGGCATGCAACATTGGGACTCCGTGAAGGGTATCATGAGATACCTTGAGGGTACTACAAACTTGTGCCTTTGCTATGGTAGCCATCACATTGGAGTCATGGGTGTCACAAACCTAGATTATGTAAGATATGCAAATAATAGAAAGTCTATCTCTGGCTACGTCTTAATCTTTGTTGGAGGTGTTGTTTCTTGGATGTCTAGGATGCAAAAATGCATTGCCTTGTCTACTACCGAGGTTGAGTACATTGCAGCCACTGAGACTTGCAAGGAAGCCCTACGGTTAGGCCACTTGGTTGCAGACCTTAGTATCTATATTGCATTCAAACTCTATGAGTGCCATCTAGTTGGTACGTAATCCGGTCTTTCATGTGAAGACCAAGCATATTGAGGCCCATTACTACTTTTCCAAAGAGGTGGTTGAGGATGAGCAAATAGAGCTTGTCAAGATCTCTATATATGAGAATCATGTTGATCTACTCATTAAAAGTTTCCTAGTAAAATGTTATGCCTTCCTTAGGCAGATGAGGGACATAGGATGAGATGACGTCTACTTCTCACTCTACTATACTTATATGTACACGTTATACTATGTCACTTTTTCTTGTTTCCTCCTCACTTAAGTCCATTTGCCTTTGAGTAGGAGGTTATTAGAGATTAAAGACTACCTGTACCTAGCCATTCACATTTACTCTATAATAAGTACCTACACACTTGTACATTGTAGGTGTTAGCTGCCCATCACTGTCACTTTATTCTTTATTCTTTTTGTGACAACAAAATAAGAGAAGATAAGTCACGCATTGTGACTGTTGGAGTTTTCACATACGGTCTTGCTCTAATCTCCATAGCTCTTGCTTTCTTCTTCTGCTTGTGCTCTCATTCTTGCTCAACCCTTCCACCTTTCAATTTTTCACTTCAAGGGGGGACTCTAGTATCCTCTTCCTCAAAGATAAAATCTAGAGATGGCAAGAACTCTCAAGAAGGGAAGGGAATTCCTAACAAGGGAAACACCCCTTCTTCAAATGGATACAAGGAACCTAATCCTATTTGCAACAACTCCCTAAAACAAGTAGATTTTACATTCATTGCCAATGCTTGGGTCATGTAGACAAGAAGTGTCATAGCAAGGAGGCCTAGGTTTTTCCAACTACATTTGCTCCACATTAGACTACGACTACACCCATGACAAGTACTCTCCTTGGGCAAACGAGAGATAATGTCAAAGAATTTGCCCCTTTTATCCTTCAAGGCCTCTACCATAATTAAAATTTCCACCTACTATCTGGTGATCAATAGCAGCTACAAACTGGGTGAAGGGGTGGTCCAAACTTGTCCTCTCTCATTGTCCATTAGGGGCATTGATAACCAACAGTCAAATGAGCACCCTACTGCTATCACAGATACCCAAAGGGCCTTTCCTTAGACTAGGATATCCCAATCCTAAATTGCATGCAACCAATACTCACCAATATCATATACAAACCTCTATCTAAATCTATAAGGCACCCATAGAGAGAGCTTGATAGGTGAAACTTTGTCATGGCAATAACTTCCCATTGCATTGGAAATCCTCTCTTCTGAGAGATGGTGCTCTCGTAGCATAAGGATATCCATGACCCTCCAACCAATGATCTATGAAGATCCAATCTCATGAGGCTCCATCATTGGCTGAACAATTGTCCGCCAAAGCCCCAAATGTTCCGTGAGAACATCCTCATGAGGAGCATCTAAGTCTCTTGAAATGGTACATTCAACGACCCATGCTTGTCTCTTGCACCACATGGTATAAAATCTATCATGTCTCATCTTTGCAACCTCATAAAGAGAGGGGAACTCAAGGGAGTATAAATAACCATCTGAATTTATATCCAACTTATACTCACTCCCTCCCACCCTCTAATGGGTAGTTGGGATTTGAGAAACCAAATCCTCCACCTCTCTCTCCTTGAGAGAAACCTCTTCTTCTCGCTAAGTGCCACAAACCTAAGAGAGTAGATCGGTGGAGGCCTTGACTGTGCCAAGGACCTAAGAAAGTAGATCAGTGGAGGCCTTTACTGGGGGAAACACAAGAGCCAAGTTTGCAAATGACAGAATGTTTCATCTAGCTAGGGATGAGTGTAACTTTAGATCCTTTTTTGTGGTCATGGAGAGTTTTAGCAAGGCTTGAGATGCTATCATGAATTGGCATAAATCATATGGATGTTGGTTATGTGATACTAGGCAACTAAATTGGAGACTACACGATGCCTTTACTTGGTTATGTGTGGATTTGCAATAAGGTATCTTGGATGTCATGTGGGGATTGATATTACCTCAAAGCAGTAGTTGGCACCTCCACTCTTGAGCATCATGTAGAAGCTTCTCTATTGGAATACCACGAGACTTCCTTTAGCCGAGAGTAATAGTTGCTAGCCACATCCTGCTTGCAACAATGTAGCACCATCACTTCCTATTGGGCATTCTTCAGCTTACGCATTTGCGAGGTGAAATATCTTGTTAGAAATTTTATTTGGTCGTGAGAAGATGGGAGCCTAGCTTGGGCAAAGCTGGCTTGGGATGTGGGTCAGCCTAGATCTAGAGGTGTTTGGGGGATTATCAACACAACTAGTCAAACCAGGGCCTTATTGGTTAAGCTCATTGTCACGGGTTTTCTTCTGAATGAGGATCATTGGAAGTATAGATAGTGACAAAGGGACTCCTCCCTCGTTGCGACTAGCAAAGACAAAATCTTCACCTTCATGGTAGAGGATGACAACCAGCAGCTCTTGAGAGAAGACTTGGATAAGATAAGAGTTCTTTGGCTGCTTCTGACACGGTATCAGCATGGTGGCACCATGTGATAGGAGATGATACATAGACCCAAACAGAACTTCTTGCTTGATGGAGGAATGGAAACACTAGGCATACCAGAGAAGGGCAATACAGATGCTACAGTGGGACCCACAAGAGTGGATTTGGGCCGAGGCATTTCTTGATAGACCTAGCAATCTAGCCCTTTTTGGATATACAACCAAGTTAGGGAGAAGGGTTTAGACGAGCTAGATCAGAGCTGAGCCAATAGCCACTCAGCATTGACATAGGAAAGATATATCTATATGCCTTTCTTGATTGAATTTTCAAGCAGATTATATGATAGCTTCAAATCTATAAAGATCTCTCTATTCTTGTGGCTCTTGCCCATAGAAATTTGGCAGTTGTCACTTGGCTCGATTATGGTAGGGACCCCATAACATGTGTGAGATATGGAGAAATGGACAAGACTCAAAGACGTTATTTATGGGATTATCTTAGAGCCCAAGAGGTGTGGAGGAGAGCCTTTAGGATGATCTGGCACATCTGACATTATTGTAGCGACTTGGGGACCAATAATTGGGTCATAGACAGAAACCCAGCATGTGGTTATGAGTATGTTTGAGAGAGCCACTCATTTCTCATTTTTAGTCAACATTTGTGTAGTATCCCAACTCCAGATTACTCAAAAATATAGTGGACTCCAGAGTACTATCACAGATGGGAGATGATTTCTAGCATCGTTGTTTGGTTGATTTGGATCGCAAGATGTAGTTACACCACCAAACTTTAGAATATCTCCATTGCATTGGCTCTCTCTAGTATCTGGACAAAGATTATTCATACTCTTTGTGGGCAAGGGGAGAGATTACAGGGCGGCTCCAAGAGGATGAGGATGAGGAGAAGAAATGCTTTTATGCAGACATGAGACTCCGCTTCCTTCTCTCAGTTAGAGCGTCACATGCTCTAGCAATACAGCCCACCAAGTTGGTTGTTCACTCAAACATTATACTTACACTATGGGGTGCTAACTGTGCAACGATAATCAAATAAACTACACTTTTCCATCTCCAATTGAAGGACTAGTCTGATCTAGCATCCAAGAGTAAAATAGTTTTGTGTTGACAAACAGTTATATTAACAGTAGCACTCCTTATGCTTGTACACGTAAAGTCAATGATTATGGGACAGCATATAAACCAACCAGTTATTTCTTCCTCAAAATTGACACTATGAGTTCATGCTCCCTACGACAGTGAAAACTTTGAGGAATCTTCCGGCTGAAAATAAACAATGACAGCCTACTTACCTGCAGCCCAAACAGGTACCAGAGGGAGCCCACAACATGAGCTGCTAAGAGAAACAAAAATAGATTGATGAAAAAGTTTGCCCATGCTGTCTCAAAAATGAAGCCAGTTGAAGAGTTTCCAGCTAGCAGTCCAAAAAAACGGATCATTCTTGGAACATTTTGTAGCAAAACAGTAACTCTCAGAATATCCTTTGTAAATTTGGCTCCATAAGTTGACTTATCAATTTTTGGTACAATCAACCACATCATGATCTGGCATTTCAAATTTCAGATGAGAGTCTCAGCATAAGCAAAATGCTAGGCACATTTTGTTTAACCAAAGCTATAAAACAAGTAATCTACTGTTATCAGTTGATACCTCTGCGTAACCAAGACAAACATCTGTGTAACCAGATTACATCCATTGTAGTAACACATTTGCAGATGAGGCCTTTATGTTAAAAATGATAGTGATGAAAAGTGCAAAATATTGTAGAAGCACTGTGAATTCTAGTATGTATGGTGACTCCACTTTTCCAAATAGCAGTTTTACAAAAGCCTTCATAAAGCAAGGAAGAGCTCTACACCACTAGAAGAGGAAATCAGAGCTCTACCTGTGTGCACAGTGGGATGGAAAGAGGATAAAGATCCAACAAAAGCTGTGGTATCACTATGGATATCAAGAACATAGCATGAGTGCATGGAGAATTCGGAAACACACTGCAAACAAGAGGGCACTCATCATCAAATTTGAAGACTCGGACAAGAGCAAAACTTTCCTTCCCATTAGCAGCCCTCAAATATACAGATAGCAAAGTCATTATCACAGGGAGATGCACACAACGATGGTGTGGAACTACGAAGTTTTTGGATCTGACTAGAGATAGCAGCATGCTATGAACCACAATGATGGATGCATGGCTCTTCAGGAGACATTTAGGAGATGTGACATCATACTTTACACAAGGATGTACTAGCACTAGGGCAGGAAATCGATAGAGGTGGAGGATATAGATAGGAGTTGCTGTACCAGCTCTAGCCATGTATAGCAGGAGGCAGGAGGGGGCTAGAGGAGCTACCATATTATACAAAAAGAAGCTAAAGCATGTGATTTTAGTGTTCAAAATGAATGAGGAGACATACTTTATATGGATCAAGTTTTGGACAACAAGATCACGGAACATCTACTTAGCAACATGTTGATTTGCATCAACCACTTCTGTTGGGTTTCCACTCACGCCTACGCTCACAGAGGAGTGTCAGTGATCAGTAGGACACTGGGGCACTTTTTACTCTCGGTACGAGAGGTTTTTTCCCCCAGACTTACTGTCTTATTTCGTTTGCACATTACCATGCCCTATCAAATGGACCTAATTTTAATGAAAGTAACTAATATTGCTTCTTTTTTTAACTATATGCTTATGTCACACACTTACAGGCACTTATCATGTTCGGGTGTGAACACCCCCTACAACCCTAAGGTTTAAGGGTTTTACTTTGTACTTTCAGATCACACTCTTTCAGTCTATTGAATTGGGTGTTGTGCTTCACTCTCCACACTGTCTACTACACTCTGAGCTGAGCTTCGATCCTCTCTCCATCTTACATTTGGTATCAGAGCTGAGTCCAGCTCTGCTCTGGTCTCATCCTCCAAGAGTGCCCGCGAGCTACTTAGCACTGTAGCTGGTTCAAGAGATCTACAGCTCGACCTGCTCCACCCCGAGCACCTGCAGAGCAGTCTGAGTACTACTGCAACCAGTGCAGTAGTGGTCGCCAGCACCTGTGCTACGCCCTGCCAGCTACGCCAGACAGCCCACCACCAGCCTGGCGGTGATGCCCCTGAGCCTGTCCCTCAGCGCCTGCAGTGCTGCCTCCTGCACCCGCAGCACTGCCTCCAGCACCCGCCTGGAACACCTGCGTTCTCTACACAGTGCCCCCCTACAACCAGGATGCCGCCCTCTGCGCCCAAACAGGATGACGCTCCCTGTGCCCGCTTGCGCTGCCTGATTGAGCAGCCCGCCACCTGGTCTGTGCCATCCCCTGCCTGCGACGCCCCTGGTCTGCGCCCCCAATGCTGCCCTCTGACACCCCCGCCTGAGCTCCTGCAGCCTGCACCTGCTGCCATCAGCTCAACTGGTTTCTGAGGTAATTTTATTTTTTTTAATTACTTTTTTATTCCAGATTTATCTCTAGAAAAGGGGGCTTCTGCCCGGGCAGGCATAGAATTCTGAGAACGTGTCTGGGACACGGTTGATGCAAATTTCTTGTGAAATTTATCAGAAATTTTGGGGCTTTTAAGGTTTTTGAAGACATTGGCACATGTACTGCAGTCTCAGTCAGTGATAGACTGTTTTGGACAATTTTGGGGCAAGAAATTTTGGAGTTTTTGCTCATACAATGTTGCTGAACACTGAATGCACCTTGAACTGCGTGCATTACAAAGTTTTGACAAAGTGTACCTAAGTGTACTAATTGCAGCAAGCTATTTGCTGTAATTTCTGAAAATTTTGAGATTTCCAAGTTGGTCTAGCTTGGACATTGCCCTTTTGCTTCTTTTGGCCTTGATTATTATGGCAAATCAGGGAGGTGATGTCTTTACCTATGTATCCAAGGAGGATAGATTGGATGGTAACAACTACTTACTTTGGTCCTTCATGATGAAGAATGTGCTTGTGGTGAAAAATCTTTGGGATTATGTCAGTGGAGAAGAAGTTAGGCCCGGAGTTGTGGCTCCAACTACTCCTCCTCCAAGAGGACGTGGACAACAAGCACCTCAACCTGTTCAGCCTGCTCCACTTCAGCCACTTCCCCAAAGATCTGTAGCTCAAAAAGCATGGGATACACCGGATGCACAAGCTTTGTCCTCGCTGATGCATTGGTAGTTCAACGGTCCATCATCCCTCACATTCATTCGGCAGCTTCTTCACGAGAAGCTTAGCTAACTTTGGAACAGATGTTTGCTGGTAAGAATGAGACACGCATCTCTTTCTTAAAGAAAGAGCTAGAGACATTGAAGATGGATGAGGGTGATTCTATGCAGGATCACTTAAACAAAATTCAGGATCTACCTGAGCAACTTATGAATGTCGATGAGTACTATTCACATGCACAGATGATATCTACTACATTGAACTCATTACCTCCTTTGTACTTAGCTTTTCATATAGCCTTAAACCTCACCATGAGGATTGCCACACAGCTGATTACTTTTCTTCGGTTAGTCAATTTGCTTCTAGAAGAGGAGCAAACAAGAAAAAATAGTGGTGTGGATGTCATAGCCTCTAAGCAGGCTTTTATGGCTAGACAGAAGGGCAAAGGCAACCAAGTAAAGAATGCTTCGCAAAGCTCTGGGATTTCAGGCACCACACAGGGAAGTAAAAAACAAGGGGGCATACAAGCCAAAAAGGTCAAATGTCATTATTGCAAGAAGCCAGGCTACTATATCACTGAGTGTAGAAAGTGCATCACCAAGGAGAAAAAGGAGTCAGCAATGTCTATTTCTAACGCTCTTTCCACTGCTACTGAGTCCGCATCCTTTGTTGTAGACAGGTACTTGCTTTTACACATGTAGTTATGACACTTCTTGGGCTGATCGAGCATTTAGCTCTACTGAGGATGCAAGCACTTCGTTTTTTGACAGTGGTGCTTCTAGGCACATCACATCTCGCAAATATCTATTTACTTATGTTGGTGCAACTCTAGTTGGCAAGTCTGTACAATGTGCCAACAATGCATCTTACCCTGTTAGAGATATTGGGGAGATTGTGCTCACAGCCATTGGTGGCTCTATTCTTCGCCTACACGATGTTTTGTTTGTGCCTAGTATAAAGAAGAATCCGCTCTCTATTTCTTCTTTGGCATGTTGTGGATTGCAAGTCACATTTGATGATGAGAGATGGATGGTGAGAGACAAAGAACACATGACTTTGGTCTTGACTGGCACTTTATGTCATGGGCTATATGAGTTGGATGCTCTTTTAGTTGATCAATCAGCGTACTTGGCATCCACTCTTACTCCTGCTATGATACAGGTAGAATTATGGCATGCTCGCATGGGGCATGTAAACTTTGGTAGTTTGATGCTCTTACAGCGTACACAGATGCTAGATAGATTACCTCTTTTAAAGAAACCTCCTAAGCACTTGTGCGAGGATGTATTTTGGGGAAAATGCATCGGTTTTCGTTTACTCGTGATATTGCTTTCAGAGCCACAGCCAAGTTACAGTTAGTGCATTCAGATGTATGTGGACCTATGCAAACAAAGTCACTGGGACAATGTTACTATTTTGTGACTTTTATAGATGACTTTACTCGATTCTGTTGGGTCTATTCTTTGGTAAAAAAGTCAGAAGTGTATGATGCTTTCTTGGATTTTGTTGCACTTGTTGAAAACCAATCTGGCTGTAAAATAAAGACTCTCCATTTTGACCGAGGGGGGCAATATATGTCCTCTATGCTGAATTTTCTTTTGAAGCAAAAGGGCATTGTTCATCAATTCACTACTGCTTATACTCCACAGCAGAATGGGGTTGCAGAGAGGAAGAATCAATCACTCATGGAGATGGCCAAATGTATGCTAAAAGCAAAGAGCTTGCCACACAGTTTTTGGATGGAAGCCGTTATGTGTGCTTGCTATGTTTTGAACAGATGCCCCCCAAAGCATTAAAGAAATTTACACCTTTTAAGACTAGGAACAGCCGGAAACCTTCTATTGGACACTTTCGTACCTTTGGGTGTCTTGCATATGCACACATTCCCCAAGTACTTAGGAAAAAGTTGGATAACAAGGTTGTCAAATGCATTTTTGTGGGACATAGTAGTGAGAGCAAAAGCTACACACTCTATGATCCTATCTCTAAAAAGTATTTGTCAATAGGGATGTACTATTTGATGAAAAATCTGAATTGTCCCTTGCTGGTTTTGACACAAATCAGGCTGCCCGTGATGTATTTGAAGGGCTGCTGCCCATTACATTTGGTGATTCAGCTAGAGTTTCAGCAAGTGAACTCAATGTTCAGCCAACTGCTCCATTAGAAAATGCAGAAAATCAGCCATTGGCTGATCTAAATAATCAGCAAAGTGCCAGCAAAGTGCTGAAACTGAAATTCAGCAAGAGCTTATGCACAGTCAGGAGGCAAGACAAATGCCTAGATGGTACTTACACACTTTGAAAGATAGTCATTTGGATGCACCCATGGCTGGTCGTACTAGAAGGCAAGCTCGTATGCATGATACTGCACATACCATGGACTTTGTTATGGCAACAAGCACAGTTGATGATGAGGAGCCTGAATATTTTGAGGATGCACAACAAAGTGTGCATTGGATGGCAGCAATGCAAGCTAAATTGGATTCTATCACTAAGAATCAAACATGGGATTTAGTGTCTTTGCCCTTTGGGAAGAAAGCCATTGGAACAAAATGGATCTACAAGCTGAAACAGAATGCAGATGGATCCATTGACAAATATAAGGCAAGGCTTGTAGCTAAAGGCTATGCACAGAAGAAAGGCATTGACTATGAGGAGATAGTTGCTCCTACATCCCGAATGACGACCATTAGGTCTATGGTTGCTTTGGCTGCCCATTATGGATGGCCTGTGCATCAATTGGATATTAAAACTTCATTTTTACATGGGGGAACTTCATGAGGAAGTATATGTATAGCAGCCCATTGGTTTTGCAGTTGAGGGATCCGAACACTTGGTTTGCAAGCTAAAAAAGGCTTTATATGGTTTGAAACAAGCTCCTAGAGCTTGGAGTGCAAAGATAGATGCCTTTTTGCTCAGCCAAGGTTTTATAAACAGCTCATCTGAGTCTACCCTTTACATATGTAAAGAGGGGGGATCCATGCTGATCATTTGTCTATATGTTGATGACCTTTTGCCTACAGGAACACATGCTGATCAAATTTCAACATTCAAACAAAACTTGCAGCAAACTTTTGACATGTCAGACTTGGGGTCTTTGCATTATTACAGTTCATACATGATGCTAGAGGTATTGGTTTATCACAGTCAAGATACACTGGTAAACTTCTTGAGAAGTTTGGCTTATAGGATTGCAAGCCAGTCTGTACACCAATGGAACTTGGACTAAAGTTGTCATTACATGATGACTAGTTTGTTTGATATACACACATATGCTCCAGTAGTTGGATGTCTTATTTACCTATGCAACACTAGGCCGGACATACAGTTTGCAATTTCAGCCCTGAGCAGATATATGCATCAGCCACACATGTCGCATTGGCAAGCTGTTAAGTGTGTCTTTCATTACTTGCAGGGTACTAGATCTCTTGGATTGCTTTATGCCAAGGGCAGACCACTGCAGTTACATGCTTACAATGATTTTGATTGGGCTGGTGATTATGATTCACGTCACTCCACTAGTGGCAATTGTTTCTTTCTTGGCTTATCTTGTGTATCTTGGCTTAGCAAGAAACAATCCACTTTTGTCACATCGTCATGTGAAGTTGAATACAAGGCAGCTTTCACTACCACAGTTGAATGCGTATGAATTAGACGCTTGCTAGCTGATCTAGATGTATCTATTACGGAGCCTACTTCTTTGTTCACTGACAATTAGAGTGCCATTGCAGTGGCACGGAACCTAGTGTTTCATGCACGCACGAAACACATTTAGATACATTATCACTTTGTTAGAGAGAGGCTACATGCAAGTGATATCAGCCTTGTCTATTGTCCTACCACCAGTAATGTGGCAGACATCTTGAGCAAAGCTCTTCCTTGTGACAAATTTGAAGCATTTCGCAATGTTTTAAATTTGATCTCCTTTGGTGGCGGATGATCCTTATACTTTTGATCACTCTTCACTCCAGGGGGGTTTGTTGGGTTTCCACTCACGCTTATACTCACAAAGAAGTGTCAATGATTAGTAGGACACTGGGGCACTTTTTATTCTCAGTACGAGAGGTTTTTTCCCCTAGATTTATTGTCTTATTTCATATGTGCTTATGTCACACACTTACGAGCACTTATCGTGTTCAGGTGTAAACACCCCCTACAACCCTTAAGATTTAAGGGTTGCACTTTATACTTTCAAATCATACTCTTTTAGTCTATTGCATTGGGTATCGTGCTTCACTCTCCACACTGTCTACTGCACTCTTGATCCTCTCTCCATCTCACAACTTCATGGTATGCGACAGAAGGTACTCACTATACATGCCTTTAACATAGAAATCATGAGGTTCTCTAGCCTTGGACTCCTCTCTCTTGCAAGGACTTCAAAATGTCCGTACATGTGACATGTAGGTATTCCTCTATGACAAGCATGACCCTATGTAGCGGGAGGTTGATATTGAGGGTATGAAACTCATGAGTGCCCTTTCTTTTACAAGATTCTTCCATCTCGTACTGGACGTGCGAAAAGCTACTAGCTGACCACCAAGCAGGTGTGTTTCCATAGTATAGTTGGTACGACCATATATGTCATGAAACTTGGGGTCACTTTCAGGAAAAGACAACCTCAAAAGCACACACTCATGAGTATCTTGGCTCCAAGAGGTGCATATGGACTAGCCATTCTTAATGGCCTAACTAGATGGCCAGGATTAAGTGCTCTCACATACTTTCCACATAAGCATGCATCTAGTCAGCCAAGAGGAAGCCCCTTAATAGCACCTATACAAGGCTAGGAGAGAGACTGTGGATTACTTGTGAGGATTCTTACCTCTCATACTAGATATATAGTCTTTTACTATCTCCCCAAGTCCCATTGCAATAGCTGCAGGTCATGCATACCTCCATTTCAGCATCACTTGCCAATATGATTCAACCTCACCCTAGGGATGCCTCAGTAATACGCCAAGTACCATTGTACAAAAGAGGTTGCAAGTGATTATTCTGTCTACTTGTATTGGGCCTTGCAAGACATGGATCCATACTAACCATTGGAGGAGTTTGTAACACAACTCGCTTCAACACTCCATACCTCACCTACCATGTATTTTCCTCACATCCAACCTCCTCTTACCCCATCAAGCAAGAAAGTCCCATAGAACAACTAGCACAATAATGAATTCTGAAAAACTTGAGCTCACCACCAACAAGTGGAAGCACGAGGGAATTATACACCTAGGAAGCATGCATGGCCATTTGCCACTTATTATGGAGGAAAGAGAGGGCTTAGTTGGCCCAAGTTAGAGCATGAGTTGTATTAACTATTCTTGGGGCAAGATATCAAGGTGCCATGGAAGAATTCTACGAGTCTGGAGTCCATACCCTATTACCTCTCTGTGCACAAATGCACCAACATTGAGCATGTGAACATGAAGGGTTCAAGAGAGGATACTCTACTCTTGACCGCATCTTAACACTCGAGCTATCATCAATGGATGGGCAAGACAATAAGGTGGCATGGAAGGATTCTAGAAGCCTAGAGTCCATAATCCTATTACCTCTCTAGAGATTGTATCCTCACACTCAAGCTATCATCAAGGGGACGCCATGATAGCAAGGTGGCATGGAAGGATTCTAGAGCCTAGAGATCCAAACTCCTATTACCTCTCTAAAGACATGACACACATATGCTACCTCACTCAACCAAGCACCTAGACAACCTCCCCCTCAATCACCAAAAAGAAGACCCTTTAATAACTCCATCTTCTTTAGCATGGTCATGGTTCAAGATGCCATCAACAAACTCTAGAATGGTCCAACACAAGACCATGACCACACTAGTAGCAAAGCATCTCTCACACACAAGGGACGTGTCATCACTCCTAGCCCACCTCTTTAATTGTCACTAGAATGAGAAATGAACTTATTAATTTGATTAAACTTTATGAAGACTTTTAATTAAAATAAACTTTAAATATAGTACCCCTAGCTCTTGGCATGGTGAGCATTGCATCAACAGTGAAGGATTTAACGCGAGGCATGACGTGGACAAGTATACATACTATGTGATACAAGAACAAGGGAAAATAACAAGGTGCAATGTGAATCTTTCATTAAATTGAAAGTTTGTACCTTAGATTAAGTTCGTCGAAAGTTTCGCCCAATGAGCAGCACACTTAGGGCACTTTGTCAAGAAATGATTGTTGTGCAAACGAGAGAGACATGGGGTTTGCGGGGAGAAACACAGAGTGTGTATAGCAAACACTGAGAGAGAAGAGAAACTCACAAAACATAGAAGATGATAATGATGAAGCATTGAATCATGCTAAGTAAACAAAGCTACTACAACGAAGTTGAAGCTCTGAAGATAATTGCACTGTTCTATTTGAATCAAGTGGTAGCACCTACAGAGAATCTACACAGTGAAGGGAGTGAAACCCAATTCTCTAGGAAGTGGGATGTCAAAGTAATCTAACGATAAAGGACAGTTGTTGAGGAAGCAAAACACAATCCTCAGATACCGGTTGAGAGAAGGAAGATGATCACCAGTAGCAAAAATCAAAATCCGGAGTGTGCCAAATAGTAAGGCGCCTAATAGCAAGTGTTAACACAGCCAGTAGAGGCCCAATAGCTACAAAACGTAGCCTCCAAAAGGGTGCGAAGTATCTGCCGTAGCTAAACTAAAGCTGGGAAGAGTGCCAACTGCAAAACACAGCCAACAAACAAATGCCAAGTGGGAAGATGCCATCGCCAAGTAGAGGAGAAAGGCCCAAGGTGAAAAACACAGATGCCTGTAGCTAGAATAATGACGCCAAACTGTAGACGATGGTCGCCAAGTAGAGGAAAGTTATCACCAAGTAATGGATGCTAACACCAGCAAGAGCTGCCATCAAAATGCAAGCCAGGAGCTAATGAAGACAAGGTGCCTAATGTTAGATGGGTAGAAGAAGAAAGTGGGAGCCAACCATGAACCACAATGTCCTCCAGAGGGGTGTGAGCAGCAAGTGGAGAGGTTGGAGAGAGATGATGGAGAGAGAAAGTCTGAAGGAAAGAGTGTGGCGATGTTAATCAATGGGTAGAGCCAATATTGTATATATAGCCATAGACTATCTAGAGTGTGGCCCACTAAAGTCTCTTGGGTGGCGCTCTGACTCTCTCGCAAGGTGCCCAAAAATCTTTTTTGATGCTATAATGGAAACCAAAGATAAAAATGGATGGAAACGGTACTAAATGATATGGTTTCTCAATACACTTGAGTTACAAAGCAAGCCTAACCTTAAGTCTGGTCCAGTGAGTCGATCACTTATGATTAATGATTAGCCCATGTAATAAAAAAACAAGATCTAATTAAGGAGTAGATGGTTACTCATTTGGAAAGCTTATCTTGGCTATCTAGCGCTCCTCCTCTTCTCATTTTAAGCAACCTAAGTTTAGAGCACAACCATTTTTCTCTTCTTTGCTATAGAAATTACAAGTTTTAGCCATAGAATATAAGCTGACAGCATAGATGAAATGTGGACAGTAACCAATCTTCTCCTCTTGGCATGGGAAATCCATTGGGCAGCTTTGAAACTCCATTTACATCAAGGTAGTGTTGCAATTTTTTATATACATATCAAATAAACAAGTTATCACAGAACTATGAGCTAAGATCCTCTCTTCTTCTTTGATATTGCAAGCCTAGTACACTTTTCTGGGAAACTTTTGATATACATATCAAATAAACAAGTTATCACAGAACTATGAGCTAATATCCTCTCTTCTTTGATATTGCAAGCCTAGTACACATTCTAGGAAACTTTTGTCATGAAGAAAGTGATATTCTCCAAATTTCATTACGAGAAATCCCTCTCTTTGTGAGAGAAATAGTGTGGAATTCAATGGGAATTATACACGACAGTCATCTAGGCGAATGCTCTGCAAAATTAGGTTCAAAAGATGGTTGTTAGTTTTAGGGTTTGGCAGGCTGTTAGTTTTAGGTATCATGTGTGGTGCAATAGCACTATAGCTCCAATTGTGTGTCAATTTTTCTTGCTGAATTTACTGTTTATCTGAATTAAGTGTTTGCTAAAATGAGATTTTTGGGCTTTGAGCGCTACTCTCATTAGCAAAGCCCATTGTGAGGGTTTCCATGCCAACTCATGTGAAGAGTCAGACCTAGTCTAGTTTCTCTTAGCCTCATCTTCAACTTCAGTACATACATTTTCTTTTAGTCAAATTTAGTTGGACTGAGTCATATTTGCTTTTCAGATGTAGATTAGATTTTAAATGACACTTTGTAACTTTCATATTTATATGCAGCTCATCTATTACGTACTTCATGATAAGATGCTATCTGTAAATGTTCTATAAAGTCAAGTCACATAGGAGTCTATAGCCTTTCACAGACCTTAATATACTTTTCTTTTCTTGTTCTTTCTTCTCACAACACAGAAATAAGTCTAAGTTCCAATAGAAAGAGCTTCCTCAGTCCAAGGAAAAATACCATGCAGGTTACTTGAGATACTGACAAAAGTAACTTTCCATCTCATCCAAAAGACACATGAATGGGATAATCTTTGATTTTATATTCTGTTCTTCATGCTCTCTTTGACCATAGCTATATTACATGGATTGAAGGGCTATCCAAAAATCAACATAGTTCGCCTCAATAAAAGTAAGTTGTTTGGTTAAGAAAGTTTGAAATATGTCAATTTCAAACATAGAATGAAGCCTAGCCAGTGCTCTGTCCATATGTGCCCATAAGTAGCATCTGTAAGCCACCACTGTGGTGTACAGTAGATCCATCATGGAATGGTGTCAGTGCTGCTCTATCTCATTTATGCTCAGATATATGGTTGGAAAACCCCTGTGCGGAACAATTCTGATTAAGTAGTTAAGCAAGCAGTGAGCATGTCTCCCTGGGGACTATGGCTGTCTCGCATGGCATAGGGCAGTGGCTCGTTGTATGGTAACTGATCTTTGGGATGGTCAATCTTAGCTAGGAAAGATGGTTGTGATAACAAAACCATCACCTAAACTAGAATAGCCTTACCCTGGTCCACTAATCAAAGAGGCCACTATTGTGCAAATGTTCAGCAAACTCTAACGACCTGTTATGCCTGCCTGAGCTGATGAACTGAACTCTACATACCCCTTTCTCACAGGGTATCTAAAAGAATTTTGGCAGAGCATCCAAGTAGAACAACCTGCAGTGCATCCCCAAGTAGTCAGGTAGGTTGGAGTTTCCCTGCAAGCTAAAGAGGACCCATCGAGAGAGGATCATCATCCCTAAAAGGTCACGGTTGCCCTAAAAGCTAAAGAGGAATTGTCGAGACAGGAGACTAAAAGAAGCTCAGTCTCTAGAAAGGACTTCACATGTGGGGGCTTATCAACCAGTATGCAAGTAGAGGCTGCCCTCAAGTCTCCTAGGGGTGGAAACTGGATATCTCTGGCATATGAATCTCCTTCTACCTGATACTTCTCTAGTGTCAAAGCTCGGAGGGCTTATTCCACTATAGGGGGTTTTGGAGACTCCCTAATAAGAGGATGGTGTCCCCCATGGGTTGAGAAGATCCTGTTGAGCTAAAAATGCATTAGCCTGACTTAAACAGCCCCAGAACATGCTTAATTGATGAAGAAAACCTCTTATTTTAAAAAGAAATGTGATCCTAGAGAGTTATTGTCCCACATGCAAAACTCTAATTTGGGTGCCCCAAACTTTCTATAAATAGGTATGCAGCCCACCACTCTCCAAAATCTCATTCTTGCAGGTTTCAGGAGCCGTATCTCTACTACCCACACCCTGTTCACGGAGGACATTGCAGTAAAAGCTTCCACTAACCACTTGCTACCATCTGGCGCCTGATTCCATCCTTCCTTGCATGTTTGTTGCTGTCGCCAAGTTCCAAGAGCTGTCGCCTACAGTTGGGTGCTGTCACTTACAGTTGGATGTTGTCACCATCATCTTCTCTCTCCTCTAAATGCTGCGTTTTGGTTTTCTAGCTGCCGACTTGACATTCTCTGACCACTGTTTGTTGTGTTTGCACCTAACAATTGTTGTGCAAATTTTCTCTCCCCTCAAGTGCTTGCGTTTTTTGTCTTTCTCTCTCTTGCACTGCCGATTGCATCAAATCTAACCTTCCTTGGCTATGTTTGCTAGTGTTCAACACTTGGAGGCTACCTTTGCTACGATTTGGGATCCATTCGAAGTATGACACACTCTATAGCTCATAACCTCTGCCTTGATCCTAGACATATGAGAGTTCGAGGTTTGGTATTCACTACATAGTGTGTTTGCTACATGAGCACTATGTACTCATTATTCATTCGCTTTATTATTCATTGTGTTCACTGTCTCTGAGTTACTCTAACCCTAACCCTAACCGAGTTCTAAGTTAATCAGTCTGTGCTTTATCATACGACTGATTTTGTGTTTTTTTTGCATTTAGAGCATTTCTTCACATGGTATCAAAACTAGGTACTCTCTAACAAACCTTGGCCTTTGATCGGAAAGCTCATCTATGAAAGCAAGAACAACAAGATTCCGAAGGTCCTACAAGATCATTAATTATGTGCATTGAACTTAAAGGAGAAAACTCCAGGCCTACATTCAACCTCCTACTGAGCCCTATACATAAGGATGAGATTATACTCAACGGTAGAACTTTGATATGGTCTATGGACTCTATGATAGTCTGATGGTTCTCTGCCCATGTCACATCAAGCAGTCGCAACCTGGGAGCCCCACTCTTGATCGTTTCTATAAATCTTTGGCCGTGGAGATTGGAGGGGTGTTGTGAATGTGTTCAAAGTCATTTTCAAATTCTATGCCAACTGATTTTGTATTTTCTATTGGATCAAGAGATGCTAATCAAGAAGGGACTCTTCAAAACAAGCCTTGGTTTGTGAGTAATGAGGAAAACATGTATTTCTTCATGAACTCAAAACTAGGTAAGAAGCTAAAAGAAGAAGTTGTAAACATTCCTACCCTTCCCTTTCCTTCAAATGATTTTATTTCTCATAGTCCATATGGAGTAGGTGCATCTTCATCTAGTGCATTTAATGGACAAAAGGAACCTACGATGTTTCCCACAACATCTATCACAAATCCACCATCCCTCCCTCATCTTCTGCTACACATTCCTTCCAGCCTCCACTAAGTGCACTTATGTCTCCATAGCACACCACACCAGGGGGTCCTCTAGTAGGCACAGTCTTTAGGACTCCTTTCTCTTATTTGGGTAGTGTCCCTTTGATGGAAGTTCATCCTCTCACACACACACTTTCGAGTTTTCCCCCTTCAAAGCATTCTTTGAGTATGGATCGTTTGGTATCACAATTTGCCTCTATGGCATTACCTAAGGGACCATCCGATTATTTTGTAGTGCCCCAGCCGACATTTAGACAAGACTATCATATCCTAGTGCCTCCACCTACACCTATGGTATCATATGGAACTGTGCCCGTTTCGGTACCTCCACAGCAATCAGCACTCATTGGACATCAGCAGCCTATTACTACCTATCCATCTTTACCCCCTCCTACTTATTATCCCCCACCACCACCACCACCATATTATCCTCCATCTTATTCCATCTATCCATCTTCACAAACACCTCACGGTTCTAGTTTATCATCCACCAAGCATGCATTTAATGACAAGACTTGTTTCAACGTATCCAACTACACCACTTAGTCAAATTTGATGAGGCATGTCCTAGACTCTCAGAACCTATGGAATTTAGTGTAGGGGTTGAATCCCCAACCTCATCCCGCACTTGTTCCATACGAGATTGTCCACTCATGGAAGACTCATAACGCCTCCGCTATTGTCAAGCTTATGTAGGGCTTGTGACCTGAGTTTCACTCTAAGCTTAAGCATTTCGACTTAGCACCCGAGCATTGGGCACACTTGACTAACCGCTATGTGGCTCGAAATCGGACCCGTCGTATCAATTTGGATCATAAGCTCCAAAATTTCAAAATCATAGACAAGGATGACTTGAAAGTCAAGTTGGCTGAGTATCGGCATCTCCTCGACAAGTTCCCAACCACTAGGACTCCCAAGTCCTCTCATGATCAAGTTACCCTATTCCTTGACAAGCTGCCAAGAAAATATTTTCATTGTATGCAATAGGTGATATCACAATCTCACATATCTAATTTTATGAGTTTAAGTGTCAGTTGTTGCATTACACACGGTTGTTTGATCAATTTCATAACACATTCTTGATAGAGGGGCTCTTGTTGCATCTTCTCAGAGGGGGCAACAGGGCAAGGGCATACAAAATTCAAATCAAAATCAAAATAGAGCTAGTGAATCCCAAGGTAACAATCAATCCACACTTAAACACGATGATAGAATGTACCTAAAAAGAATAGGTATTTTCAACATTATTAAAAGGCTAGCTATTATGATGACAAGTGTTCATCTAAGGCAAGAGACACACAGCCCGAATCCAAGAATCAAACCCTCACACCTCAGTTAAGTAACGCCCAACAAGAAAAGCAAGGTGGTGGCAACCCTCGGCAGGGGTAGTGGAGAGACCAACCCCACACTGCCACCGGTCTGTCATCATAGTTGGCGAACTACTCAACTCCAAAGAGTTTGTCTAATTGATCTACAGAGGCCCACATTGTCTCCTTAGAGACATCAAATGTGAGTCTCGTTCACATCTGCGAGTTGCCCCTGGTGAGATGCCTGCAAAGGCCTACTTGCGTTACAATTGAGCACATCAATACCTATTTGGCTTGCGCATAACAATGGAGCTACCCATCATATGGCTCCTAGAGCAGATATTTTTATTTCCGAAGCCCCTATAGCCGGGAGTGTCTACACAGAAAATAACTCCTCGAGGCCTAGGGTCGCATCAATTTTCCCACTTACCTAGGTCCAAGCAGATGATTTCTATCATGTCTCCCATCTTGGGGTGAACTTATTTTCCATTCAGCAGCTTTGCTAGTTGGGGCAAGCAGTTTTCTTCAAAACGACCACAGTCGAGGTTATAGACTCCCACATTGGTTTAGTGATTGCTTGAGGCACGGCACAGCCTAATGGCCTTTACCATATGACACACTTTCTTACCAAGCCGACTGTTAATGATTCTGAGTTCCATCACTTCCAGGCTTTGGCCACTACATGAGAGCCTACGACCTCTGTGTGTTTTTGGCATTTTCACTTAGGTCATCTTGGCTACGACTCTCTCTATGAGCTGTCACTTCAAGGGATGGTTGAGGGCCTTCCATGCCTAAAACTATCTCGAGAGGTCTGTAGAGCACATCAGCTAGGTAAGCAACGTCGTACACCCTTTCCTCAGCACTCTATTACTCAAGTTGCAGAACCCCTTAGGCTCATTCATGTTCATCTTTGTGGTCCCACATCCACTGCCGCCTTAAATGGTGCACTATACTTACTTTTTATAGTGGATGATTTCTTCATCTTCCCTTTGCTCACATCATTTGAGATCATGCCTACTGAGACGGGTCTACTGCTAGCTCTTGACCTTCTTGCAAATAGTTCAACTCCCAACCTCCACAAGACCCGACCATATGGGATTCGGGGATCCTTCTTTCGAATCTCACTCCTAAGGGTAGAAGGTCTACTCGGCTTGCCCCTCATGCTTCATATGCATCGTTGTTTACAGTTGATTATACTACACATTTTGAGCCGAATATTGGCAGGCAGCTCTCCACGACCCTCTATGGCATGAGGCCATGGAAAAGGAATTGGACAATATTGACCGAAACGAGACTTGGACCTTGGTGGATCGTCCTAGTCACAAGAAGGTCATCTAGACAAAGTGGATCTTTAGGACCAAGCTAAAGGCTAATGTTACTTTACACAAATACAAGGCTCGTCTTAATAATGCAAGGTTTCAGGCAAAAGCACAGCATTGACTATGAAGAAACCTTCACACCTACCACTCGGTTGACATCATTTCATCTGTTGGTTGCACTCACCGCTCACCACAATTGGCCGATCTAACAGATGGATGCCAAAAGGGCCTTTTTGAATGTTTATTTCCCGGAGGAAGTCTATGTGGAGTAGTCTCCAACTTTTTTTTTGCTAACCGACCTGACAAGGTATTTCACTTGCAAAAAGCTCTTTATGGGCTAAAGCAAGTGCCACGGTCTTAATTCCACAGGATGAACAAGTTCTTGTGGACTCATGGATACCATTCTACCCCGTATGATCCAAATCTCTACGTGCCCACCATTAGTGCGGAGATCAGCTATATCTCACTTTATCTTGTTGATATATTACTCACTGGCTCAAATTCTGCGGCTCTAGCAAAAATTAAGATACAGCTTTGCACTACCTTCCAAATAACAAACTTAGGATTGTTGTCTTATTTCTTAGGGATGGAGATTGTTGGATCCAAAGGAAATATGTTTCTATCATAGCAGAAGTATGCCCTACACCGAGTGGAACAATATTGCGCTAATCAAACATGCCTAGTGGCCACACCTCTAGATCGCATTGCCCATCTACACAAGGATACTTTGGGTCCATCGCCTTCGCCTTTTAATGGTCATACCTATCATTCTGTTGTAGGTAAATTACTTTGGCTGATTCATACCAAGAGAAAGCCATACAGGAAAGGCAGCAAAGCTGGGAGGAGGAGAGAGCACTCCGGCGGGACCTTGCAGCCACACAAAGATTATTACAAGTGGCACCAGGGGATGCCACTTTCCACACACAGGAGGTGCGTGCGCGAGCAGCCATTGCTGGCCTAGAGGACAAGCGCTCTGAGTTCTCTTTCCGCACCATAGCAGCTTTCTGGGCGCAGGACACGATGTGCAGGGAGTTTTTTCAGGTGCACCAGCCTTGCACCTCAAGAGAGCAGATACGCAGCCTCCGAGATCAGTATGGAAGGATCCATTCTAGCCCAGACGAGGTGATGGAGATTGCCACCGACTACTATAGTCGCCTCTTCCAGTAGGAGACAGCCTCAGCTAGAGGACATCGATGTAGACAACAGGTTTGGGATAACATCCCTTCCCTCATCACAGAGGAGATGGGACGCTCCCTCCTAGCCCCCTTCACAGAGAAGAAACTAAAGGAGACTTTCCATACACAAGACGGGCAGAAATGCCCGGGAGAGGATGGCCTATCTAAGCTTTCTTCACTACCTTGTAGGAAGTGGTGAAGGACCCCCTACTGTTGGTCTTTCAGGAGATTTTCACTTCAAGACAGATGCCAGGGAGTCTATCGGCAAGTCTTATCAATCTTCTCCCCAAAGGGGGAGACCAGTTGGAGCTTTCCCAGTGGAGACCAATCACCTTACTGTCAGTGGCCTGTAAGGCACTGGCAAAGATGATTGGTAGGCGACTACGCCCCTTGCTTCCAAACATCATCCATGACACACAAACAAGCTTTGTCTAGGATAGGAGCATCCTGGACAATGTATTCACCTTCTTTGAGTTGACAGAGTGGGCCCAGTACAGTGGGTAGAGACTGGTCGTACTACTCTTGGATTTTGAGAAAGCCTATGACAGGGTGGACTAGGATTTCCTAGAGGGCACCATGGTGAGGTTGGGATTCCCCCAAGCTTGGATTTCTAGGATCTCCGCACTTTACAGATCGGCCACCAGCAGGGTTCTCATAGGAGGGAGGCGAGGGAGGAGTTTCGGTTGGAGAGATCGGTCCGACAAGGCTGCCCCTTGGCCCCGTACCTGTTCCTTCTCTTTGCAGAGGCGATGTCTCACTTTCTCAGGTCACGTGTGAGCGGTTTGCGTGGCCTCCGACTTCCACTAAGAGAGGAGACTGAGTTGTTAGACTCAGAGTATGCAGATGATACAGCACTCTACATAGAGGACGACGAGTTGATGCTGGAGAGACTGAGGTTGGCTCTTGAAATGTTATGTTCTGCAGTAGGAGCGAAAATCAACTGGTGAAAGTCAGTTGGTTTCCTCGCACACCTGGACTCTAGCATGGAGTGGGGCGTCCACCTGGGATTTAGATGGGTGAGCAGAGGACAGAGCGTCCGATACCTAGGGTTCCAGGTGGGACTCGACATCACTCCCGCCTAGCAGTTTCTTCCAGTCCTCGATTCTATTCGGAGGAAGCTGACCTTCTGGAGCACGGCTCACCTCTCACTAACCGGTCGAGCCCTAGTAGTTAGCTAGGTCCTCCTAGCGATAACGTGGTACATCGCCTCGTGTTGGTGCTTCTTCTCGTCCTGCATAATGCAGCTTCGCCGCCTAGTGCGGAATTTCCTTTGGTCCGGGTCAGACAGCTCCAAGGATTCCAGGGCCAAGGTGGCGTGGGCAACCATTATACGACATCGGTCAGAGGGAGGGCTTGGGATCATAGACCCAGAGTATCAGAGTATGGCCCTCCTGGGCAAGCTAGTTGTCCGCGGCCTCACACCGGGAGGGCAAACCTGGAAGGTCCTATTGCAAGAGGGTCTTCAGGACTGTAGATCCAGGATTGGCGGTGAGTGAAGGCTGCCCTGATATGGATCTTCACGTCAGGCCAGATCACCCTTCCTACGCAACTTTCTCTATGTGGCAGGGCCTCCATAAGGCCCTTATCCAGAGCTGCCCAGGCTGCCAGGAGGAGATAGACCGTCAACCGGTGATTTGAAACCCCCAGGTCAGGAACCGGGAAGGGGCACAGATTGGCGAGCGCCCCGACATTCAGTGGGCTGGTTGGGAGGTTGGCCTGGCTCGTACCATTAGGACATGGTGAGAGGTGTACAGGATGGCGGACGAGGAGGTGCTGAAGCAAGCATCAGGCTGCCAGCGAGGAGTGGAGCTGAGGAGAAGGGAGATAGACGCAGCGATACCTCAGGAGTGACTTGCTCCCCTGATCCGAGAGCCGATAGAGCCCGTGGAGGTATGGGCCGCTAGGTTTTCGCCAGCAGGCATCCCCCTACAGGTGGCAAGTAGAGTGGGTGGCGCTCCACCTAAGACCTTTTTCACAGTGCAAGATGGGGGGCGTCTGGCTCTTGACAAAGGGCACCAGGATGAGGGGATAGTTGTCCTTTCCTGGAAGAGGATCTGGGTGGTTGGCCTTCAAGGGAAGACATGGTGGCTGGACCCTTTGGTCTTTTGGCAGGAGCTCAGGGAGTGGCGCCTCTGGATCTGGGAAGGAAGGCCACTTGAGGAGCTGGAGTGGGATCCGGGAGAGTGGCTTTGGCCGGCCACAGCGGTTGCCAAGAAGCCACCGAGGTTCCTGGAGTACACCGCCAGGATTGGCAGATATGTACTGATGCGGGAGGACATGGATTGGGCGCCGTCACGTAGCAGGCACTAAGCGGAGCACAGCATCACGAAGCCGTTTCGACGGACCTTCTGGCGCCGCCTATGGGACAGCTGGAGGCCGAGAAGGATATCGTACTTTTTATGGATGGTGGCACATGGAGGCTTGGCGGTGGGAAGTTGGCTTGCCCAGATGCAGAAGGAGGAAGTTTGTAAGCACTACACACAACAGTCGATGGAATCCCCAAAGCATTGCCTTTGGCCGTGTGAGGCGGCACAACTCGTGTGGAGAGGAGCATGCCGCATCTTGCGCCGCATAGCACCCAGTCTTGGATGTATCTCTTGGGGAGCTTTCTGCTGGCAGGCGGTCAGCCAGGGCCGTCACCTTCTGTATGAGGCCAGGATGCAAGACACGATATTCATGATCAAGGTAGGGTCATGCGTAGTGGTGGGTTTAGAGGCTCTACCCATCCGCCAGGTACTGGAGCCTACAGCAAACCGCTCTGAGGTATGGGAAATCATAGGGAGTCTTACTGATTGGCATATCTGGAAGGCGCGGTGTCAGGTGGCTTTCGGCGAAGAGAGACTTTCAGTACAGGCGACCCTAGCGGAGCTCTGGACCTCCATCATCCACACCCTTTTAGGCCAATGGGATTAGGTGCAAGGTGAGTCCAGGGCTCGTCAGGAGCTCCGAGGTCATTTCATGCGCACTTGGGGCGGCGAGGACCTGTTCTTCGTGATGCAGGCAGGCAGCCCTAGATGGCGATACACCCCCCCCCCCCCCCCCCCCCTCCATGGCTTCTTGCCCCTATCCCCCTATAGATTGGGCAAGTCCCTGAGCATTTGGAAATTGATTAGCAAAAGCCTCATCGCCAAGCTTCCAAAAGATTATGACATGAGGGGATATGCCAAAGAGACTTTCCAAGGGATTGATTCACCTCATTCCAAGGGAAGTGAAGACAAACTAGACATCGCCCAATGGAGATAGATTACTTTGCTTGGAACTTCCTAAACGATCCTAGCAAAGGCAATCTATCTCATACTAGCCCCATTGTTGCTAGATATTATCTACCCAACCTACAAAGGCTTTATTTGAGACCATAGCATGTTGGACAACATCTTCACCTTTTGGGAGTCTATGGCTCTTGCTTGTTCCAAGAACTGTGTTGCTCCTTAACTTTGAGAAGGAATATGACTGTGTGAAATGGGAGTTCCTATAGGCCACGATGTTAAGGATGGGATTCCTAGAGTAATAGTTCAAGGAAGACATAGCTGTTTACTAAGCACATAGTCAAGTTCTCATTGGAGGGGCCAGAGGAGAGAGATTTGACATCTAGAGATTAGTGAGACAAGACTTTCCACTAGCCCCCTTCTTATTTCTATCAGTAGCGAAGGCCAAGAGTGCTTTCTTGACAAACAGATCCATTGGAATTAAAGAAATCAAGTCATCCACTCCTAAACTCGAGCAGCTCCTTCATGTGGAGTTTGCAAATGGTACAACGATTTATCTAGATGGGGATGAGAGTAGCTTTAGGAACATAGTGGCCATGGAGAAACTCTACAAGGTATCAAGCGCCTTAATTAATTGGCATGAATTCTATGGACTTAATGTGACAAATTCTATAAATTTTAAGTATGTGACACTAGGCAGCCAAAATGTAGACCACAAGACGATTTCACATGGGTCCATTGAGGGCCTGCGGTAACATATCTTGTATGCCATGTAGGGCTCATCATTACTTTAGAGCAACAATTGACACCTATTCTTTGAACATTAGACAGTAGCTCCTCTATTGGAGCTTGGCAAGGCTTTCACTAGTAGGAAGAGTGGTGATCACCAACCAGATTCTTCTCGTGACCATGTGGTACATCACTCCTAGTTGGGCATTCTCCAAGTCCTTCATAGGCCAAGTAAAGTGCCTCATTAGGAACCTTATTGAGTCATGAGGAGATAGCAGCCCATGGTTAGAGCGAAGTTGGCTAGGAATGTTATTGTACAGCATAGATCTAGAGGACATTTAGTTATGAGGAGATGGAAGCCCAACTAGAGAAAAGGTGGCTTGGGATGTTATCATACATCTCGAATCTAGAGGACAGTAGACCAATGTTCACTAGATCTTCTAGGAGATCAAGACCAAAGACTTTGAGAGAAGTTTTGAGGTGAGATTTGAACATAGCAGCCAGAAACATCAGAAACGTTTAGAAACGAAACATCAAAAACGTGTTTCGTAAGTTTCTTTCAAGAGGGGGTAAAATAAGAAATGCGGGTTTTTTTATACAGGGATTTTTAATAGTTTTGACTAGGGAAAGAAGTTCTAAACCTCTATGGAACTCTCTTTTAAACAAAGAATGGCCAATTGAGCTTGAGTGATAATAGAGTCAATTGAGAATAATACATTACATATCCAAGATACATTATTGACTTGTCACTTATGTCAAAGTTAAAGCTATACTATGGTTTGGAACTCAAACATTATGATTCATATATATCATACAAAGAAAATTGAAATTAACATGTAAATAGCCTATCTACAATATGGACCGAGTCAAGTTGCAACATCATGATTCTCATTTCAAAACAAACTGACAAAATGTCAAAATCGAGAATGAATCATAATATATCATAAATAACTCATAAATGAGACTTAAGTCCTATAATATTCAACTCTCAAGACAAGAATAGATACTAGATTGACCAAGTCCAATAACTAAACAAAATCACAAAAAAATCAATCTCTCGTCCAAAATCTTGAGCCCTCACGAGTCATTATACATCATCATCATCATGTTTAACATTGCCCAATAGTTTTTGTCAAAAAAAACCATGTTTTGGGTTCCAACTCACCCAAAAAAAAAAAATGCCCTAGTTTTTTACTCTCAGAAATGTTTCGTACTTTAAGAAACGTTTCGTAAGTTTCAAATTCATAGAAACGTGTTTCTTAGCTGCTATGGATTTGAAGCTATTATCATCAACACATGGATATCCATTTCCTTTGGCCTCCACCAATCACCACCAGTTTAGTTGAGGAGAGGAGGATGCAGCCCCTTTTCTTGAATTACTACTTGTAAGTCAAAGGCCATACTCTTGAATAGAGAACTTACTTATCTTGGGGGAGGTTCTCTATATAGATCGCTAGCTCAGTGGGAGATTGGTTTGCATTTTAAAAAGGTACCATAGGAAATCCAAAGGTAGAGACTATAGGGTCTCAAGTGTGCTAGAGCTATGATTAAGGTTGTGAGAGAGGGAGTACCTCTTGATTGGAGAATGGATATAGATACTTCTCAAACTTGGATAGGTCTCTTATCCAAAGGGAATATCTCCTCACAGTCACTATGACTTGCAAAGACAATGTTTACTTTCATGTTTGAGGAGAATGGCCATCTTCAATGTGAGGACTTGGACCAAACAAAGTTCACATGATGTTCTAGACACAAGATCAAAGTGGTGGCAAGAGTAGCCATTCCTCAATAGGCCAGGTGACATGGCCTTCTTTGATTACACTACCAAGATAGCAAGAAGGATCCAAGTGAGCAAGATCAGAGTATAGCCAACAACCACCTCTCACTAGCTCATATAGGGCATCTCAGATCATTTTCCATCAAACTTTTGGAGGAGACTAGATGACATCTTTTGGCCTAAGAGGATATCCCTCCTCCTACGGCTATTACCTCATGGGGGAGGAACACAGAGACTACCTATGGGATTGTCCCAATGCCTAGGTGGTATGGAGGAGAGCCCATAGGATAATCTTTCATAGAACAGCAGAGACCATGGTTGCAACTTGGGGGACTATAGCTTGGGTTAGAGACAAAGGCCTAGCATGTGGATATGAGGATGTTCAAGGGAGCCTCTCATTTCTCATCATTAGACAGCACATAAGTAGGATTCAAACTCTAGAGATTACTCACATGCACAATGGCCCAAGGATACTACCAAAGATGGGAGTTGGTTCATCTAGACCATGAGGTGCAAACATGTTACAGACCTTTAGGATAAATGCACAATAGAGACTCTTTTGAGGATTTGGACAAAGATTATCCACGCTCTCCATGAGACATGCCTGAGGATACAAGGCAACTCTAAGTGGATGAGGAGGAGAGATGCCTTCTTCCAAACATGGGACTCTTGGAACCTTTCTTCACTCAACCCCTCAAATAGTTTGGCACTATAGCCCACAACATTGGTTGTTGCACAACCATTGTATTTGTGATGTATTTAGCTACTCTATATAGAGTTCTTTGTACTTTCTATCTTACCTCAGAAATTTTCTCCAAGGTGGTATAAGTAGAATACTCTCTTTTATTTGAAAAAAATCAATAGTTTCACATGGTAGCAATGAGAATAAAGTAAAGAACCACCAACTATTCATGCTTATCAGTGCAACAGTGTCTTTCCTGTTGCTGGCAATAGTGTATCATGGCCTTGCAATGGCAGCTCCCTAGGCCCCAATCATCAGCACCACGGAAGAAACCTACACAAAAAAATTACCACATACCACATCAAGCATGACTATCAAACAAGAGACATACTTTGTCATACCCACCACTTGCAACATCTCCCCCCCTCCCCCCTCCCCCTCCCCCACATGCCCCTCTCTCTAGTAGTGTCCCATACCACCTTATATGAGATAAATGTGTACTTGTCAAGGGTGGACCATCACGGTCCCATGAGCAAACAGTGGTTTTGTGCACAATGGACCTATATCCCACACAAGATAGCAAGTTGATGCTTTGATACCAATGAAGCATCACACTAGTATCCAACCTACACAAGTGACATAACACAAGCCATAGCCACAGCAAAGAACATAAAGGGAACAGACATCAAACTCACCTCCTAGCAATAGAGGCAAAGAGTGGTGATCCAAGAATGGTGATCACACAATGATCCGCACAATGCCTTCAATCCTATAAATAGGACTCAACTACTCTAATCCTTAAGTGCCCCTAGTGCATTCATAATGGGTCACTTTATGACCACTAAGGCCCATACTACTAGCTCCCATCCACATGTCCAAGGATGTAACAAAAAGATTCATGACAACCTTTGGAATATAGAGGACACTCTAGATGTACTTGTGAACATGTCCGAAACAGAAACGTTCAGCCCCAAAACAAGCTCATGAGAGAGTCTTTATTTTGCCTTCCTACATGCAGATTTTGCCCTAGTTCATTCGCTCTCCACCCTCTTTCTCAGCTCATCACTCTCCCTACTTGCTGTTTGCTTCCCCCCTTTAACATCTACTGCTGGCTACAGCCTTGAAACCCTACATTCCTCATCCCTCAATTGCCCAATCCTTTTCCTTTCCTGTTCACACTATTTGCAACAGTTTTCCCTCACATTTGGAGCTTTTTTTCAGTATTTAAAGCTACCAATCCCTCTCCTCTCTTTGTCCTTCGCTGTCCACATTGGTTCGAGCTGGTTTTCCCCAACTTTGCCGATGGTTTCCTCTATTTCCAAGAAGAAACAACCATCATGAAGGATACATTTTGAAGCCACACACACATCATTAGCAACTATGGAGCTAGCAATGGCTCAAAACAGTGGGAATGCAACTATTGCCATGTCACACACACGGGAATTGTTCACAAGTGAAGGATCATCTTGCTCATGTTAGTGATAAGGATGTTGATAATTACCTGTGCATAATGATGCGTTCGCTAGTTTAGAGCATTGGAGACAGGAACGCCTTGTGGCCAGTGAGGCGAATAGGGATGACACTCCATGACAAATGCACATCCTATAGTAACATAGTTGTACTTATTTCTTATGCACTATTTACCAAGTACCCTATTTTTTGAGTCTATATGACATAATATGATTCTATGACTATTCACTATTGAGTCTTCAATCTTGACAAATGTCATCATCATTCATGGGCCATGGCATACTCCAATCTTTTATATTAGGTTCTAACTTCTAAATCTTGATCTTGAAAGTTTTTTAAACTCATGGATTACGATTTTGCAATCTTACTATCTTAAATCTTTGGTAAAATCATGTATACTCGTCGAATCTCTTCTAAAGCTACATATATACTCTAAATTGTTGAGGAATTAAGTGGTTTGGTGTAGATGTTCAACATACAAATGGTATTACCCTTGTATATATGTGTAATATTAAAATATTCCTAGAAATTGATGTAAAATCTGTTTCCTCGTTTCGCCATTTCGGCTTCGGGCCAAATCTCCATTTTGCAACTCCAAAACGCGTTTCTATTGCGCCTTTCCAAAACTCCGTGCAACTATGCATAGGAATTATGTATGCAGGTTTGTTGAAATTGCATCTCCATTGCATGCCTTGCAAAAGAAGGATGTATCATTTAAATGGACTGCAATGGAAATTTCAGCATTTGAAAATTTGAAGGAAAAGATGACTTCAAATCTTGTGCTTGTATTGCCCAATCTAAGGAAGTCATTCATAGTTCAATGTAATGCATGTGGTAACAGCATTGGGGCTATTCTTATGTAGAACGACCGAGCTGTGGCTTATGAGAGCTAAATTCTCTAGGGTGCAAAAAAAAATTTGCAGGTCTATGAGAATGAGCTCTTGGTTGTAATTCATGCACTGTTCACAAGGACACATTATTTGTTGGGGGCTGCTTTTACAGTGCAAAAAAACCATCAAACTTTGAGGTTCTTTCTGACACAGACAAAGTTGCTAGAGAAGCATTTGATATGTACAAATATTCTCTCTATGTTTCATTTTCAAATTGTACATATTGATGGTAAAAAGAATGTTGTAGCTGATGCACTTTCACATGAGCCAAAAATTTTAGCCGTCAGCATGGTTTATCACACTGACTTGGATGCCATGAAAGAGCAACATGTTGTTGATTCGGACTTTGTTGATGCACTGTCACATGAGCTACAAATTTTAGCCATCAGCATGGTTTATCACACTAAGTTGGATGCCATGAAAGAGCAATATGTTGTTGATTCAAACTTTGTTTATGATCAACTTTGCAATGGCCAAAGGCATGAACACTTTGTGCTAAGAGATGGATTTCTGATGATGCATGGACAATTGTGTGTCACAAAGCAGTTAAGGCCTAGAGTTATCGCTGAAAGTCATGCTCCTCCATATCAGGACACAGAGGTATTGATGCCACGGTCAAGGCAATGGAGTATTTCTTTTATTGGCCATCTTTGAGGCATAACATAGAACAGTTTGTTAAGACATGCATCGTATGCCAGAAGGTAAAGCATGATAGGCAAAAGATTTCGGGTTTGTTGTAGCCCTTGCCTATTCCAGATAGGCCCTCCTTCTAAGTGTTGGAGAAGATCAGCGATGTGGTATATTGGCTAAAATTACCTCCACATTGGCTGATACACAATGCCTTTCATGTCAGTTTGTTGAGGTCTTTTCACGGCGATGTGCCAGAGAATGTCTGTTGAAATTCAACATGAGGTTGAGGAGCTAGATGAGATTTTGGTACCCGAGCAAATTTTAGCACATAAGGAAAGAAAGATCAAAGATAAGGTTTCCAAGAGATACTTGGTGAAATTTCAGAATTATTCACTAATGGATGCCAAATGGATGAAAAAGAATGACTTGGCAAACCATCCTCAACTATTGCAACTTTACCTAGATGCCTTTCAGTTAGAGCCCAGGCTCCATCGGGTTCAGTAGAGCTCCATCAAGTTCAATAGAGCAAGGGTTCGAAGTATTGCTTGATGCTCAAGGGGGAGGTAGCACTTCCACTCATCCAATTATGGACAGCTCTCGTATGTAGTGGATCTCAGATGTATTCAACATGCATCCAAGGTACTACACTGACAGTATGTTTGCCATGAGGTCACTACTTAGTGTACTAGTCACTGTGAGATGTATGCACATGAGTATGAGTTTCACCCGAGCTCAGTTTCAGCTGTCATACTCATGTGCACTATGAGATGTATGCACAAAACTTCTAATCAGTTTCAGCTCAGTTTTTGATTAGCTTAAGAACTATTTATGGTAACTTTTGGGATCAGTTTTGTGTCACTTTTTGCATTGACTGTTGGTTAGTTTTTGCAATGAGTTTGTGATCGGTTTGGGGTTATATTTGCAGCAGTTTGTGATCATTTCTCAGATCAACAAGTGATTAGTTTATGATCAGTTTATGCTTGGTTTTCAATGGTTTACATCTGGTTCCATGAATAACAGTATATGTTATGTTGCCATTGATGTTTTAGCCATGGTTTATGCTTGGTTATGCTATGCTATCAATTAGCCAACAAATAGCAGTCCCCAATAGCCCCCACACTTTGCAACTCAACGCAATGTGCCATAAGTTGCTACGATATGATTTCTCCATCTAACTCAAAGGATAGATCCACATATATCACTGTTTGACTATCCAATCACATAGACCTCATCAAACATACAAGTCAGGACCACCAAGCTCACACATAGTTTTTCATCATAATGGGGGCCTTAACAACTTTGAGCACCATGGACATTGGTGGCACCTTACAAAAGTGGGGCATTGAGCATTTCTAACACTAGAATGCTGGCTTTGCCAAGAAGATACTGCAATATGCTTCTTGTTCCCATGCATGATCTTGCCATTTGCAAAGTCATGGTGCCAAGTAACAATGGTGCTTGCACGTATGGCAGGTAGCACCACTATCAGCCACCCAATCATCAACAAGTAGATTCTACATGGGCCTGGTATTATACACTCTTTCTATGGGCAAGTATTGGAAATTTATCTCTGACATTGTCATGATTGATGCAAAGATAGGGATGCTCCAAAGAAGTATCTCATTCTGTCCACTAGCAATGATCTTGTCTGAAAGATTATTCACCATTTCTAAAGCCTAGCTGCCTTATTACAACAGCCATATTGACAGGTTCCCCTTCTTTAGGTGGGGGTTGTCATCATCCTTGTTGAAATCATCCTTTGCTACTAAGCCTCTCAATGACACAAGGGCATGTTCATTTTTCAAAGGGATATGGGCAACAATCTCCTCCTACAACATAATGGAAAACTTGGCAAGGGTGGGAAGATTGTCTTGGACATCAACACTGGTTTTGAGAGCATTTAAAGAATCTGGAAGTTTTTGTGTGTATAAAGTTGATCTAGCAAAGCAATAAGCTTCTGCGCTTGATTAACTAAGTTAGGCCCTTCAACAGTAAAATGCACAAGCTATTCCTCCAATTGGTAACAACAAAGATTATTTCATCTTATCCATCCTGGCAACATAAGTCCAAATAGATTGGGAAATTGTGTAACTACATGCTGAATCCAAGACTTATCACTGAAATGATGGTAATGAGGGCAGCTAGAGCTGCTTGAGCTGCATCTCCCACTTTGGGGGACTTTATCTTTGATCATGTCCCAATTTTGGTGCATCTTCAGGTGGGCATTGACAAATCAATTTAAATTTGAATAGTTTTCATTGTCAGTCTGATGCTGAGAATAAACAGGCAGACTATCTGTGCCAGAGAACTGCTGGATGGCAGTAAAAAGCCTTAAAAATGAGGGAAAACTGCAGGATAAAGGTTGGCTTAGAGAAACCGTGTAGACAAGAGAGACACCCATGCAATGAACAGAGAACCAAACTGAAAAAATACTACCTGCTGGCTGATACAAAAACATAGCGGTCCTCTGCCTTGGATTGTGTGTAGTTGACCTTGAACAGGCTAGAGAGATCATGAGACACAATGATCTGTACAGAGGGGGCAGGCTGTAGACTGCAAAGTTGCAGCAGATTGCTGCCACAAGGATGTTCAGTAAGTGCATAATCTTGCAGCAGCAAATACAATCAGCTGAAAAGTCGTCGTCACAAGAACTGCAAGCTCAAACTACAACACTCCCACAAACAGCAATCATTTAGCTTCTGGATAAGCATCAATGGTGAGGGTAGGGTCCTAAAGCAGAGACCATAAAAGGAGACATGAAAATCCCCAAAAAACCCCAAATATGGAGCTGGATAAAATCTCTCAACAGACAATATGCCAGCCACTTGAAAAGAAGGGTTGGTAATATAAATTCCATGAAGGGTTTGCTTCATCAAATGAGCTTGGAAGAAAAACATCACGATTGTTTGCTGCCTGCAGATCCCCAGTAGACATCTTGATGAAATTGTGGCTGTGAAATTTAGCAGTGTCATTATGTAGGCCACAGTAGCAGGACCGGTCAGCCATCCATCAGCGTGCATAGCCTATACAATACAATAACATCCTCAATACAATATCGATCAGACCAGTCAGCCAACCCAGTCACCTGGCCATTCAAACAGGGGAAGTGATATGCTGGGAGTTTTATGCACATGCTCATGCTCATCAAGGAACACCCAAGACAGCAGTGGACCTTTCCTCATCACTCACTCCTACTCAGCACTCTAATTAGCACTAGTGAAGTTCTGTTTAGATTTTTCCCATCACACATTGAAAGTCCTAACCTCAGAAGTATGCATAATCATTTCAAAACTGCAGTTTTTCCTGCTATCTTGTTGCATGCCTTGCATCTTCCCTACTTCAGTAAGTGTGCACACAATCAGGCCCAGAAACCTATACATGTTAATCTTACATCAAGTAAAAGTACAAACATAGAAGAACTTGATTACACACCCAAATGCTTCAAGAACAACCAGACACCCACAAGAAGAGAGAATAACTAAATACATGGTGTTGTTTGGAAAAATAAAGAGCTTACTAAACAACATAATCAATACAAGGAGCTCATCTAAAGTATCATTCTGTTTGAGCTCAACCTAACATTGATACAAAACCAGTGAAATTGCTTGCATCACAATTCGAAAGTACCTGAGGCAGTGGAAGCACCACTATCAGATCTATAAAAAACCATCCATTTAGATAATGCCATGCAATCCTTTTAGGATTATCTTCAAGTGTGCCAGATCCAACATGCGGTCCTATATATGCAAGTCGAAACTGCGAAACCAACACCATTTAGCACATTAGAATACAGTATTCAGACTAGCTAGCCTGCATGCAACAGGCAAAATCCAATCTTTAAGCATTGGAGGAGCTAAATAATCATAAAGAAGACAGGAAGTACAAAATTTTAGAAGTCCTGAAAAATGATGCATATTCTGAGAATAAATCTGTTAAGAAGTGTGCATTGTAAACAGAGAACTGCCAGCATTTTCAACTGCAATCAGGCCCTCCCCTTGTGCAAGTTTTATACTCGATTCACCATCACATCTGCCAGTGCATTGAAAGCACAATTATCTTTGTCCACAACTAGTCAATTCCAAATTTTTTGTTAATCTCACTTATTTAAATCCAACCTATATTGATAAACCCTCATTGGATAATTTCTCCTAAGAGAATTTATTACTAGAATCATTCTTTTCTCTGGAGAAGATACATATATGCTTTTTGCAGAAAGCACAGTAGTACATAACACACGAAGAAAAATGTATATGTATCTGGAAAATTCCAACAGCCAAATGAGGAGCCTAGCTTGTCGAGATATCAAGTTGCTGAATGAATGCACTGCCTGTCAATCATTGTTGTGGCCATAGAATGCAAGAGAACATTGTGGAAGATTGAGAACAGCAGAAACCTTGGACTAACATCATAGCTTTGATACTCTGGAAAATTTGGGTTACTAGACATGATCTTATTTTTGGAATGACCTACTGAGTTCTTTTGAGTGTCTAAGAGTGTCCAAAGAGACATCTGAAAAGCTGTGTCTCTATAAGGATACAAAGGGTTTGCTGAACTGCTCACCAATGCTGGGCTGAATAGCCAACACCACCTACCTCCTTCCAGCCTTCCTGTGACAAATGCTATCTGATCCTCCTAGCCCTCACGACAGAGTGCTGTTTTTAACGAAGTGCAGGCATTATTGCATGTAAATCCATCCATGAACCTGCCTGGTTTTCTTTTTCAGACAAAAGAAAATTGTACTATGACACCCCAAAGAAAATCCCCCTTGGGTCAAAAATGCATAGCAAGGGACCCTCTAAAGAGCAACTGAATACATTGTAAGTGCAATGGTTGTGTGAACAACCAATACGGTGAGATATGGCCTGGACCATATGAGGCGCTATGTGAAAGAATGTGCAAGAACCCCATGTCTGCATGAAAGCATCCCTCCTCCTCATCTCCTCAAAATCACCCTGCAGTGTCTACCATCTTTCACAGAAAGTATGGATGATCACTATCCAAATCCTAGAGAGAATCTTTGCAGTGGAAATATCCTAAAGTTCAATAGCATGGTTACATCTCATAGTCCAAATGAATCGAGCAATGATAATAGCAATCACCTCCCATTTATGATAGTGTCCATGAGTCCACTGTGCTTCTGAGTAAAATAGAGGGGGCATCTTGCTTGAATGCTGGCCAATGATGAGAAAAGAATGGCTCCACTAAAAAACTCCTCATATCCACATGTTGGGCTTGTGTCCTAGACCCAAGTGACTACCCCCCAAGCCACTAGTATAGTCTTTGTCATGTCATAAAAGACCATCTAAACACCCTCCTCCACAACTCCTAAGCTCTCACACAACCCCATAGATAGTGCCTTTGAGTCTCCTCTAACTCTTCACATCTTGCACATGTCACTAAGATCCTACCATAACCAAGCCATGTACCTACTACCAAACTCCCATGTGTTGGGTTCAACAATATGAGAGAGAGATAGACAAACAAAGAGAGAGAGAGAGAAAGCGACACTGACGCCTGAAGACTACTTGCGCGCCTCACGACTGCCTGACGACTGCCTGCGCGCCTGAAGACCCACCCGCCTGATGACTGCCTGCGCGTTTGACGACGCCTGAAGACCCGCCTGTATTCGTTTGTGGCTGCCTGCTCCGCCTGTGCCTGCCTGCTCGCCTGATGCCTACCGTCTGAAGCCTGTGGTCGCAGAGCAAGCCGAAACAGGTCTGCTTCGTCCCTGTCTTTTGCTGCCATTGAGTCGTCTGCGGTGGCCATCAGTCACCGGGATCTGCGCCCGCAGCTACTCGCCTGCCTTCACACGCCCTGTTCGTCAAGGGTTCATCTGCACGCGTGTGTCCTGTTCTCCACAGGAGCCCCGTTGCAGTCCTATTGCTGCAGCCGGGTGGTTCCCTGATTTTGCAGGTCTGCCGGACCTGCAGAGCGAGCGAGAGAGAGAGACAGCGAGAGAGAGAGAGAGAGAGAGAGACGCTCAGTTCCAGACCTGCTCCTTCACCTTTGTCGTAGTCCCGCCTCAGCTCAGAGAGAAGCATGGCTGGCCCGGATATGGCTTTTATTGACCAAATGGTGGCCGCCCTTGGTCTGGATTCTGATACGGAGGAACCGGAGGATATGGTTCCTTGCACAGAGGAGATGCCTCCTGCTCCTGACTTTCAACCTGCGGGCAAACGCTCCAAGCATACGCCCGAAGAGACAATCGGTCATCAGGATCGTTCTTATGCTCAGGTGGCCTCTGATTCTGTGCACTCGCAGGAGATTGACTGGGAGCATTTGCTGGAGTTTGCCAATACGTTGCTTGGTGACTATGTCTAGCATAACCATGAAGCTTTTTCTAACGCGGGAACTAAAGAGGTTCTGGAGGCAACGGTGGATCCAAAAACTATCCTGCGCTCTTTTTCCGTGTTTTATGACCGTGCAGTTATACTCTTCTTCACTGGTAGGATCCCAGTGCTTTCCCATATTCGCCAGTGGCTGCACCATTTACTAGAAGGGGAGTGTGTTGAGGAGATTTTTGTTGGGCCTCCAGGCTTTTATGAGATGCTGCTGAAATCTGAGAAGCATCGGGCTGAGCTCCTGTCCAAACTACCTTTGTTCTTCGATCGCCGTTTGGTTCATGTTGTGCCATGGCGCCCTATGGCAGACTTTCAGCGCCTGCTTCAACGTGAATGCCCGGTGTGGGTTGAGGTGGAAACTTGCCCGGCTGTCTATTGGCCATTGTTAAAGGATGCCATGGCCGTTGTGGGAACGGTACTGGTCCCCCCCAAGCCTAAGGGCAATGAATAGAAATCGTTTGTGTATGTTATGGGACACTGCCAGGAAAAGGCCTGCGTGGCTGCGCCTTAATTGCTCTGGCATGCATCCTTTGCATTTTCGCTTGAAATGGGGCAACTTTGCAGGACACTGCTTTTCGTGTGGTAAATTGGGGCACTTTATGGCCGAATGCCCAGAGAGGCAATCGTCTTTAGAGAATGTGCATGTTGTGCCGCTCATGGATGACATGGTGCTTGATGCTCCATCATAGGAGAAACCCCAGCCAACCTGTGTTTTGGATAAAGGTAAACAACAGGTTTTGGGTTTGGATTCCCGTAGCAATGACTGGAGAGAAGCACGTCCAAAAAAAGGTAAAAAGTTGGATGATGGCCTATCGGATTCTGGGCCTACTGTGTCACAGGATTCCATGCGCACGTATATGCACAGGAAAGAAATGTTCTCTTCACAGCATGCTGCGCGTACTATGGTTCCTTCTGCTCCCCGTAATCAGTCTATGAGGAAAGCATATACAGACAGTCCCAAGGGCCCACCTGCTAAGTTGGCATTTGATTCTAGAGGCAATGTGATTACACCCTAGGATCGTCGTTATCCCCGTGCCATCCCCAAGACAGTGGATATCCCATCTACCTCTAAAGCGGACTGGCAGAATTCTTTTGCAGTGTTAGCTGATTTTCTGGATGACGGTGTCCTTGACATTCTGGCAGACAAGGTTAAATCGAGGCAAGTGGTGCCTCGTTCCTGATTTTCTTTTACACATATATGAAGATAGCCACGTGGAATGTGCGAGGCATTTGTTCTCGCCATAAGCAACATGCCATGTGGACTGTCTTGCATGAGAATCAGTGGGATGTCTTGTATGCAGTGGAGCACAAGAGTCACGGTGAAGCAGAAAAAGTTGTAGATTGCCATGGGTATCGCTTGTTTTATGCAGGGACACACGCTGTGCATTATTCTGGTGTGCTTATGATTGTCCATGAGAAATATCAGCCTGTTCTTATTAAAAATGATGTACAAGGCCGCTTTGTGGTAATTGAAATTTTATTTGAAGGGGAGATCTTATGGTTGCTGGGCCTCTATGCTCCGAATGACCCTTTATCTCACCGGGATCTTTGGAAGACTTTGTAGAGCTCCATGTCACTTGGCAGAAGGGGTTTCTTGATGGGGAATTTCAATATGTGTGTTGACTCTTCACAGTCCACCTCAGGGCATTCGGTGATGGATGCTCCGGAAAGTCGGGCGTGGAATGCCTTTGCTCTTGCGGCACTTAAGCAAGATCTATGGTCTTGGTTACAGCCTTCATCTGCAGGGTTTACTTTCCATTCCGCACAGTATGCATCTACATGGTCGCGGTTGGACCGAAAGTACATTATGCAGGATGATGATTTTCTTCCTGAGATGCTGGAAATGCAAGTCTTGCAACAATATGCCTTGTCCCTCTCCAGCTTGAGATACTGGCACAACCCATTGCACCTTTTCTGCAGTTGCTGGATAGTCTCCCTTTACGTTTCAACTCGTCTTATTTGAAGCATTCAATCTTTCAGGGCTATATGCAGCAATTGATTGAGAGATTTTTATTGGACTTTGCCTCTGAGGACACAGTTTCTTTTGAACGACTGCTCTCTAATGTGCAACGGGTTGCTCGCCAATATGGGATCCATCATGCCTCTCTTTGTCGGCGGCGCCGACATGCAGCGGACTTACTGGCTTTGGTTTGTTCGCTATTGGTGGACACCCTAGATGATGAATTTCTGTTGTCCCTGGCGCAGCGTTTAGCAGATCTTATTAAAGAATTTCAGTTGAAATCCTATCAGCAGGCCAAATTGCACAATTTGACTGACAATTTGCAAGATAGTGCTTGTCAGACTCATAAGTTCTTTCGCGCCTTGCATGCTTCTCCTACGCGCGAAAATATGACCAGACTCCAGGATTCAGAAGGTCGCATGGTCACTGATCCGCACGCCATTGTCAATATGTGCAGGAACTATTTTCTGGATCTTCTTGGTTCTTCTCCGCCGCCTTCTGACCAGGTCACGCATGCACGTTCAGTCTTCTATGATCTGGTCCGCCATCAGGTTCCATTTGATATGCAAGCTACTTTGGAGGCAGATATTTGTGAGGAGAAGGTTATGGATGTTTTGTTACACCTGCCGAAGGATAAGAGCCCTAGCTGGGATGGTCTCACCAATGAATTCTTTGAGAGCTCAGCTACCCAACTGGTGAATCCATTGGCGGCTATGTTTCAGCAGGTTTGGCAAACAGGGGTCATGCCTTCCTCTTGGAAAGAAGGCCTTATCAAACTGCTTCCAAAGGTTCCTTCGCCGTCAATGTTGCAACAGTGGAGACCAATTTCTTTGATGGGCTCGATGTATAAACTCTTTTCTCAAGTGCTGGCGAATCGCCTCTACAAGCACCTTCTAGCTATTGTGCATCCTCTTCAATATGGTTTTATTAAGGGCCGCAACATTCTGCATAATATTTTAAATGTGCAAATGGGCATTGACTATGCAAGGCACTCTAGTCAGGAAGTGGTATTGATTCAATTGGATCTGGAGAAGGCTTTTGACTATTTAGACTGGTCTTTCATTGCAGAACTTATGTCTGCTATGGGTTTTGGTACTCGAATGTCCCGATTGATCTACACCATTAGTGCTGCGGCTTCTTCGCACGTTATGCTCAATGGCGGGGTTACAGAGCCATTTGTCCTTACACGCTCGGTGAGACAGGGTTGCCCTTTGAGTCCTCTCTTCTTTGCCTTGGCAACCCACCCGGTTCTTTCAATATTATCTTCAATGGCAGCTTCTGCTCAGCTGGCCGGATTGTCTCTTCCTTTGGGACAGCACTTCATTAGCGAATCTTTGGCTGATGATAGCTTCATGATTTTGCGTGCAGACAAGGACAACATTCGCAAGGCATTAGATGTTTGGACGCTCTTTGGTCATGCTTCGGGTCTTCGCATCAATGCCTTCAAATCAGCCATTCTCAGTTGCACGGAGTCTAATTTACAGTCATTGGGCTGGCAGGGTCAAGTTGTTCCCCGTGGCTCCATTGTCAGGCATCTTGGGTACTTGTTGGGTGTTGATGTGCGGCCAAAGCAACTACTGGAGTGGATTTCACAGAAATTGGCAACTAAGTTTATGTATTGGAAGTCGCAAGCGTGGCCCTTCCATGTCCGCCTCAAAGTGGCCCAGACAATTATACTGCCAATGCTCACATATTTCTTGCCATTGCTGCCGTGGACTCCTACTACTTTGAAGGCTCTCACTCGCCCCATTCGTTTCATGTTATGGAATAAGGATTCATTGCACGCAGGTATTTCATGGATTTCGTGGACACATACATGTACCCCCAAACGCCTGGGTGGTGGAGCTATTTTGGATGCTGAAACTCATATGCTAGCTCTTCGTTGGTCTCTTTTTCGCGCTATGTGCGTGGATCATCACCCGTGGACCATTATAGCCCGTTATTTTCTTGAGGACAACGGGCTTCGGCATGGTAATACACAACTTCGGGGCTCCTGGTGGCATGTCCTTAATGCAGACTCTCGGTTTTCCAGTCCCTCCTCCTCTCTGTTACTGCATTTGGTCGGCTCCTGGAAAGTGGTGCTCCAAAAGGCGCGTTGGCATCCAGCGGAGGACCGCTTGCATACTAACTCCTTTCAATTGGAATTGTTGGCAGTCTCGAGATTACTTTCATGGGAAGACAAACATGAGCTCAAACCAAAATTTAACCGCATGGCCCGTTTGGGTGTGACTTCAATTGCGGATGCCACCCTTGCCAGTCGTAATGTCTTTGCATCGTTTCGTACTGCCAGGAGACTTTTCAGAATCCTGCATGGATACCATGATTTATGGGCACAGCTTTTGTTAGTGCTTCGGGGCAGGCAACCCTTTTCTGACCTTGCTGTGGATCGTCCTTGGCAGGACTGGGATCTTGCAGGCCGGTTTAGTCTGGAAAAGGCCTCTGCTAATCAGGTATATCATCTTCTGATTAAAGATCATCAATGGCTGGGTGTTAAAGCTAATACTGTATAGGGATTGCGGAAATCTCAATCATGGTGGAAGGCAACTGTGATGGAGGGCTGGTTGAATAAGACACCTTTCAAATGTAAGGTCTTTCTTTGGCAGGTGATGATTGGTGGTCTTCCTCTTGCCTCGGCCCTTTCCAAGCGTCGAATCTCAAACGGCAATTGTTTCTTCTGTACCACTACTGTGGAATTGGCCCAACATCGATTTATTTCTTGCCCGCTCGCCAAGAAGATCTGGTCGCTCTTGTCACAGGTTTGGCGTGCAATGGTGGGATCCTCTCTAACCCCTTTCGATTGGGTTTTCGTACGGCCAAAATACCCCACACCGCCACAGTTGCATATGAAGATCTTATTCCACTTTTTCAGATACTGGGGATGCTGGCACAATTGGACCATTCGGAATGCCTTTCTTTTTGATTCGGCCTCTAATGTACCGAGACACATTGCCCGGCTTAAAGGTCTCTTGCTTTGGCAGATAGATCTCATTCGGCACTCGGACTTGCTCCCCCGGAGGACTTGCTTCCCTGGCATATGGCAATTTCCTCTGGGTCTTTGCCATGACTTGTGTAACTTTTTTGTGGCTTAGTACTGGGATTTTACACACGTTGGCTTAGAGCCCTCCTGTATCTTGTAATCATGTAAACTTGTACCTTTTTTCTGTAATTAATACAATTACCTTTTACGAAAAAAAAAGAGAGAGAGAGAGAGAGAGCGCTAAGGTGAATGCAGCTCCATGAGAGAGAGAGACAGAGAGAATTCTTGCAAGTACACAACAAGCTGAATAGATTGATGTGATAGATGTTGATGAAAGTACAATGGTTAGGGCCTCATTAAATAGGCCTAGGGTTTCCCCCAAACCTTTGACCCTTATTAAATGCTAGGAAGTGTAAAAGGCATTTACACACACTTACACACCTAAGGTGCGTTCACACATGGGGGCATTCATAAAACAAACAAACCCCCCTTCAGGTCATGGGTGGCTGAACCCATGACACAAAATACATATAGAAATGAAAAATGGAAGGTCTTACGTCAAAGAGGCAGTGTCTAGTCCCATACAATGATTCTCAAAAAGGAAATACATAAGTGAGAGAGGTGCAACGTGGGGATGACATGGTTTACCGAGAAGCTCAAGGACCCTAAGTGAGACATGGTTCAGAGGTGTGTGTGCATGGCTTAGAGGCATTGAGCACATGACCAGAGGCTAGATAAATGGGTATGGCTTTCGGGATCAAACTCAGAGGTAATGCATACAGTGGTTATAAAACCTCCTCCCCCCCCCCCCTTGTTAGAGATCAGTGCCTAACCGGGACTGCACAGTCCAGTCGGACTGTACAGTCGGATTGCCATGTGGCAGTCCGACCTGCCCTGATTTTCGCCCTGTTTTCTGGCTATAAATAGCCGAGGACTTCAGCAGTCTCCTACACTTCTCTGCTCGCACATTACAGACTGGTGGCACGCACAGATTCCGTCTCTATTCGCAGATTTCAGATAGGAGACAGTGCAGACTGCAGCGGACTTCGAGGTGAACAGCAGGTTGCATCGTCGAGGTGGAGACATGCAGTCCAGCGCACTGCGCCCGTGTATATATCTGCATATCTTTGTATTCAGCACACTTTATACAGCAGATCTTCATCTTCCACTGTCTCTTTCTTTCTCTTCTCTCTCTGCATTCTCTCTCTCTCAGTCCTACGCTTCCGCACCGCTGCACTCTGACATGGTATCAGAGCAGTGTTGAAGGGCTGACTGAGCGCAGAACCAACCTGAAGAGGAGTTTCTATCGCAACACAAGGTTGCATTTTCAGCTTTTGAGGGCGGGCAGGAGGGCTGCGCCTCGGAACAAGGCTGAAGCTAGCGTGGGTGCGCAGGAAAGGAGTCCAGGTGGTGGATTTGCTGCTGTTTACTGCTGTTTGACGAGGAGGAAGTTTGAGTTTTCAGCTTTCAAGTGCAGGTTTTGCTTTTTCATTGCCTCCGGCGAGTGAAGAAGTTTCAGGACACGGAAGAGCCTTAGCAGGCTGAGTTTTCACAGTCAAAGGGGGCTGCTTTTGCGTTTGTGAAGGCATTACAGGTGAAGATGTCTACAGAGATTGACTTGGAGTTCCAGGCGATTATGAACCAGAAGGTGCCTGTCTTACCGGCTCTTCCCGCAGATCAGAAGCTCGATGGCGACAACTACCGCATCTGGCGCGTCATGATGTTGGCCATCCTTGAATCCTATGATTTGGCGGAGCTTGTACAGGAGGAGATCGACCGGCCCTCGATAAGAGATGAGTCCAAACTCTCTTCCGAGGCTCGTGCAGAGTTGGCCAAGGCTCAGTCTCACTGGGACAAACTGAATGCCAAGATTCGTTCCTTTCTTTTTCTATCTTGTACTACAGCCGTGATAGCTCACATCTTGAAGGTGGCTCGGGAGATATGGCTGGAGCTTGATCAGATGTACAACCGGATGACCCTTATGAAGCGGGTTTCTTTGGAGGTTCAGATGCGGACCTTGTCCGTAAATAAGTCTTCTTCGCTACGGGAGCACATCAACAAGCTAAGACAACTTCAGATGCAGGTTCAGAATGAGGGGAAGCCGATTTCCTCCCAAGACATGGCGATCACACTCTTGTCCCAGTTGCCGCCACGATTCGGTACATTCTACTCTGCCCTTATTGCTTCGGGGCGAGAGTCTACTCTTCGTTGGGAAGAGTTGGTTCCTATGGTCTTGGACCAAGAGGAACAGCTCAAGGGACAGAATGCTTCCAAGTCGGAGGCGCTGACAGGTCAAGCCTCTCAGAAGAAGGGGAAGGACCAAAAGAAGAAGAAGGGGGATAACAAGTCAAAGAAGGACAAGGACAAGGACAAGAACAAAGAATCCACATGTCATATTTGTGGAAAGACTGACCATTGGAAGAAGGATTGCCCTGACAAAGACAAGAAGGACATCAACAAGAAGGACACAAAGGATTCTAGAGCAGTGGCTGCACCCTCATCAGCTGCATTTCTTCATCTAGCTGTCATTGAGGACTCTTCACCGAATGCTTCTGATGCTGCGATGACGGCTCCCCAGACTCGAGAGTGGATCATTGATAGTGGTGCCTCCCGGCACATGACTCCTTCATCAGATGGTGTTGCCCAGTTGCGACCCTCGCGTAGGCAGATTCTCATTGAAGATAGCTCTTCCGTGTCTATTGCAGGACAGGGTAAGATGCAGCTTATTCCAGATGGACGTGGTGGTACCCATACCTCAGAGGTCTTGCATGTACCAGGTTTAGGGTATCATCTCCTGTCAGTTCATAAGATTTTCTCCCTTGGACTTTTGGTGGAGTTTGGCAGTAACTCGGTGCGAGTCCTTGATCGTGGGTCAAGGAAGGTTCTATCATCCGGATATGAGGAGAATGGCATCTATAAATTGAAGTCTTCCACCGCCCTCTCTACTCTTCTTCTTACCTCTCAAACACAGTCAGAGTTATGGCATGCTCGGTTTGGTCACCTCAACTATGATTATCTTCGAAGGGCGTCACGTGGACAGCTTGTTCGAGGGTAAAAGATACTATTCAGTCTTTTCTTCTTCGTGTTACGCAGGTACAGGACCAGCTTCGGCACATGCAATCTGCTCTTCCCGAGGCGCATCTCGTCGGGACGGTCCTCTACAAGCTCCCCCCGGAGTTTGATGGAGTGGCCAATGCTTTGCGGGCGCAGACATCATCAACTCCTATCAGTTTTACACATATGACCTCGATGCTTCTTGAGCATGAGACATCCTTGAGATTGATTTGATTGTCACAGGTGATCATGCACAGCAGGTCCGAGAGACGAAGTCAGCTTTACATCGGACGTTCGAGATGACGGACTTGGGTCTACTCCATTTCTTTTTGGGCCATGAGATTTATCAGTCTCAGAGGGGGATCTTTATCTCTCAGCAGAGATATGTACAGGAGCTCTTGGTTTCTTTTGCGATGGAGGATTGTCGGCCCCTTTCTACTCCTATGGATCCGAACTGGAAGGCCACTTCCCATTCAGCTTCTCCTATGGCGGATGCTTCCCGCTATCGTCAGTTGATTGGATCCTTGATTTGGCTCCTCAACACTCGTGTTGATCTATGTTTTGCTGTTGGGCTCTTGGCAGGGTTTATGAGTGAACCTCAGACGGTGCATTGGCAGGCTGCTCAGAGGATACTTCGGTATTTGAGGGGGACGTCTGATTTAGGGATTCATTATCCCGCAGGGACAGATGGTTCAGATCTTGTACTTGCAGGTTGGAGCAACTCGGATTGGGCCGGTGATGTGGACCACAGGCGGTCTACTACAGGTTACTGTTTTACCTTGGGTGCAAGTGTTATCTCATGGAGTAGCAAGAAGCAGCCCACGGTAGCCCTTTCGTCTACTGAGGCGGAGTATCAGGCCGCGTCTTCCACCACATGTGAGGCTATGTGGCTTTGGAGATTATTGGAGGAGCTTGGCTGCCCCCAGACTCGTCCTATTTTGCTGCAATGTGACAATGAGAGTTGCATTGCCTTGGCACGGAATCCTGTTTTTCATGCCCGGACGAAGCACATAGAGATCCAGTACCACTTCATCAGAGAGAAGCTTCTGGATGAGACCATCAATGTGGAGTACAACAAAGCGGAGGACAATCTTGCAGATTTGTTTACGAAGGCACTTCCCCAGGCTCTACTTCGGAGACATTCCAGATCCCTCAGGCTTCTGCCCCGCCCAGGCTCTGAGAGGGGGTGTTAGAGATCAGTGCCTGACCGGGACTGCACAGTCCATACTGTACAGTCGGACTGCCACGTGGCAGTCCGACTGCCTACAGTCCAATCGGCTACAGACCTGCCCTGATTTTCGCCCTATTTTCTGGCTATAAATAGCCGAGGACTTCAGCAGTCTCCTACACTTCTCTGCTCGCAGATTACAGACTGGTGGCACGCGCAGATTCCGTCTCTGTTCGCAGATTTCAGACAGGAGACAGTGCAGACTGCAGCGGACTTCAAGGTGAACAGCAGGTTGCATCATCGAGGTGGAGACACGCAGTCCAGCGCACTGCGCCCGTGTATATATCTGCATATCTTTGTATTCAGCACACTTTATACAGCAAATCTTCATCTTCCACTGTCTCTTTCTTTTTCTTTTCTTTTTCGTAAAAGGTAATTGTATTAATTACAAAAAAAATACAAGATTGCTTGATTACAAGATACACGATGACACTAAGCCATCATGTGAAGAGGTTCTCTCTGTCTCTCTCTCTCTCTCTCTGCTTACAAGAGACACGAGGGCCCTAGGCCAACGTGTGGGAAATCCTCGTAGTAATGCACTAAAAAGGTTACACCAATCATGGCAACGACCCAGAGGCAATTGCCATATGCCAAGGATGCAAATCCTCCCGAGGGAGCAAGTCGGAGTGTCGGATGAGATCTAGCTGCCAATGCAAGAGCCCTTTAAGCCTGGCAATATGTCTCGGTACATTAGAGGCCGAATCAAAGAGAAAAGCATTGCGCGTGGTCCAAATGTGCCAGCATCCCCAGTATCTGAAAAAGTGAAATAAGATCTTCATATGCAACTGTGGCGGTGTGGGATACTTCGGGCGCACAAAAACCCAGTCGAAAGGAGTTAGTGAGGACCCCACCACAGCGCGCCAAATTTGCGACAAGAGTGACCAGATGTTCTTGGCCAGCGAGCAAGAAAGAAAACGATGTCGAGCCGATTCCGCCGTAGTGGTGCAGAAGAAACAATTGCCATGCGAGATTCGACGCTTGGCAAGGGCCGAGGCAAGAGGAAGACCACCAATCATTACCCGCCAAAGAAAGACCTTGCATTTGAAAGGTGCCTTATTCAGCCAGCCCTCCATCAGCGTTGTCTGCCACCATGACAGCGATTTCCACAGTCCCCAAACAGTATTAGCTTTCTTAGCCAGCCATTGGTGATCTTGAATGAGAAGATGATACACCTAATTAGTAGAGGCCTTTTCCAGACTCAACCGGCCTACAAGGTCCCAGTCCTGCCAAGGGCGATCCACAGCCAGGGCAAGAAAGGGTTGCCTACCCTGAAGCTCCGACGAAAGCTTTCCCCATAAATCACGGTATCCGCGCGGGATCTTGAAAAGTCTCCTAGCAGTCCGAAACGATACGAGGACATTGCGAGTGGCAAGGGTAGCATCCGCAACCGACGTCACACCTAAACGGGCCATGCGGTTAAATCTCGGGCGGAGCTGATGTTTATCTTCCCATGAAAGCAATCTCGATACTGCCAACAATTCCAGCTGAAAGGAGTTAGTCTGCAAGCGGTCCCCTACTGGGTGCCAACGGGCCTTTTGGAGCACCACTTTCCAAGAGCCGACCAAGTGCAGTAAGAAAGAGGAAGAGGGACTGGAAAATCGAGAGTCAGCATTAAGGACATGCCACCAGGAGGCCCGAAGCCGTGTGTTACCATGGCGGAGCCCGCTGTCCTCAAGAAAATAACGGGCTATGATGGTCCACGAGTGATGATCCACACACATGGCACGAAAAAGGGACCAACGGAGAGCTAGCATATGAGTTTCTGCATCCAAAATAGCTCCACCACCCATGCGCTTAGGGGTACATGTATGTGACCAGGAAATCCACGAAATGCCTGCCTGCAGTGAATCCTTCTTCCATAGCATGAAACGAATGGGATGAGTGAGAGCCTTCAAAGTAGTAGGCGTCCATGGCAACAATGGCAGGAAATACGTTAGCATTGGTAGCATAATTGTCTGAGCCACTTTGAGGCAGACATGGAATGGCCACGCTTGCGACTTCCAATACATAAACTTCGCCGCCAGTTTTTGTGAAATCCACTCTAGCAGGTCCTTTGGCCGTACATCCACCCCCAATAGGTATCCAAGATGCCTAACAATGGAGCCACGGGAAATCACCTGGCCTTGCCAGCCTAATGACTGTAAATCAGGCTCCGTGCAACTGAGAATGGCTGACTTAAAGGCATTGATGCGAAGACCAGAGGCCTGACCAAAGAGCGTCCAAACATCTAATGCCTTTCGAATGTTGTCTCTATCCGCCTGCAAAATCATAAAGGTGTCATCAGCCAAAGATTGGCTAATGAAGTGCTGCCCCAAAGGAAGAGATAACCCTGCCAGCTGAGCAGAAGCCGCCATGGAGGATAACATCGAAAGGACCGGGTGAGTCGCCAGGGCAAAGAAGAGAGGACTCAAAGGACAACCCTGTCAAAGCGAGCGTGCAAGGACAAATGGCTCTGTAACCCCACCATTGAGCATAACTCTGGAGGAAGCCGCAGCACTAATGGTGTAGATCAATCGGGACATCCGGGTACCAAAGCCCATAGCAGACATGAGATCTGCAATGAAAGACCAGTCCACATAATCAAACGCCTTTTCCAAGTCCAATTGAATCAATACCACTTCCTGACCGGAGTGCCGCGCATAGTCAATAGCCATTTGCACATTTACGATGTTATGCAGAATGTTGTGGCCCTTAATGAAACCATATTGGAGAGGATGCACAATAGCTGGAAGGTGCTTGTGAAGCCGATTCGCCAAGACTTTGGAGTAGATTTTATACATCGAGCCCATCAAAGAGATTGGTCTCCAGTGTTGCAGCTTTGACGGCGAAGGGACCTTTGGAATCAGTTTGATAAGGCCTTCTTTCCACGAGGAGGGCATGACCCCTGTTTCCCAAACCTGCTGAAACATGACCACCAATGGCTTCACCAACTGCGTGGCCGAGTTCTGAAAGAATTCATTAGTGAGACCATCCCAGCCAGGACTTTTATCCTTAGGGAGGTGCAACAAAACATCCATAACCTCCTCCTCACAAATATCCGCCTCCAAAGTGGCTTGCATATCAAATGGAACCTGCTGGCTGACCAGATGATAGAAGACCGAGCGGGCATGCGTAACCTGGCTAGAAGGTGAGGGAGAAGAACCAAGAAGTTCCATAAAATAATTTCTGCACATATTGACAATGGTCTGCGGATCAGTGACCATGCAACCTTCCGAATCCTGGAGTCTGGTCATATTTTCGCGACCCGGAGACGCATGCAAGGCGCGAAAGAACTTATGAGACTGGCAGGCACTATCTTGCAATGTGTCAGTCAAGTTATGCAGCTTGGCCTGCTGATAAGATTTCAACTGAAACACTTGAATAAGATGGGCCAAACGCCTCTCCAGTGACAGCAGAAAATCATCATCTGCGGAATCCAGGAGCAAGGAACGGACCAAAGCCAGTAAGTCCTCTGCTGCATGTCGACGTCGGCGACAAAGCGAGGCATGATGGATCCCATACTGCCATGCAACCCGCTGCACATTAGAGAGCAACCGTGCAAATGAAGGCAAGCCCTCAAAGGCGAAGTCCAATAAGAACCTCTCAATCAATTGCTGCATATAACCCTGAAAAATTGAATGCTTCAAATAAGAGGAGTTGAAACGTAGAGGGAGCCTATCCAGCAACTGCATAAAAGGTGCAATAGATTGTGCCCGCATCTCAAGCTGGAGGGGGAAATGGTCCGACAACGCATATTGCTGCAAGACCTTCATTTCCAGCATCTCGGGAAGAAAATCATCCCCCTGCATGGTATACATTCTGTCCAGCCGCGACCAAGTAGTAGCATATTGTGCGGAATGAAAAGTGAACCTTGAAAAAGAAGGGTGAAGCCACGACCAAAGATCTTGCTTAAGTACGTGCAAAGCAAAGGAATTCCACACCCTACTTTCCGGCGTATCCATTACCGAATGCCCTGAAGTGGACTGAGAAGAGTCAACACACATATTGAAATCTCCCATCAAAAACCCCCTTCGGCCAAGTGACATGGAGCCCTGCAAAGTGGACCAAAGATCCCGTCGGGATGCGGGATCATTCGGAGCATAGAGGCCCAACAACCATAAAATCTCTCCTTCAAATAAGACTTTGATTACCAGAAAGCGGCCCTGCACATCATTTTTAACAAGGACAGGCTGGTATTTCTCATGGACAATCATCAGCACGCCCGAATAGTGCGTAGCATGGGTCCCTGCATAAAACAGACGGAATCCATGACAATCCACAACTTTTCCTGCTTCACCATGACTTTTGTGCTCAACTGCACACAATACATCCCACTGGTTCTCATGCAAGACAGTCCACATGGCATGTTGCTTATGGCGAGAGCAAATGCCTCGCACATTCCACGTGGCTATCTTCATATATCTTCAAAAAAGGAAGTCAGGAACGAGGCGCCTGTTGCCTCGATTTCACCCTTTCCGCGAGAGCATCCAGGACACCCTCGTCCAGAAAATCAGTCAAAATTGCAAACGAATTCTGGTGACCTGCTTTAGAGGTAGAAGGGAAATCCACTGCCTTGGGAGTGGGGCGGGGATAACACCGATCCCAGGGTGTGATCACATTACCTTTTGTATCAAACGCCAGCTTAGCAGGTGGGCCTTTGGGGCCATCGGTATAGACTTTCCTTGGAGATTGATTACGGGGGGCAGACGGGGCCATAGTACGCGCAGCCTGCTGTGAAGTGACCATTTCTTTCCTGCGCGTATACGTGCGCACGGAATCCTGGGAAGCATTAGACCCAGGAGCCGCCAGGCCTGCATCCAACTTTTTACCTTTTTTGTGACGTGCCTCAATCCAATCAGTGCTACGGGAATCCAAACCTAGGACCTGTTGTTTGCCTTTATCCATGACATGAGGTGACTGAAGGGCCTCCTGGGGCGGGGCATCAAGCACCATGTCATCCTTGGGCAGCACAACCTGCGCATCCTCCGAAGACGGTTGCCTGTCAGGGCATTCGGCCATGAAATGCCCCAATTTGCCACATGAAAAGCAGTGTCCCGCAAAGTTGCCCCATTTCAGGCGAAAATGCAAAGGATGCATGCCTGAACAATTGAGGCGAAGCCACGCGGGCCTTTTCCTGACCGTGTCCCATAACATGCATAAACGGTTTCGGTTCATCGCCCTGAGGCTTGGGGGAACCAGCACTGTTCCCACAACCACCATCGCATCCTTCAACATTGGCCAATAGACCGCCGGGCAATTTTCCACTTCCACCCACACCGGGCATTCGCGTTGAAGCAGACGCTGGAAGTCGGCCATGGGGCGCCATGGTACAACATGGACCAAGCGGCGATCAAAGAATAGTGGCAACTTGGACAGGAGCTCAGAGATCGATGCGTTTCCGATTTCAACAGCACCTCATAAAAGCCGCAAGGTCCAAGGAAGATCTTCTCAACACACTCCCCTTGCAATAAATGGTGCATCCACTGGCGAATATGCGAAAGCACTGGGATCCTGCCAGTGAAGAAAAGTATAACTGCACGGTCATAAAACACCGAGAAGGACCGCAAGACTGATTTGGGGTCCACCGTGGCTTCCAGCACATCATCCGTTCCCGCATCAGAAAAAGATTCATTATTATGCTGGACATAATCGCCAAGTAGAGTATTGGCAAAGTCCAGCAAATGCTCCCAGTCAATTTCCTGCGAAACCACAGGATCAGAGGCAACTTGCGCATAGGAACGTTCCTGAGGACCCATTGGCTCATCAGAAGTATGCTTGGAGCGTTTGCCGGCAGGCGGCAGTTCAGAACCCGGAGGCAGCTCCTCCCTGCATGGCACCATATCCTCCGGCTCCTCTGCATCGAAATCAGGGCCAAGGGCTGCCACTGTCTGGTCGAGAAAATCCATATCCAGGCCAGCCATACTGCTGTCTTCTCTGTGAAGAAGCAAGTAGGAGCAGGCTACGGCTAAGCCTGTGCTCTGTGACCACAGGCTTTAGACGGCAGGCGTCAGGCGAGCAGACAGGCACAGGCAGAGCAGGTGGCCACGGACAAATACAGGCGGGTGGGTCTTCAGGCACGCGGGCAGTTGTCACTCGCTCTCTCTCTCTCTGTGGCTGTGTAAAGGTAAGGCGGCTCTGTCTCCGTGCGCAGGTCTAGGGCGAGCACAACAGCGACTAACTGGCGGGAGCGGCGTCTGACAGGCAAGGGCGGCGGCTGACAGACGAGCGTGGCGGCTGATAGGCGTGGGCTGCGTCTGAGAGGCGATGGCGGCGGCTGGCAGGCGAGGGCTGCGTCAGACAGGCAAAGGCGAAGAGGTCTGGCAAGGCGATGGTGGACAGGGCGAGCAGGCAAGGGCGGATAGGGTGAGCAGGCGAGGTCGATGTGCAGGAGTGGTGGCAGGTCCCGCGACGGGCCGAACGGGTCAGACGGGCCAGTAGATCAACGCACAGGCTAGCAGGCGAGGACGACGTGCAGGTCTGGCAGCAGGTCCCGCGACGGGCCGAACAGGAGACGGGCCAATAGGTCAAGACGCAGCAACCGGCGAGGCAGTTCGCGGCAGCAGAAGGGTCGCCGTCTGTCTCCCCGCCATCGCACGCTCTCTCTCCCCGACCTTCGCTACCATCTCTCTCTCTCTCTTCTCTCTCTGCGTTCTCTCTCTCTCAGTCCTGCGCTTCCGCACCGCTGCACTCTGACACACCCCCCCCCCCCCCCCCCCCCCGAAAAAAAAGGAACTCCTAATAGAATCACAAAAGGAAAGTACAAATCTTTTTTAATAAAAACCCGAGTAGAGTACCCCATACAGCAAACAGATGTGTTTGGAAAGGTCTCAACACATGCATTTGCATGGTCAGTGTCTAATTCCAATACACTTACCTTATTTATTAATGATTTAATCCAAAATGCATATTGATAGGGTTCATCATTGCCAAGAGACAATGACTTAATAGATACATTAAGAGCCTTCTCAGAAGTAGTAGGTGGCTCATTAGGGTCACTATCAAATAAGGTATTACATGGTGCTTGTCTTTGTTCTTGTAGCATTTGTCAACAGTGTGACCAATACCCTTGCAATATCAACACTTGGGCGGTTGTTTCTTGGTGTAGAAGGCTACGAGGACTTGGTCAACATAGGACTTCTTGCAGCATTTCAAAATATCATGGCATCCAGGGATCTGCCAGAGAACATAGGACTTCTTGCAGCATTTCAAAAGATCATGGCATCAAGATATATGCTAGAGTGGTAAAGGATCGATTCACCTCATCTTGAAAGGCAACAAAGACAGATTGGAGATTACTCAATCGAGACCTATCACTTTGCTTGGAATGGCATACTCTCTCTCTCGCTCTCTCTCGCGCTTTGTGGCGTCGACGGGGTCAACAAAAGCGATCAATCTCTCTCTCTTCTTACGCCAAAATTCATCCATCCTATCCAAACAAGTCTTGTTCAAGAGCATAGAATCCATGATCCTGGACAATATTTTTACCTTCTAGGAATCCACAGCTCTTGCACGACCCAAGAGGTAGGACCTTAGTGTGCTACTTCATGATTTTGAGGAGGCTTACCATAGAGTTAATTGGTAGTTTCTTGATGGCACCGTGTTGAGGATGGCTTTTCCACAGCAGTGGGTCAGAGGCATAGTGGCTCTTTATTCCTTTGCCCATAGCCAAGTTCTTATTGGCAGTTCTATAGATGACAGCTGTAGCATACAGAGGTTGGTGAGAAAGAGATGCCTCCCTGCACCTCTACTTTTGTTTCATTTGTAGCAGAGGCCATGAACTGTTTTCTAAGAGATAGATCTACATATATCCATGGCATTAGATTACCCATCCCAAGGTTTAAAGAGTTGTTGGATGTAGAGTTTGCAAATGACCCTTCCTCTACTGCAAGCCACCCTTCATCACTCTTTAGCTCCAATTATGCACAATCATTTTGCTTCAATTCTAGAAGCCTTCTACCCTTTGGCACCTGTTTTCAAGTACATTCTTTGTGAAAAATACATAATTCCAAATGCCAGCTTTAGAAAAGAATTTATGTCAACTATAAATGCTAGGAACAAAAGCACAATTATGTAAACTAGAAACTGTTATAAATTTAGTCCCAAGCATTCAAACAAACAAACGCAGTCAGATCTGGAATTAAATGCAGCTTACTTGTAAAAGCATGTGAAAAACATAGACCAAGTCTGTGATGCTCCGCAGAATTGTTATAACTTTTGCCAAGGTCAGATTGAAATATATGCAATTGTAATTCTGCAAATAAGCATTTAAAAGCCTGTGAGAGCAAATAGTTGAATCAGACAGTATTCTATTACTGAAAACTGCAACTATAAGCTGTGAATTCTAACAAAGCCAACTGTTGAGACAAAACAATAAAAGAACATTTGTATCAACACCACCAGAAGTCAATAGGCAATCCACACTATGACTAATATGCAAAACATAAAGCTTGTTTCAATAAATGGAAAGTCATGTTTTCCAAGACTCTAATCAAGCCAAACATAATGTCAGATGAGGAACAGGTACAACATGAGGGCACATACTCCTGAAGGCTCAAACCATTTGTGACTGGCTTACTCCAAGCCATAATTATCTTCAGAAAGCAAGAGTGTAACGCTTGATAATATCTCATCAACTGCAGGAATAGATTCATGAATGGCCACTCTAAGAATATATATTCTCTGAAGTTCCAGATAGAAATGCTGTGTGTGTCATTGCTCCCCTGTCTACCTCACCACCTGCCCAGCATATGCAACCAGCTCCCTTCCTGGCACCTCTTGTCTGCCCATGCCCCTACCCCCAAAAGACCTCCCCTTCATGCTGCTGCTACAACCCCCTTGATGCTGCATTGGCAGGAAAGGCCACTGCCTTATCCCCTTCCCACCTCCTTCCTCATTTCAAAGACCCAAGATGTAATAACAAAGTCAAAGCTAGGTCTTCCAAAGCACCATTTTTACCTAGGGATCCAAGCTTATCATGTATCTCCTCCATCTTTGTGATGTGATCCTTAACAGTCAGGAAATTTGCAACCAACTCTTGCAAATTCATCTTGAGAGAGATTGTGTGGGCGAAGGTCTTGACCTAGTAAAGAAAACACAACCAAGTATAGACCTCTAAGGCATAGAAAATGTGAAGAATGTGAACAAGTACAGAATCATGGCAGCTGATGAGAGAAACAACATTGCAGGCCACTTGAGTCTCGAACCTTCCTCAATTAATCAGATTTACCACCTCATGATCAAAGATCATTCATGGTTGTCCATTAAAGCTAATGCGCTTTGGGGACTGTGCAAGTCTAAAGCCTAGTGGAAGCTAACAATGATGGAAGGATGGCATAACAAGACGTTGTTCAAATGCAAGGTATTCATTTGGCACATGTTGGTGGGTGGTCTTCCCCTTGATTTGGCTATTTGCCACCAAGGTATTTCCAATGGGTACTGTTTCTTCTGTACTATTGCAATGGAGTCTTCCCGTCCACCAATTTCTCTTGTCCTTTTGCCTGGAAATTTTGGCTTCTCCTTTTTTACATTTGGCATGTTGTGGTGGGCACCAAGATGCGTCCTTTTGATTGGGTTTTCAATAAGCCTAAACATCATGGTTCACTACAACCTCATGTGAAGATTATATTTCACTTTCTTAGATTCTAGGGCTTTTGGCATATTCGGGTCACGCCGCGCAATGCATTCCTTTTTAATGCTGCCTTAGGTATTCAGAATTATGTTGCCAAGCTTAAAGGGTTTCTTCAATGGCAACTTGATCTTATTTAGCATGCTAACACTTTGTCTACAAAGGATTTAGTACCTTGGCATCGAGTAGTCTCTTCAATTATTTGCCCTAATTGTTGTACTCCTCCTTTCTCATGTTGCTTGTAGAAGAGAGTTGAGTCTATGCATGATAACCTAGAGCCATCCAACATCTTCCAATCATGTAATCTTGTACTTTTTTCGTAATTAATAAACTACCTATTTTGAAAAAAAAACAACCTTGCTCAAGATTTGAGATGGCCCCATAAAGCTACCAAATCCAGTATAGATCCAGTCATCAAATCCACTCAAGAATGTGGAGTATGGGGGAGTGACAAAGGTCCTAAAAATCAAAAGTATCCAGAATACACTCAATCTTGCATGATCATAGGACCCAATTTAACCTATCAAGCTTAACTTTCACCGGGAGTTAGGGAAGGACCGGAGCTATGCCTTGATGGCCATCCATGAAATAAAAGATGCAAATGATGAAGAAAGATGGGAGCGATAAAGGGATGGTGGATGGAATAGTTGATCACATCTTGCATCTTAATCCTTGTCACAATCTCTGTGATCTTTGTATCCATCCTCCTGGTCTACATGATCATGGTCTCTACACCGATTCTCCCGATCTCAGTGGACTTGCAACAATCCTCACAGTCAAGGTGCTTGAAACATCACTCTTCACCATCTCAATCATCTATTTATGCAGTCCTCACGGTCTCTTTGAACACGTTCTCCATCTAATCTTGCAAATCATAGCAGTCCACCATGTATATCATTCAAATAACCTACAAAAAAACAAGAAAATGTGTTGTGTTCTAATAGGGATTGCCTTCTAGAAGGGATGATACTCTATTCCTGTTGAGAAATCCTTCACCCGCAGTTTGCGTTTAGGGTTTGCAGCCCCAAAAAGAGGCGCCATCCTAGACTGACTCTGTCTATTTATAGACAGCTCTCTCATTCATTCCTTACGGCTGATTCATTTAGTCCATCACCGCTTCTCTCCAGCCTCTCCACTGCCCTCACACCCCTTCAGGAGGACATTGTGGTTCGTGGTTCGTGACTGTCTTCATCGTTTCCTTGTGCTACGGCACCCTTGTTCCCTTGTATCACATTCACTCCATGATTCAGATCTTCATCATTCCATTCATCAGAGTTTCTTCTCTCTTCTCTTCTCTTCTCCATGTTTGCTGAGTTCACTCCGCGTTCCTCCCCACAAACCCTATTGTCTCACTGGTACGTCATCTTTTGACAATTCCCTCCTGTGTTTTCGTTACAACAACCTCCGAAGCTAAAAATTGTGAGTGTGAATAGCAAAAAAAACAAGGACATGGTGAGAAGAGAAGACGGAAACGAGATGAACACATTAAAGTCGAAAACTGAACACGAAGGTACAAGGCTGCAACTATCAACCCCTTCACACATGTCTAAGTGTTGGTGAGGGCACCCAATGGAGGCAAGAGATGATGACAAAAATGAGGGAATGGTGGAGTGAATGGAATATGGTGATGCATGGTGTAGTGGTGTTGAGAATAAATGATCCAAGGCCTAGAAAACTAGCCAGATTGCATTTAATGCAAGTCGAAGGACCAATCACATACTATCACCTGATCTAAATGAGGCTTCCTAGGTCTACGTGCCCATGCTAAAGGTGTCCGCCCTACCTACTTAGGGTTGCTGCCCATATTGGACATGCATACAAATTGAGAGCGCACTACTAGCAAGAAGAACCTCCACCTAAAATGCCTAGGGGAGAATAAGTGACCAACAAAGACTACGTTAGAGCTCCAAATGTCCTCATCTCACTTAAACCGCGGCTCATAGGTAGATGTCACGGCAACGTGAAAGTTTTAGATGCTTTGCTTACGCTAAGACATTTGATTAATTTAATAATTAAATGTACAATGTTGAGATGTATGTGATGCACATAGCAAATATTGTAACATTTCAAGGACCCCAAGGAAACAGTGGGTGTCAAAGGTAAAAGTTATAATAAGTTATGCCAATTGGGTTTTGGGTGACAATTGGAGTTTGTTTGGCCCTAGGACAATTAATCGGCCAATAAGTATCAGTGATGACACTAGGGACTAGGCATCATTAAATTGTGGATGGGCACATCTAATTTTGGGCAGGGTCAAAAGGGCTGAAATTAATTATCCAAATTAATTAGTTCTAAAGTTTATTTAAATGATTAGAAATTGTTAGAGAATGGAAAAACAAGGCTGCCCCTGGGCAAAAATTCCCATGCAAAGGGGAAAAGGCTGTTTGGGGCTGGTGGAGGCTCATTCAATGCATTCACATTATGGGAGAGAGAGAAGACAGGCTATTGATCAGTTCTTGTTGCAATGGAGACCTTTTGCATACCGCTAACTACAGCAAGAGACCCAACAAGATAGCCGACAACATTTATGGTTCTACAAGAGCTTGCAACAGCATTTAATACAGGCACCGGCAGTTTGTGGTTCCTCAAGCAACAAGCAACAGCTTCTAGGCTGATGAGGGCAGGGTGGCAGCCATTTTCCAAGGTTTCCGCGTGGAAATTCAGAAATTTCTCTCTCTACAGCATTCTCTCACCTTCTCCAACCTATTCTCTGATAACTCCAGCAAATCTCAACCATTTGAAGCATATCTCAGCCAATTTTGGTGGACAACAAAGGGATTTCTGCTGTAAACCCTAATCTACATCAAAAATTAGGGTTTAGCAGCCACATTGGGACCCGTGCCAACTATTAGAGGCATTGAAGACTGAAATCGACAGCTGGAATTCAAGGAATTTCCACAAATTTCAGATGCCAGTCCATCCTAATTGAGTTGGGGCAGCATTTGACAAGTCCCTGGTAAAGATCAAGAGGCAAATTACCCAAAAGGGCTCACTGATCATTTGTGACAGCAAGGGGTATATGGATCAACAAAGGAGACTAAGGAATCTTAGTTGTACTCCATCCAATTTCGATATAAGTTAAATAAATACCAAAAGGGGCACCAATTTTAGGGCCAACAAGGTGTCCAATGTCCAAGATTGTATGGTAAAGAGTGCATTTCAATTTTTTGTGAATTTGCTAATTGCTATAATTAAGTGTTTAATCAAGTTTTAAGTACCTTCTCCAAGAAGGAAGGTTGGTTTTCAATAGATGACCGTACAAAAACAAAAGACATGAACACATGCCTATTAACAAAAAAAAAACATATAGGAATGTGAAAATGGCATGCTATTTTGCTCCTCATTAGTGTGCATTTTGAACAAACTCAAGTGGATTGGTACATTCTAATCTCCACCTGACTTGCTCGAAATGAAGATGACTAACACACAAGAATAAATGATAGACTAAGACAATGACAAACTTCCCAAAGTCATCATTTGACTTAGAGTGAGGCTCAAAAACAAAAGTTGTACGCAGAAGAAGACAACATACAACATGACTGCTAACAAAGTGATCTTGAAGAACCAAGGATGGCAGAAGTTGGGGAGGGAGGGGGAATTAACAGACGAGGAGGGGATGGTGCAAAGGGAATAGGAAGATGAAGAGGTAACCTTGAAGGAAGGCTAATACTAAGAGTAGGGTGCAATGGGGGTAGCTGAATTAGATCCAATTGTAGGTACACCATTTTCTTCTTCGCCATTTTCTTTTTGTTTGTTTAAAAAACTGCATTTTTTGTTCGCCCATCCTTGCAAGGTAGGTGATGACACCATTTGGGCGTGCACAATGGAAGCAAATCATGAACACACAAAGAGAAAGGAAGAGAGAGACAAAGAGAACAACTAAAGAAGGAACAAAACTGAGATGATCTTAAGCCGAATACAAGGCTGCTACAGTCAGCCCCTGCACATTGCTAGATTGCAACAATGAGGACTCCAGAATGTGGCACAAGAGACAAAGAATGTAGGCGATGAGGAGTATGGAGGCGACTGAAACTGGCAATGATATGCAGCAAAAACAGTAGTGGCTTTATATAGATGATGCCCTCTAAATCTGTTTGACCTGCTGCCGTAAGTGGCAGAAATGCCTGTCTGACCTGTAGCAAAAAATGGTGAAAATAATGGTCTGCCTGGGTGCCACGTGGCAAGCTGGACATACAGCTGACATTTGGGCAGAAAATGACCACAACTGGCTGGAAATTCATGTAAATGCCGAGCAGGAAAAATGCACACAACAGAACAAAGTCAGAGCTCCTCCATCTCCATCAAACTTTGATGGAGCTCACAACCAGAAGGTGACAGCACAATACACTAAATGCTAACAGAGGGAAGATGATGGAGAGCTTTGGAGTAGTTTGGATGTGATAATGAAAGAACAAAGATAACTTTTTTTAGGGTCTTTTGTGGAGCTAAATTAAGACTACATGCAAGAAAATTTTGTGTTCAGGCTGTCCTTTAATGTCGGTAGCTCAACAGCATGTGCTGCAGGTTGAGCCACAATGGCACCAGCAATACCTGCCTCTCCAATCATATTAACCATGCTCCTAATGATTGTGTCCATTTTGAATCCAACATTAGCAACTACAAATCTCATCACAAGTGATGGCAGTTCCAGCCTTGACTTTCCCTCCAAAAGGAGTTCTTGGGACATACACCATATTCTTGTCAACATAGCGAGTATGAGAGACATCATCTAGATAGAACATCATCATCTGTGCCTTTGGGCCACCTTTTCCAGGAATTTGTCTAAGGGTTGGTTGACATCTTGAAGTTGAGCAACTTATCCCGAAGTCTTCCTTGGCCTGGAAACTAGCTACCATTGTAAGAAAAAGTAAATATTTGTTTCTTCAGAAGTAGCAATGCATTGTACTTGCCTCCGGCCAGCATGGAAGTTGTCTTCTCTAATTTAAAAACTCTTTTTGGTGTGCAATGCAACACAAAACTTAGCTACTATGTGTGCACTTTAAAATGTTGGATCGCAATAGTGGATCTTAACTTGGTTCTCAACCTATGGCAGCTCATCATCGAAGAAGTTGTTCAGCTCACAATCCCTGATTTCCATGGCATCACTGCTTGACCCTCTCGCAAAAGGGTCAGCTCATCTGCACTTCAGAAAGCCCTATATTTTGATCCACTCCTAACACATTCGAGACCACATTCGTCACCTTCAATATCATTGCCCTCAATGTTCCCAGCTGCACTACATGTATGCACTTTCCTATGTGGAACATCAACCACACTATTGGCCCAAGCACCCTTTTAGAATCATAATCATCCAGATAAAGCGGATAATGATACAAAGTACAAAAATAATCTTGCTGAACCAAAAATAATTAAAGTGGACTCCGACATGCTTTGTCTTCAGCTTGATGATGGGGTTACAAGCTAGTGCAATGGTACTCTAGTTGTCGCGAAAGACCACTGTTGGAATGTCACATGGAAACTGAAGTGCCGCCAACCTGTTCGCCTGTCCTGGACCAGCCGGTCAGCTCCTGGGTATAGGCAGTCCGCCCATATTATGGGCAGGATGGACATTATAGTGCAGTCGGCCAGTTTTGGGCCAGGTCGGCCAGTTTGGAGGCTGGGGGGCTATATATAGCAGTCCCCCCCCATCAGTCCCACATACTGTTTTGTAGATTTCAGCACACTCTCCCTCCTCTCCCACTCCGGCATTGGTGCTGCCATTGTTTCCAGCCTGATCTGGTGCCCTCACTAATGCTTTGGGTTGCGTGGAGGGACTGATCAGTCCACACCTTTGTATTTAGCATTCATTTCAGTCAGTGCAACTTTTTTTTTTTTTCATAATGGATGTTATTTTTATAAAGTACTAAACAACAAAAGAGTTACAAGTCATGGCAAAGACACAGAGGAAATTGCCATATGTCAGGGAAGTAAGTCCTCCCGAGGGAGTAAGTCAGAGTGCCGAATGAGATCTATCTGCCAATGCAAGAGACATTTAAGCCTAGCAATATGTTCTTGAACATTAGAGGCCGAATCAAAAAGAAAAGCATTCCGAATGGTCCAATTGTGCCAACAACCCCAGTATCTAAGAAAGTGAAACAAGATCTTCATATGCGACTGTGCCGGTGTGGGGTATTTGGGCCGCACAAAAACCCAATCAAAAGGGCTTAGCGAGAAACCAACCACTGCTCGCCAAACTGCTAACAAGAGTGACCAGATTTTCTTAGCGAGAGGGCAAGAAATAAATCGATGATGGACCGATTCCACACTGGTGGTGCAAAAGAAACAATTGCCGTTGGAGATTCGACGCTTGGAAAGGGCTGAAGCAAGAGGAAGACCACCAATCATCACCCTCCAAAGAAAGACCTTGCATTTGAAAGGTGCCTTGTTCAACCAGCCCTCCATCACGGTTACCTTCCACCATGAAGTCAGTGCAGATTTTCTTCCTTCATTTTTTTCTTTCTCTCTCTTCCTCTGTGTTCGTGTTTCTTCTTCCATTGCGCACTCTCACATGGTATCATCGCCTAACTGAGAGCACGGAGGAGCTTCCATTGACAGAGAGACACCATTCCCTTCCTTGCTGCTGCCATATCTTCTCCAACAGCCAAGGCGGCTCATTCTGGTAGTCCACACGCTTGCATTTGCTGCACGCGGCAGTTTCTAAGGCTGCCACGTCATCACCTCACTCCTCCGGCGCATTTTCTGCAAGGCGGCCTTCCCCACAGCTGGGCGACACTCCTGCTGGCGTTTTGCTATTTCGCAGGTTTTCTCACCCTCTGTCGGCCCTCCTCTTGCTGGCGACCTCATCCTAGGCTGCATTTTGGTGTTTAGTGGCTTCTGCTTCAATGATCTACATCATCCATACTTGCGTTTTGCAGCTCCAGGTATTGGGTGACCTCAAAACCCCGCGCTTTGGTGGTCTGCTTGGTGGTTGGTGACCCCTCTGGTTGTGATCATTCGGCATTGATGTGTTTGGTGTTTGCAAATGTGGAAGATATCTTACCAGTTTTCAGGCTTTGATGACTCAAAGGATGAGCTCCTTTCTCATCATTTCTCTGAGCGGAGATGGGATTATCAGGAGTTTCGTGATCGACGAGAGGAGACTCCTCGCACCCGTCCTTCTTCAATCCATGCATCTCAGAGGGTTCCATCTACACCGAAGGTTCCATCGATGAAGACTGCTTCAGATGTTCGGATGCCTTCCTTGTTTCCCTCGATACAGGTGCCCATACTCCCTTCCTTTCTGAAGGAAGACAAGTTGGATGGTTCCAACTCTCCCTTTGGTCGTGCAAGGTGGAGTGCATCCTCGATACATTCGACCTATGGGAGCTTGTTTCTTCACCCATCGACCGTCCCCCCGTGGATCCGTCAAATGGAGCTTCTATGGACCGTGCAGCTTTGTGAGATAGGCTCAACTCTCGAGCCCGTTCCTTTCTCTTTATGAGTCTTTACGACTCTGTTCTTGTTCATGTTCATAGGTTAAAGACCGCGGCGGAAGTGTGGAAGAAGCTTGCATCTTTGTACCAGCATAAGACGTTCACCCACAAGATTTCTTTGGAGAAGAAGTTGTGGATGCTCAGTCTTGATGATTCTTCTTCTATGAAGGAGCACATCACGAAGATGGAGGACATGCGAGGCGAGCTAGCCTCTCTTGGTCGGGTGATTTCGTCCGAGGATATGGCGATGATTCTCTTGACTCAGCTGCCCTCACCTCCATATGGTGTCTTCTATACCAGCCTCATCACCTCAAGGACCCGCGAGAAACTCCTATGGGAGGAACTTTCCCCGCTTGTCTTGGAGCATGACGAGCGTCTCAGAGAGGTGGGTGCCAGTGGCTCCATCAAGGCTTTTACTGCAGGTACCGGTGGCGGCAAGAAAAAAAAGCAACAGAAGGAGAAGGCCAAGGACAAGAAGGAGGAGGACAAGAAGGATGCGACGAAGAAGAAGCCCAAGTGCCCACATTGTGGGAAGGGCACTCATCCCGAGGAGAAATGTTGGCAGAAGTACCCCCATCTGAAGCCCAAGGAGAAGGACTCGAAGGCGGCCCCAGCCACGACAGAGTCTGCTTTTGTGCATGTCTTTGTTGAGGAGGATACGGCCCTAACTTCTACCACTCAGGAGAAGCCTTGGCTTGTGGACAGCGGAGCATCTTCTCACATGACCTTTACACAGGATTGGCTTCAGGATCTTCGTTCGAGAGGGGGCACCGTCACCATTGGTGACAACTCTACAGTTCCTGTTCGAGGAGTGGGAACTTTACCTATGTTTTCTGACAGGCGGCCTTCTTCTGCCAAAGTTCTTTATGTACCTGATTTGGGATTTAACCTTTTGTCTGTGCATGGTCTTACTCAACTAGATACCAGAGTCATTTTTTACCCAGGATGCTGTCACAGTGGAGGATGCTTCTATAGGTGATGCTCTTTGGATAGGTACACAA